>NC_088986.1:24531892-24861892 GCF_963932015.1 Anas acuta | reverse complement strand
TGAGGGGCCTGGAGAACAAGTCTTATGAGGAGCGGCTGAGGGAGCTGGGCTTGTTCAGCCTGGAGAAGAGGAGGCTCAGGGGCGACCTTATCACACTCTATAGGTACATTTAAGGAGGCTGTAGCAAGGTGGGGGTTGGTCTGTTCTCCCATGTGCCTGGCGACAGGATGAGGGGGAATGGGCTAAAGTTGCGCCAAGGGAGTTTTAGATTGGATGTTAGGAAGAATTCATTTACTGAAAGGGTTGTTAGGCATTGGAACAGGCTGCCTAGGGAGGTGGTTGAGTCACCATCCCTGGAAGTCTTTAAAAGATGTTTAGATGTAGAGCTTAGGGATATGGTTTAATGGGGACTATTAGTGTTAGGTCAGAGGTTGGACTAGGTGATCTTGGAAGTCTCTTCCAACCTAGATAATTCTGTGATTCTGTGACGATTCTGTGATTCATACCCACTGAACTTTTTTCTTATTTTGATTTTAGGGGTGCCAGCATAACTACTATGAAGATGCCAAAGCCTATGGATTCAAAAATAAATTGATTATAGTTGCAGCAGAAACTGCTGGAAATGGCTTATATAATTTTATTGTGCCACTCAGAGCTTATTACCGACCGAAGAAAGAACTAAATCCCATTGTATTACTCCTGGATAACCCGTATGTAGGCTTTAGAAATATTATTCTCTATTTCTCTATTTATTGTTCTTTTTTTTTTTTATGATAACATTTTAAAATCATTTACCATTACTTTTACCATTACTTTGATAGATGATCACTCTTCACATAACCAACTTAAAATCAAAAACATTATGGCACATATGTTTGCAAAGTTGGTGACAAAAAATAGTACCCTATATGCATTGTCACGTACAACATTGACTTTCTGCTGACTGTAAAAGGTCAAAATTTTTATGTCCTTATTATTGACTGCTGATGTTTCAGTGCTATTTCTTAAAACACCTCAAATAAAATGAATAGTTCCTAAAATTAAATAACTTCATAACTGCTATATAAAGATCAATCCGTGCAACAGTTTTATAGCTATGAAACAGCACTTCAAACCCTAACTTTAAAAAAGGCACTTAAACATCTGGACCAGTTAAGAATATTAATAATTTTAGACAAGATAAGCAGTTCTTTAAGCCACTAGGACCCACCTCCCACCCCCCTTTCTCTGTGATTATATAAAATCGTGGAAGAAGATTAAAACCTCAAATATTGTTGTAAATACCACATCTGTATGGTGACAACTGGAATTATTATTAGACAAATTCTCTAGCAAGACTACTTCACTTACAAGTTCACATTGAATACAAAACTTTTTTTGCAGCACTTTGGTGATGCTTAAGTATGCACAACCACAATTTGGAAGACATGCAAATAGAGGTTAGCCAGATGCAGAATATTAGACCAAACTATGACTTAAAGAAATGATAGCAACAGAAATGTACAGATTTTGATTCCAGACTGACACTTGTTTGCATATATATGTTCTGGTTTATTATAAGTGATTTTTTTATGTAAAGATCTTCAGTGAAGTATCCTACCTAGCCTCAAACAGCTCTTTAATGTATCTATATATGCTGGTGTTTGCAAAACAAACGTTTTATGTTTATATGTGTCATGGCATAAAATTTAAATTAAAAATACAAGCACACAGTGACCTCTAGTGTCTTATAGTGCCTGAGTTATACTTTAACATTGTTGTGATATTTTACAGCTAAAAACACTTTTCATAAGCAGAAATTAAAGTTGTGGTTGTTAAACTAATACCCTTAGTGTTGCACTCTCTACACAGCATTTTCTGTGACTCCTCCCATCATTCAGTGAGGCTGCAGAGGCCTAGCTGAAAAGCCAACGTGCTTTTCATGCGTGCACTAGGCAGAATTCATGCTGCCATTCAAGTCAATTGGAATTTTTAAATTACTTCACTGGACTTAGGAATTCAGCTAATTTTGACAAAAATATCCGTGCCTTGTTGCTATATTCTTATTTTCTGTTTATTGTAGCAATTTATTACAGTATGACCGTTCTGACATATATCTCATGTTTTAAGATTTCACTCGTTTCTCAGCATGTAAAAAGAAAGCCACTAAAACTTCTGAAGAAACAATAAAATAGTATTAGATTTCATGTTCTGTTTTAAAAATAAGGTTTCCTCTAAGATTTTCTCATCAACTTGAGTAGTTACTGGCACTACTGGCACTAAAACCAAATGATGATTCTACTTTTAAATACTGCTAATTCATGCATTGGAGTATAACTTGGTAGTATGTCTTTGGAATCGGTCATTCATTTTTATATTTGAAATTGTACTGTGCCATAAAATTTCTGATTTAAGAGGTGCATTTATTAATATAAGCATGTTAATTCTGATCATTCTTTACAATTACAGAAAACTGTTAATTCACAGCTTTCTGCAAACCTATCTCCTTTTTAAAGAGATAATACTGCCAATGTCTTTAAAAAGTTTATTTTTTATTTTGTAAAAAAATCACATGCTAAATCACATTGAAGTATTTTAGAAGAGATGCTGCTGTTGTGATATTGTGTTTCATTTTGTAATCCCATCTGCTGCTTAGGCCAGATATGCATTTTCTGGATGCAATCTGTTGGTTTCCAATGGTTTACTACATGGTGGGCTCTATCGACAAGTAGGTGAAGTAACTGTTAGAAAACTTAACATTGTAGTGCTCAGTGGTATGTTCTGTGTATTGTCAATGCATGTTTATATGTGTCTTGTATTTGAAGATGATCTATTTGCATGCATGGTTTGTGTCTGTGTGCAACAGTTTAGGATTTCAAGTTTCTGACTTCTGAAGAATACAGTTAGTGAAAAGAATGAGAGGGAATGCAAGTTAGTATCTTCAAAAACAAAACAACAATTTATTAATATGTATCTAGAAATTGACAGAAAATAGCCCTGATTCTAGTGTCATCCAATACTTGTCAGATTTGCATTTACAGACTGGGGTTTAGCAAAGATAGCTATAGAATATACTAAAAAGATAATTCTAAATGTATCCAACAGTCCTCATTTTCTGCTACATAAAATAATCACCTAGTCCTGTCTTCAGAAATTCTGCTAATACATGTTCGCATCTCTAACTATAGCCACATGGATTTAATATAAAAATCAGGCAGAAATGAATGGATCAATTGCTCATTAGCATTTTACTAATCTCCCTTGTATAGAGTGTCAAATCAAAGAAAATGGTTTACTTCACTACACAGCTAATAATACTGCCCATAATACTCATTCTCCAGATGGAAATCAATCACTTAATTTGCTGTCCTGAATTAACAGAAACCAGTTTTTCAGAGAAAATTCTAGAGATTCAACATTTTTCAGTTTCAACCAGTTGTAACAAGAGCTTTAAAACTTCTTGTAATAGTGATACAGTTTCAGATTTATTTTGGCAGTATCACAGTCATTGTGAGATTTTCAGTGAATCTACAGAACTGTTTTTCACTTTCCAGATTTTTCTCTAACCCAAAAAGGTATCTTGAGTTGTTAATAGCTACTTATTTTTTTTTTTTTTAAATCTCTTAATTCCCTAATAATTATAGAGAATTACCTAATAACTATAGAAAAAATCATACCAGCAGAATAATCAAATTGATTCAAAGTATTCAAAGTAATTAATAACTCAAAAATGTTTGTGTTTTTATTAACGTGGGGAATTCAGTTTAATACAATTCACTGAATTTATTTCATTTATTTCAAAGAGGAAATCACCAAACCCTTCCCTAAATGTTGCATTTTATTTTTATTTTTTTAAGAGCTGGATGCCTAAAATGGCCGTGTGCCATCTTTAAAAGAAGTGCTTATGCAGAGTTCTCCAATCTACAGTTATACTAGCATGTACAGTTGTACTTTAAATCACTTTAAATTCTTGCTACTATAACTAGTCAGACTCTGTAGTTTATTTTTTGACATCTATTTTTGTCAATGACAAGACTTAAAAATATAGTTCATACTTATTCTGTGTTTTCCAAAATGTGTTTTTAAATCACATGCAATTATTAGAACCTGATCATCTTTAGCTAAGAACTACAATTAAAAATACCCAGAGTTCCTTTCTTATTTAATGTCTATGCTATACATTTCCTAAGCATTTAAAGATGCCACCTACTACCTTTTATATCGCAATTATATTATATATTTGTTTTTGAAGAATATGTACAAAATGTGAGATAAATACCTAGAATTTCTATCCTTTTCCTTATTCCAAAATTTCAAAGTGAATTTATAATAGGATATGGAAACCTCGGAACCTTAGAAGATCAATGAGAAAATGAAAAAATGAATCAGGATGGTAAAGACAATATTATGGATAATATCAATTATAGAATCACAGAACCATTGAGGTTGGAAGGGACCTCTGAAGATCATGTAATCCACCTCCTCTGCCAATCACAATCACCTAGAGCACATTGCACAGCATGGCATCCAGATGGGTTTTGAATATCTCCAGAGAAGGAGACTCCACAACCTCTCTGGGCAACTTGTTCGAGTGCTCTGTCACCCTCACAGTAAAGAAGTGAGCTCTTATATTCAGGTAGAACTTTCTGTGCTTCAGTTTGTGCCCACTGCCTCCTCTCATCCTGTCACTGGACGCAACTGAATTGCCAAATGAAAAGCAAATATAATAACAAAATAGCTTTTCTCTTTGGAAGTAAACATGAGGATGCAAAAATTTAGCTTTCAAATTTCCTCTAGAAACCATGAAATACCCTGCTCATTTTAACTTAAGAACTGCTATGTTTCTAGCAGACACACACACACACAAATGTATGCCATCACAAAAAAGTCCTTCCTAAACTCTTCAGAAAAGTGCTTAGTTTCTATGGAAAATGTTATTGTTAAAATAACTGAAACATGCTTCATTTTGGAAACAGACACTAGTTCCCTGTGATTGTTTCCTTTGGTTGAGCTCATAGGAAGTATTAAACAATATTGGAATATATTCACTATTCCAGCAAGGTGAAAAGTTTTCCTGAAGTACATCTGCTCCTAAACACATCATAAGAACATTGTAACTACATAAGTAAACCTAAAAGAGGAGTTTCTTAGACATACTGTTATTTTTTGTTTGTTTTTTAATTAACATTTTGAAACAAACAGTTGTGGGGAAGAGCAACCCAAGTCATTTTAGGTCCATTTATTGCCAAAAGTAACTACAACAAAGTGAGTTGTTGAAGCACATAAGGACATACAGTTTTCCCACATTAGTGTTAAAGGCTTATTTTAACAATATGAAATAGTTTTATCGTTTTAGCAAAAGAAGAGGGACCATAACCTACTGAAATACATTCTGTATAACTTCAAAGTCAAAATGATTATTCATATTCTATTCTATCAATTCATTAAGATGATACATTTAACACAGACTATATTGGAGGTTATAGTATGTACATGGAGATTCAGGGAACCAGCAACTCAGCATGTGATTTACCAATACCAACCATCACTAGTCTTTCAAGCGTTCCATATTTAAGTGACTTGTTTGTTTCTTTCTCCCTCTTTCTCTACACAAAAGCCTAGATGACTTACTAAGATGTGGGGTCACCTTTGCAGCTAATATGGTGGTGGTGGACAAAGAAAGTACGATGAGTGCTGAGGAAGACTACATGGCAGATGCTAAGACTATTGTAAACGTTCAAACACTTTTTAGGTAAGAGACTTTTTCAATCTATCTATACACCATTATTAATCATGAAATACCTAATAATGTGTTATATACTTAGATGAGAAATAATTCTTTTTTCTTTTCTTCTACTTCAATTTCTACTTAAATTGTGTCTCATGTGGGCAAATCTGTTCACATAGCAATAAATCTTAGCAATAAACTCTTTCTTGGCATACTAAGATTTTCTTTTGAAATCTCAGATGATCATCCCAAAACAGGATGATTGATCACTTTTTAAAGTCAATTTACAGGTTTGCAGAAAAAGAAAGAAAGCTACTCTTGAAGACTTAGGACCAAAACTAGTTGAGAAAAAGATTTTTTTTTCCTCAATGCAGTCTTTTAGAGTAATGCTAAAGCCAATACTAAAAACAGATTCTTCTAAAGCAATAACTTCTAAAGCAGTAACCAATGCATTACTATGAAGTTAGTTATAAGTGCTTGCATTTTGCATACATAGTTTAGAAAAAAAAAAACTGTTTTGTAGGCACATTTGTGTAGTATTATGTATGACAACAAAAGACTAAGAACCATAAAAGAATGCTTAGTGACAAATGATCAGTATAGTAAATGGGCTAAGGAACCAGTTTCACAATGAAGAGCTAAAAAAACCTGAGAACCACTCCTGATTAAAACTGCATATTCAATATATTGATTCAACAAGTACCTAAGTATACCAGTCACTTTAAACTGTGAAAAAGTTCTTAGTTGCTTAAAAAAAAAAAGAAAAAAAGCACAAAAAACTCACAAAACCATATGTGTATATAAGCACTATACAGCCAAGTATGAAACACCTTCTTGATATAGAGGGTTCAGTGTCATTCAACACTACTGCCCTTTTGTGTGTCCATTTAACACGGGAGAGAGATGCACAGAAGTCTCTTGAAACTGTCAGTTTCTGAGAACTAAGCACATGAAAACAAGTATTTTAACAGATTTATTTTAATACATCTGCAACTACATAGCTAAATGCTGTCAGCATTATTGCATGTGCTCAGAAGGAGCAAAATCGATGTTGCATAGGAAATTAGTTCTGACCTGTTTTAACTTTGAGCTTAGTTTTTGAATTTGTATCTGATTTTAGCATAGGTTTGTTTCATAATCACGCACAAATTAAAGATTAAAAATGAACTTGATATGTGCAACATTCAGGTGTACTATTAACCATATCACATTAGGGTATCTCACTGAGATTTTGATGTGCATCGCTAAATTTTCCAGAAACACTTCTTACCCTAAAATATAAAACAGAAATATAAACTGAACAACAATTTAGTAAGGACTAATTGATTTTTCCACAGTTGTGTTCTACCTTGTCAAATGCTAAAAATAAATAAAAAAGAAATCGCAGTAACACCATAAATATCCAACTAGAACTTGCTGTATAATCATTCAGTTGTCTTGCACAATGCTTACAACTAGATGGCAGCTTTAACTCATGCATGAAACGTAAAATTCCAAGTATATTTTAGTATAGTTCTAAGTCTGTCTTGTTCTTTTTGCAAACATCAAAATAAATATGTTATAAGAGTTAATATAACTTTTCTAAAAAATTTCTAAACTTTGTAAAGTATTGTATTTTATATATTTTTTTAATTTTTATTTTTTTTCCTAGAACACATGCAAAACATTCACTATACTTTATGTAATATCAGAGTTGAAGAAATAACTAAACTTCAAAAAGAAGCATAAAGTAGTGGCATTTACCTGTTTTGCAGGATAAACTACCTAGAAGACAGAGGCCAAGGCTGAATCTCATTGATTTGATTGACTCAAATCAACCAATCTCATTAAGAACTGTGGACAGGCCTGAAAAGATGTTGCAAGTGTGCTGTAATACTGTTTGGCCTAGGTTGCCATTTCTAATAAATGTGTTCTGACGTTATTCCCTGATTTACATAAATTAATCTTGCTTTTCCAGAAGGGTTGTTTTCCCCCCCTCAACTCCCTTTAGGAACTAGATGTATTGTTGACAAGGTTATTAGCACCTTTAAGGCTAGAAATTGTTCCATACCAATTAAAGTTGTGACACTAGCTTATCTGACTTAATTATAGTTAAAAGGAGTGAAGAAGTGTGACTCAGTCATACAGAATTATAAAGGACTTTTTTAATCCTTTAGACAGAAAAGAACTAAGGAAAAATTACAAAAATAAAAGTACAAAGAGAAATTACCAGTTTGGGGCTGTGTCCTAGAGATGCTTTTCACTTCTTGCTGTAAAATTAGCCACCAACCATTGAGTTCCTATTGATAGCCACAAGTCTACCTGAGAAAAATAGGTTTCTAGCACAGACTCTCTGCCTAAGGAAAGAGCATTTATTTACTTTATATTAATGGATTTAAATGTTGGTGTTTGGGAAGTCCTGTTTAAGTTCTTATAAGCTAGCATTCTGATGCCTATGTTTCAAATACTACAAGAAGTATAGCAGTATCTATGTAATCTACAGCAGTACATCTAACAACTAAAAAGTTCAGCTGGGATCTGGCAATCAACACCAAATGAGGTTCATCTATAAATGAGGTTATGATGGCATTACATAGTTTATCATCTTGGCTCAGGAAAAAACTAAATGCATCTCTCACTTGTCTGATTCTCAAATACCATTTCAATAGCAACCCATGTTTTCCATTAGACTGATCAAGGCTTTCTCCTCCCAGTCCAGCCATTTACTTTTACACACACACACTTTTATATTATATATATTTATATTATATATATATATAAGTATACACTTATATATATATATATATATATAAGTATACAATAATATAAGTATATACTTATATATATAATATATATATTATATATACACACATATATATTTATATATATATGTAAGTGTGTATATATATATATATATGTATATATATATATAAAACCAGAATGGAATAGAGAAGAAGAATCTTGGCACAGAATTGGCCTGTTCTAGTGCTGAAAGCTTGCAGGCAGTGCCTTACACCAGGGACAAGAGGCAATCTGGCTTTGACAACCTGGAAAGTCTTTTCCCCTAATTCTGCTAGAGGGCACTCGAAGTATGAATTTTACCAATAGCAGGTTTGAAACAGATTTCCTAACCAAAGTCAGTTTTTACATCTTGGTGATGAACTAAATCAATTTTTAACAGAAATCTAGTAAATTGCAGATTTTCTGCTAGTTGTATAGATTTTATCATTAGATCAGGTGTTCAATTTACTGCTACTCTTAGTGCGAAATGTTATACTGTTATTTGTCAAACCTGAATGCCTGTCCTTTAAACACAGCAGTACAAAACTTTTCAACCAGCAGATGTTTCAGTAATTATTCACAATATGATGCAGAATTCATGCAAAAGAAATCAGGATTTAAAGAGGAAATTTATTCCTCAAAACTTTAAGAGATTTGTTAAGCTCCTTAATAGATAAAAGTTCATACCTATAGAATATGACATTCTTAGGGTTTTTACTTTTTAAGCACATGATACAACTGAAGATGTATCACAGATGCATCTCAAGGGTATGGTTACTGTGTATTTAATCTGTGTATGCACTCTATTACTTAAGTGCTTTATCTTTAGTAGGTTATAGCAGACTGTGTAACTACTGCACCACTCAGAGTTAGTATCAGTCTGACTGTAAAAGCTAAGAAGCTACAGAAATTCCTAAGTGTACACAATGCCTTTTAGGGTACAGTGCCCACAAATGGTCATCAGTAAGTGATTCAGATTCTCACCCAGTTTACCAGCTCCATTAACTTATCCTTATATAATCACTTAATATTTGGTTACTCACAGGGATGTAAGCACTAAAATAACAATGGTTAGCATTTCTATCATCACATGATCATTAAAAGTCTACTTTTTAGCTTCAACATACCTAGAAAACTATTGGAATAAGACATTAACACGCATACTGGTAGGTAGCTTTTGAAATGTATTTCCCCACATTTAGGCTCTACTTGAATTAATATTTCAGTGAAGCTCCTCACACAAGACTGAAGGTAAAGACATGGAATTATTTGACACTAACTTACTAAGTTTGGGTTCCAAGAAAACCACACAAAAACGGTCAATGAGCACTGTTTCTTATTGGTATAAGATGACAGAGTTAAAGCTTTGTGTCAAGGTCTGTTCAAGAAAGTAAAGGTCATATCTCACATCTTTGCAAGGGAACTCAACCACAGATTTCTCCGAGTTTGACAAATACTTCCCTGGAAGAGGAACTAGAACAGAGCAGCTTTTATTTTTTTTAAAACAGACAATTGCTCAAAAAATCCTTTTCATCATGGAAGTGATTGTGTAGATGCATGAAGATACTGCCAATGTATGTATGAAGGCAGACAGATTTTAAATAGCAATTTGCACAAAATCTAGAGGTCCTGGAAGAAGAAAGCTTGCATCTCAGTATCACTAACCACTACTCCTAGACAGGCTGAAGTAATGTGCTGACAGGAAATTCAGAGAGAACAAACACAAGGTACTAAGCACAGGAAGGAATAGCCTTGTGAAGCGTTGCAGGTTAGGGAGCAGCTCTGCTGGGAAGAATCTGAGGGGCTTGGCAGACAGCAAGCTGAGCATGGGCTGACAGCATGCTCTGGCAGCAAAGGCCAACACAACTGTAAGCCGATAGCATCTTGGGCTGTGTTAATAGGAGCATGACCAGTAGATGGAGAGAAGCAATAATCCCTCTCTACTCAGCACACGTTAAACTGAACCTAGACATTGCATCCAATTTTCAAGCCTTGATACAGCAAAGACATGGATAAACTGGAGGAAGTTCAACAGGAGATCACTAAGGTGGTCACAGGCAGAAGCAGATGCCCTGTGAGAAGCTCAGAGAGCAGGATTTACTCAGCCTAGTGAACAGGGAGACAAACTTAACAGTCATCTTAGAACTTGAAAAAAAAAGGAAGAATGTAAGCTGAGACAAGAGAGGCTCAAACTGGATGTACAGAAAACCTTTTCCCTCTTGAGGACAGGCAAACTGTAGAACTAAACACATAGGGAAGCTGTGCAGCCTCTGTCCTTGGAGGTTTTCAAGACCTGACTGGAAAAAGCCCTGAGCAACCTGGTCTGAACTCATAGCTACCCATGCTTTGAAGGAGGTGTTAGACTACAGGCTTCCTTGTAACGTTAATTATCCTTCAATTTTTCTACAACGACAGTTTTAAATTCAAAGTCACACCTGGAATACTGTGTCCAGTTCTGGACTCCCCAGTACAAGAGAGGCATAGATACACTGGAGAGTCCAGCAAAGCACAAAGATGTTCAAGGGACTGAAACATCTCTCCTATGAGAAAAGGCTGGAGAGCTGGGACTGTTTAGCCTGAAGAAGCTCAGGGATGTCTCAATGCATACATTTTTACTGGGAGGATGACTGAGCACCGCAACAGGTTCAGCAGAGGGGTTGTGGACTCTCCCTCTTCAAAGATACTCAAAATCCATCTGGACACAGTCTTAGATGCTACAATATTCTCAATAATGCTTGCAAATCTTTGCTGTTTGCTATCTGTAGACTATCTGTTTGTATTCACCTATCAGTGACATTTTTTTTTTTTTTTAAATGAAAAACGCTCCTTCATGATTGAATCATTTGGGAGAACATACTTTACAATAGTGAATCACTGGCACTGAGAACTAGAGAAAGTCAGGCAGTAGTTGCCACTTAGAATTCGCAGATTCCAAAAGTAACATCCACAATACTCCAACTCATGGCGAGTAGCAAACAATGGCTTTATTCCCCATGATAGCACCTGAGTTTCTTAGTGACCTGTAATCATTTTATCCCAGGATAAATGGTATTTTCTAGGTTTCTTTGTATAGTGAGGGGAAATAACAACATGCCAATCATTCTGGAATGATCTGATAACAAAGAAGGAAGCTTAAGTGATCGTAAAGCAATAAAATGTAACAGATTGTTTTTATCTGAATGAAACAGAGGCCAGGATGTTTTAGTCATTAATACTACAATTTTCTACTACCATATGTAAATAAATACTTTCAGGATCAGAAGAGATTACAAATACATGTCTAATTTTCTTAAGAGATTAATTTACAGAGGAAATAAATAATGAGTTCTAGTCCAAATAGTGTAGTCTTTGCATAGGATAACCTACAAATCTTTTTCCTTGTGAGATAGCTGAGGTTTGGGTCTTCAGAGTCAGCTTCATGAAAATCTCTTATTCAGCCAGGTCAGAGTTAAACTTCCTTCACTGTTTTTTGTTATTGAAAGTCTGAAATAGTGTTAACTTTGAAATATTAACACATGCAAAATATTTGTGAGAATACAGATATACATAAACATACATTTGCTCAGCAATTTTAAATTCCTACAGTCCCAAGAAGTGCTAATTCTAGTCCAGATTACTCACTCTGTAGACACAGACCATATAAACAGAACTAAAATTAAAAATGAACTAGTACATAAGCCATCTGTAATCAAATGGTATAGTTTACATATAACTGGATACCAAGCAAAGGCTAAATAGTTCTGCATTTTTTATTTCCTACAGATTTCTATAATTTTAAAAATAATTAAATAAAAGCTCTGGTAATTAAGTAGTTCTTTTCTAGCATTTAAATAGAATATAAGCTCGACCTTCAAATGTACATTTGCTTCTTTGTGAATTCTACAGAGAGTATTTGTAGAAGTTCCCTCTGCTATTATAACAGCTTTTCATTGTACCAAAAAAGGTGCAGTTTTCATACACTTACTAAAAACATGGACATAAACACAAATCATAGCATTATATAGAGCCTTACACTTGTGATTTGTTGTAATTAGAGCTATAACTGTAACGTTCTTTTAAAATACAGGTTGTTCTCAAGCCTAAGCATTATCACAGAACTAACTCACCCAGCCAATATGAGATTCATGCAGTTCAGAGCCAAAGACTGCTATTCTCTTGCTCTATCCAAATTGGAAAAGGTAAGGAGATTTGCCCTTCTCCCCCTCCACCCCCAATGTAAATATTACTGTTTGAATACATTTTCTTATTTTTTCTTTCAAACAATTCTTCGAGAATAAGTGGAAACAGTGAAATTATTTTATGGTTGTAGCAGCAACGCAAAAGCAAGACAAACAGTATCACGATACCGGTCTGCAAATACAGATCTTTCTCTTCAGTCACCTTCTCCCTAGCCCCATTTGCTATTAATCTAGGTATTATTGCTAGGTTTTCTCACATAGCCTCCTGTTCTCATCACCTCATGAATCTTTGTTATCTTAGCAAATTTGAATTCATGCTGAAATCATTTTCATTATACAGAACTAAACATATGACTTCCATTTCCTAGCTGTACAGTATGTATAGTCCTAGATTCTGGGAGTAAATTTCAGATTTCAAGTATTTTCCCTATTCACTACATGATGTTGACATAGTGTTGACATGTGTTCACATATTAATGTAAAAAAAAAACATTTAGTAGATGCTTATCTTCACAGGCCAGCTCCAAGTTTCTTACATGGGAATGGAATTGTGTAAACTCAGCCTGCCTAGAGGCGATGGCCTAAGTTTTATAAGAATCAACCTTTAACTCAGTTGACTATCAAGCTACATTTTGATCACAAATACTTGGGTGATGTTTTGTGATTTGTCAGTCTTTGCCTGAAAGAGAAGGAAGGCTTCATCTCATTTAGGTGGTATTCTGATTTGTACATAAAAGGGAGAACGACGAAGAAGCTAGACAAAAATTGTTACAGATAGACGAGCAGTTTGCATTAGGAGGCACATTTTTCATTTGTATTATGCCACTACCACTATCCATAAAGATTTTTACCTGTGACTCCTGCATTTTACGACTCCCTTTCCTCTATGGTAATTGCAGGACGAATAAGCTGGAACAGCACACCAGAAGGCTGTGCTGCCATTCAGCAAGACCTGTACAGGCTGGAGAGATGGGTAGGAGGAAATCAAATGAGGTTTAATAAGAGCAAGTGTAGAGTCCTGAACCTGGGAAGGAACAACCCGAAGTATCAGTACAGGCTGGGGGACGGCCTGCTGGAGAGGAGCTCTGAGGAGAAGGACCTGGGGGTCCTGCTGGACGACAGGTTGACCATGAGCCAGCAGTGTGCTCTAATGGCCAAGAGGGCCAATGGGATCCTGGCGTGCATTAAAAGGAGCGTGGCCATCAGGTCAAGGGAGGTGACCTACTCTGCCCTGGTCAGGCCTCACCTGGAGTACTGTGTCCAGTTCTGGACTCCCCGGTACAAGAAAGACAGGGATCTCCTGGAAAGAGACCAGCGGAGGGCCACAAAGATGATACAGGGCCTGGAGCATCTTCCTTATGAGGAAAGGCTGAGAGACCTGGCTCTGTTCAGCCTGGAGAAAAGCAGACTGAGAGGGGATCTCATCAATGTGTATAAATAGTTGAGGTGTGGGTGACATAGGGATTTGGCCAACCTCTTTTCAGTGGTTCGCAGGGACAGGACAAGGAGTAATTGTCACGAGATAGAGCACATGAAGTTCCGCACCGACACGTGAAAGAACTTCTTCACGGTAAGGGTGACGGAGCACTGGAACAGGCTGCACAGGGAGGTTGTAGAGTCTCCTTCTCTGGAGATATTTAAGGCCCATCGGATGCCTACTTGGGCAGCCTGCTCTAAGGAAGCTGCTTTGGCATGGGGGTTGGACCCGATAATCTCCTGAGGTCCCTTCCAACCCCTTCAATTCTGTGATTCTGTAACTGGCTGGAATCATGCACTGGCAATTTAGAGTATCCAATGTCAACAGCTGAAAGGCCTTCAATATAGTGTTTCACCTACTGCAAAATTATTTTTTAAAATACTCCCCTAATCCATACAACTTAATGACATGGGGAAGAAAGAATAGGAATTTTTTTTTTTTTTTCCCCTAAGTGTATAGTATCTACAGTTGCTTCTGGACTATTCAATGGACGGTTAACATATCAATTCCAATGCAATGAAACCAAGATTTTAATCTCATTTCTCTCTCTTGCCTTATACAAGCTCCCTTTTTTACCCAGCACAGATACTGAAAATAATTAGAAATATTATAACTTCTGTAATTTTATTTATTGCACAAATGCAAAGTTGTGGACATAGGTTGGAAGCTGAACAGTTAACTTATTTCCTATCCAAACCATGCTATGCTGAAATAGCAGTAGATAATTTACCTTAAAATAATATTTTCTTTATTGCGATTGAAGTTGCCTGCTGTTGATATTTCCCATTCATTCCATCTTAATGTTTGCAGGGAACATTTCACAGGTGGTGCTGGAGTTCATTAAGTGTTCCAGAACTCCCTCATGCAAAATCAAAGGCAATTAAGAACTTGAGTAAAAATTATCTAATGCAGTCAAATGTACAGTCGATGATTATTTCTGCATTAAGCATCCCATTTTCAGAAAGACTTCAAAAGTCAGACTAGTTGTCTTCAGATAGCACTCAAACAAGCATGCAAGATTTACTTTTCAACCTAATGGGCTATGGAAGAAAGATACACATCTTGTGTAGATGTGAAGTCCATCTGCTGTTACAGCTGCAACTTTCCTCATTTTAAAAATAAATAGATCTGGACACCAATCTCAGCACTGACATAAGAGAAAGTAGAGGTCCTTTTATACAGCAGAGAAAAGGAAAACATAGTACTCACAGTTTAAACTTAGAACTTAGTTCTCCATTTGTCTTTGATAAGAAAAAAATGAAGTAACTGTTCCTGCTTTCTTGAAAAATGTTTAGAATACCTTAGATAAGATTCAGACTTCAGTTTTTTATGATTTTTTTTTACTATTTTGTAAGTAAATATTGCAGGTGTTGACAGAAGGATAAAATCTCTGAAGTGATTTCATACCTTCAAAGGGATAAGTATATATATATTAGGTAAGCAGAAATCTGCCTTAAACATTCTAGCATATTTGCTATGACGCATAAAAGTATGTTGCTTTTTTCAACTTCAGTTAAGGATAGAATCACAGAATCATCTAGGTTGGAAGAGACCTCCAAGACCACCTAGTCCAACCTCTGACCTAACACTAACAAGTCCTCCACTATGGCAAACAGTCTCCATTTGTTATTAATACTGATCAGGTTTTAAAACAAATTTGAAGTAACATTAAACAATAGCAAACAGGAATTAAATGTGGGTAATAAAAATATTGATTGGTGCCTCTTAAATGGTATAAATCTATCAGTTGAAGTGGATCTCTAATGATTTAGATCAGCTATAGCTCTGCCTGATACCATATACATAATTTGCATGCACATTTTGTTGTTGAACTGACAGATCTGTAGAAAGCTGTTTCATATCTTCACCAAAAATGAATCTGTTCTTGCCAAAACAGTAGGACAGAAGCCATTAAGAACATAGTCCAAAATATTGTAATCTATTCCAAAGGTGAAGCGATATTGATCCAAAATCCCTTATGTCAAGAAAGAGACCGTAAAGAGGCTTCCATACCCAGATTTAAGTCATATCTCACATGGGCAACAACCAGCATTTACCAAAACTAGCCATGCACTTACTTGTTCTCTGTAATAAACCACTAAACATCATCACGTTTATATGTTCTTGGATAACTCCAAAACTGTGTTTCACATTATATCCTTGTACATTCCATACAGCAAATTTGCATTGTTCGTACATACCAGTTAGATAGCAGTTTCACATTACTGTCTAAATTGGTGTAGAATATATTAAATGAAGATGGGCCCTACATCTCTTTCAACCACTGAAAGACATTCAAAACAAAGCTTCAGGTTACTTTGTAGTTGGTATTTTACAAGTTACATTTGAGACTAAAACCAAAATATCAGAGCCTTGATTTCTTCACTAGAAGCTACATGTATAAGGTCAAGATTTCACATGCAGCTCCTTACATCACACACCCATACCTCAAACTCTGGCCTGGAGCTGAAAGACATTTCTCATCCCCTAACAAGGAGGTGCAGCACAGTCCTGGTGCCATGAAACCACTGTGACAGCTCATTCATGTTTACATTAGCACACGTGTTTAGCATGTGTTTATTTATTAATAGTAAAAAAAAAAAAATAAAAAATCATGATAATAAGATAGGAAAGAAGGAAATAAAATGAAAACATTATGAACTTGACCTGAGCAAATATAGTCTAGTATTCTGACAACAAGCAAACCCCAAAGGAAATAATTAATTGAAAATTAAATAGCCTACATGAAGAAGGCATGGCAAATGCTAGGAACTTCCCCAAACCAGAAGGGTATTACTGTTTTCAAAGCAATAACAAGTGTAATTCTGAACTTCACATGAGCAAAGCCACAACCATAAGGAGAACACTGAGAATGAAGTTGTAATAAATGGCTTAGACTTCAAAATAGGACTATAATCAAAGGTTACAATTTATTAAAGGAATAGAGGTAAGCAAACAGCGCTGGGTGCACCAGGTCTCTGCTCCACCAAGACGCACACCAGTTACATCAAGCAGCTGATTTTTATGCTCCTAGGCTGATACATATTCATTACTACTTCTAAAAAAAAAAACCAGGGTTATTATAGTTTCCGGAATCCAAACCCTCCTACTGGAGCATGTGTATCAGTCTCCAGTGGTCCCTCTGGGGGTCTCTCTGGGGGTCTCTCGTGCTGAAGGCTCATAGTCTTCCTCCCTCTTGTCCTTCTCCTTTGTCCAACTTGGCTGTATGTCAGAGACTTGTGCAGTGTCCCCTGCAAGCTTTTTCTTTTAGTCGTTCTTCAGCTCTCCCTGTCTCCTTAATCTCTTGGCCAGATATCAGAGACTTGCATAGTGTCCCATGCAATAGTCATAATAGTTTGCAGTTATTCTGAACTCCCCCAGATATCAGAGACTTCAAGGAAAAGCCTACAAATACATTTCCCTTCAAGCTCTCTATTGACACGAATTGCTAAAACATTCCTTTGCAAGATACAAGAACTATATACATTAACCACTCTGTTTTTCTTAGACTTGTGGTTATACAAGGGTCTGTAGGACAGAAGGTCACATTCATCATACCATGTGGCCCTAGCATTGTTCCATACTGACACGAATCAGATGAACATATTTCACAAAGTAAATAACTCCATCTATTAATAACAGTCTTAAAATGTCACCTAAGAATGTGCAGTTCTGTTGGATTCACTCATGCCGTGATCTTTTCTACTTATGTTCCTAGAAACAATCTATACTTTAAGTAGTTGTAACCCCTTCCTCGTGAATTCCAAAAAAGTGTCAGGGAAGGAACTGCTGAGCATCACATGAAATAAAACAGCTGGGATATTCTGATACATTTTGGGGTTCTACATCTGCAGTATTATCTGGAAAACCAATGAGTCTGCAGGTAATAAAGAAAAACTTCAACACAGCATGCTTGAGTAAAAGTTGTATTTCTTAAAAATCTCATTTAAGCAAGAATAAAGAAAAAGCAAGCTTGTAATAAGAGAAGAAAGGAAACAATATAAGAAATGTAATATATATGGGAAAAATAAACTTCCAAGCTTTCATTTTTAAATAATCCAAACAGGACCTATGCATCTATCTTCAAAATTCAGTATACAAACAAATTATTCCCCCAAAACATATCTTTTACTTTATCCTATCTTTCTTAGCACAAAATCAGAATCTGCAACAATTTTCTCTTAACAGATGGACAGATAAACACAATACCTCAGTCGTGATGTGATGATAGTCACTTCACAGCCAGTAACGTACATTATTTTTTTTTGCACAGCCTATAACATACATTATTTTTTATTCATGCCATAAAATGTTATAGAATGGATGTAGTTTTAATTTTAAACTATTTGTTGTAAAACAAATCTTATGTTTTCTGTAATTCACGTGGAGATTTTCATTCACAACAGCAATTAAAGAGAAGTATCATCTACTTTGCACTAAAAGAAAAGCATTCAAAAACATGAACTAAACTACAAAAGAACTACATAAGTTGTTTCTGTGGCTTACACCAGTAGGTGTAATGTTATGCTTTGCTAGGTAAAATTGCTCTTTGTACTCTGAGACTGCTGCTTTCCTCAATTCTGTCTGAAATACACAACTTACTAGAAACACCCCTTTGCTGCTTGACCAGGGTATGTGAGCGCATGTTTGCATACATGCAGTTTACATGGTGAAGAAAAATTATGAATCACAGAGAAAGTTAATAAAAATACAGAGCACTGCTCCAACCACACAAACAAATAAAAAAAATATTAGGAGAAAAACCAAAACCAGGCTTTTTCTTTTTTCTGTGCAAGATAATAGTCCTCCTTTCCTTTGCTTACGTTGAAACCTCTGCTCAATACTTGTTCCACAGAAGCAGCGTAAATCTTAACAATAAACATGAATCACAAAGGGCAGATTTAACCTCTTGAATTTAAACACATTGAATTTATTAGCCATAACAATGTATGTGATATTTCTTTCTACTGATTCAAAAGGAGAAGCAAGTCAACCAGATGCTTTTGAAAGTATGTGCAAAAAACAAACAACAATACACTTACGTACCTGAACACCTGCTTCTCTGTTTTTTCATTTAAACTGCTTGTTTAAAATAACATCTCTGCTGTGCTTTTAGTGATTACATTCTTCCAAAAGGAAAAGGAAAATGCAACTCAAATTGATACTGTAGTATCAAATAAAATTGATCTTATAACAGTCTTGCATTGTAAGGGTAATTACAAAAATTCATAAGTTCTTACACTCTTGAAAAAGTAAGTAATTTAAAGAACAGACAATATTTTACTAGATTTTTAAGCAGGTTATAGGTTTTAAGAAATACGTGGTCTACATAAACACCTCTAAATAGTGGTGGACAGGATAGTATTGACAGTTTTAGTTAATGGGCTTATAGTATAAGTCCTGTGTCACACTCATACTTAAATAAAAACAAATTAAAAAAAAAAAAAAGAGTGTAGTTTTTTTTTTGTTTTGTTTTGTTTTTTTTAAACGTTTTATGACATAAAAGCACTAAGAAAAGAGGATTGTGACCCTACAGAAAAAAGGAGTACAACATCCTTTCCATTTAGCTTTGGTTTGGATACCTGGTTATTTGTTTGTAGAGTCTATGCACAATGTCCAGCATACTAAAGTGAGTTGACAAATATGAGAACAAACCTAAGTTGAATAGTATGGAAATAGGATCTTTAGTAGGAAGGAAAGAAGTTAATATGTTCAACTGCAAGTCTTTCCATGCTGTGGAATGGCTATGATGGCTATGGTAGGCATACTAAGACATCTGCATGTAGAACAGAGAGGCCTGCTTATTAGCAATTTGCCATAACATGATTTTATTTTATTTTTTTAATAGTAACGGGCCTGTACCTTTAGTCCTGACCTGTCTGATGATTAGGGAACAATTGTCTGTTTTGTGGAAAACTTACTTAGCTAGTCAGCAGGAATGCAGCTGACAGACTTGAAACAGACTTCAACCGTTAGCAGAGCAGTTAACGTGGCAAGGGTCAGAGAGGGAACCCAGAAACTCTGTTCCAGGCAGGGTGGGACTGCACAACAACAGATGACACAGCAAGACTTGGTCTTCCCCACCTCCTGCTGGGGAGTTATCTATAGCAAATCAGCAATCTCAACTCAGCCAGAGTTCTGGAGGCTAGTTTCCATCATTCAGGTAGTGCTTGGTATGGATGTACCTTGTGAATTAGCAACTGGTTATCATGACTTAAGTCACTGGTAGCACTTTGTAAGATTCTGGATCCCTCTTTGAGCAATAAAAACTGCTAGTGAGAGATGCAGCCTGTTTGACAAAGTGAGTTTCTTTGCCAACCTTGTTAGGAATAAGTTGTGAGTTAATGAGTTGCACTGGTTTATCTGATGCTGTCAGGTGAGTGCTCAGGAAGAGTAGGAGATGACTTTCTACAGTAATGCTATCATCTAAGCATACATTTTAATTTGCTAATGCTTGTTCCAGTCCATATCTCCAAGGAGGGAGGCTTTACAAGCTGTTTCACTGTTATCACCCTCACAGTAAAAATTTGTTTCCTTATGTTCAGAAAGAGCCATTTGTATTTCAGTTTGTGCCCATTGCCTCTTGTGCTGCCACTGAGCACCACTGAAAATGCCTCACTCCACCATCTTTACATCCTCTCTTCAGATATTTGTACACGTTAATGAGATACACACAAACACCCTCACCACCTCCTCTGCCCCAGACCTTCTCTTCTCCAGGCTAAACAGTCCCAACTTTCTCAGCCTTTTCTCAGCCTTTCCTTACAGGAGAGATGCTCCAGTCCTTCATTGTGGTGCTTTGCTGGACTCTCCAGTATGTCTGTGCCTCTTTTCTACTAGTGAGCTCAGGATACCATATTCCAGGTACGACCTCACCAGTGCTGAGATGAGGTGCAGGATCACCTGCTTCAACCTGCTTGCACACTCCTCCCCAAGACACTATTAGCGTTGTTTAACTTGGTGTCCACCAGAACCCCCATGTTCTGCTCTGCAAAGCTACTTCTGAGCCTGTCAGTAGCAAGTATGTACTGGTGCATATATGTGATGGATGTGTGTCTCAATTACAAACTATGTAACATTTCTGTACTTTGAGAACACATCTTATTCTTCATGACATCTCTGAACCAAAAGCTTGATGCATTCTCTCTCCTTAAAACAGGAAGCTCATTTCCAACCTGTAGTTTCACTAATAACTAAAGGAATAAGAAGCACATTGGTGGGGCGTCTCTAGACATGAGTTGTGATATGAAAAAGAAATAACTGTAGTTATGTTCTTTTGCTTCCTTCCCTAGAAGTATCAGATCAAGAAGTTTCTGCCCTAGTTGGACTAGATGATCCTTAAGGGTCCCTTCCAACTCAGGATATTCTATGATTCTATGATTCTAGTCCACATCTGATCTCCTCTCACATTCTCTGAAATACTATTTCTTCCCTTTTGAATCAGATTCTGTTCATGCTTCATGTTCACATCCCTAGTAGACTTTTTGGATCTCAACAAGAGTTCACTGTCAGCATCAAGCAATTTGGATGA
Organism: Anas acuta; assembly: GCF_963932015.1. Taxonomy (NCBI): domain Eukaryota; kingdom Metazoa; phylum Chordata; class Aves; order Anseriformes; family Anatidae; genus Anas; species Anas acuta. Next base: position 24,840,299 of record NC_088986.1, on the reverse strand, counting down.
GGAATAACATGAATTTTGCTTTAAGCACAGTTGAAATCCTACAATCTTTTTTTAAAATGATCTGGTAGAAAGTCCCTGTGCAACTGCAGATGTGACGATTGAAACAATATATGCATTAAACAAAATCTTTCAACTTGAAAAACTAAGCATTGAATGCAGGTGCTACATATTTGTGGAAACCACAATTCTGGGTAAAGGGATTTTACACTTTTGGTCTCTTTCAAGGTAATATCAGTTTGATATTATAATCCTTCTAAAAGCAGCACTAAAATTATTTTTTGTTATTAATTTCTATACAGAAAGAGCGGGAGAAGGGATCTAATTTGGCATTTATGTTTCGACTGCCTTTTGCTGCTGGCAGGGTTTTCAGCATCAGTATGTTGGACACACTGCTATATCAGGTATTGTGCCTAATTGTCTTCTGTCAACATAGATAATATGCATTCTAACCACCTGTTTTATTGTATGTAATTGTCAGATGACCCTGTTTTCCTACATGTAAGCCATTAACATAGCTGTCTGTGCCACGAGCCATCAAAGACAGATCAGTGGAGCATGTTCCATGTGACCTCACTATTACAGTAATCAGCCCCTCAAATTGCCCTCTCATTGAATGAATTCTGCTTCTAAACAATACAATACTTGCTATGAAACTCTTACGAGTCTGGTGAGATGGATAATTTTGATTCAAACTGTTTAAAATACACATCATACAGGCTATTAATGTTTGTATTCTGCAACAAAAAGTCAGTGCCCATTCCCACAAATTAGCAGGTCTAACCACAAAAATCAACAGAAATATTTGCATCAGTAATTTACCAGCCATCTTACCAGGCAGCCTCTTCTTACTCTTGTCAACTAGACCTCCAGATGACCAGCCATCACACTTTAAAGCCAAAGAACAACTAGCTGCAAGTTGTGTTCCAAGAAGGAAAGATAACCTGCCTCCAATGCTGCCCTGCTATACCCAAGAGGTGGCAACAAACAGTCCTATCAAAGTTTGCAGAGCACACACTGTCCTCTGATTCCAGCAGCCCAACTGATAAGGAGGAGAAACATTAATGGTTTTAGTTGATCTAATGTCTGTTCCTGGTCTTTGCCTTCGCTTCTACATTTAGTTTGCTTAGTCATATCTAATTTCCACCTTTCTGCCAAACAGCAAAACACTTTGTTAGACCAACAAGCCTAACCTGAGATAAGGCAGATCTACTTTAAACATTAGCGGGGTCAGCAAAGGCAAATGGCTCAAGTTTCAATTAAAATAATAGCAGTCTCACCTTAGCATTATCCACTACTCAGTACTGCATCTCCATCTAACATAAGACAGCATTTCATCTGCACTGAACATAGCTATTTTAATTTTGTAATCAACAAAGCTAACATCTGACTTCCACTGATATTACATCTACATGCACCTTAGTTTTCAGGCTTCCTCATTATACCTTACTCTCTCTGAATCTTTTTGTATACGAATGCAGAACCAAAAAGCTTTTTTTTTTTTTCCCTGTCAGTAGATGCATAAAGAAATAGCTATTTCTACAATGATTAAGAAATCTAAAAGATGAAGAGGTTGATTTTAAATGTGGATGTGCAATGTGTTTAGAATTTACACTTAGCACATAAGGTTACCTGCTCATCTGTTCATTGAAGTTTTCTTTCTTCTCTGTCTCTCCTGCTAAAAATCTTGCAGTCATTTGTGAAAGATTATATGATTTCTATTACAAGACTTCTGCTGGGACTTGATACCACACCAGGATCTGGGTTCCTTTGCTCTGTAAGTTTAAAAAAAAAAAGATAAATTATTGTTATTACAGAATAACAAATAATATTCTGTATTGTCTGCAAAACACCTCTACTTTCTTTGTAGAGCAGTTTCTTTTGTGAAAGCCCAAGAAAGGCCAGCCATCTGTTTCCATTTTCACTGGGGAGAAGACAGGAAAAATTGGTAGAAAATGTGTCTGGTTTTAGTTACCTCCAAAGCAAAAAACATTCCCTATCCCCAAAACCCACAACCCATTCTATAATGCATGAAAGAAAACAGGCAAGACAGGAAAACACACAAGTGCAAGTTTTGCTGTTGTTTTTGCCCTTATTTTTTTTTAATGTAGATGGCAGTTCAGCAACCAATTTTAATAACAAAATATATCAAAAATAGAAAACTCTACCTGTCTGTAGAGCCTAGCTAGCACTTACACACAATGCTGTTTGACAATACCTATTTCCATCATAGGTAACGAAGGGAAAAATTGGACTTCATATAAATATATATCTACACACATATCTAAACTGAAGTAATTTAGTATATGTCACTGATGTTCAAATCATCTTGTTCATGTGTCTCTATATTCCCTATGCAGAGTTAAAAATATTTAAGTGGGTTACTCCACCCAGTTAGTTTAATCTTTCACAAGGGACTCATAAATATCTTGAAATAAAGTTTTTGAAGTCATGAAATATTTGAAATTAATGTAGGAAATTTTTCTACCATTTATGCTTAGTGTATTGCTTTCTCCACCTTCTTTCTTCCCAAATACTGAGCTTGCTGTCTAAAGAACAGTTATCTGGCAACATTCAAAATATTTGCTTGTTCTACAGCCTGTCCATCAACAGGTTCTTACTACTGCTGATACGTAGTTCATTCTTTTTATATTTATTATTCTTTTTATATTTTACTCAGATAATGAACACTGGATGAGGGATACCATATAAGTTTAAATAATTGTAAAGCATTTTAAATGACGATAATTTTAAAGATAGAAGTAATTCCTAAATGACTGAACCACTTGCACCACAATGTCTACCAGAGAACAAAGGAACAGTGTCTACAAACTTGACAGAAATTTCGAATTTATTGTGAATGAAAGGTGCAACTCTACAATATGATCATTACCAGCTAGCATTTAGTTTTCAATTTTTCTCAAGAGCATTATAATGAACAAGTTATAAGCCATCATGACTTAAAGTTTTCCTTCCTATTGTTTGTTCAGATGAAAATCACAGAAGAGGATCTGTGGATTAGGACATATGCCAGACTATATCAGAAACTTTGTTCTTCTACAGGAGACATTCCAATTGGAATCTATAGGACAGAATCTCAAAAGCTTACAACATCTGAGGTATGTCACTTTACTATACTTTGGAGTTGGTTACAGAGTATACAAGATTTTTTTTTTTTTATGGTCTTCATAAAAATTGGAACCACTTATTTAAAGAATATTGGGGGTGCCATGTATGCAAATGCACTTAATTCTAACCCACTAAGGCCTCCCTCCGCTGGCATGTATACAGTCAGATTAACACAAGGCCCAGACCACATGAATATCAGACCCAGTCTACATACAGATTTTCATTCCTATGCTCATCTATGAATTGACTAACTAAAGAGCAAATGCAGCTCGGGAACAGGTAGATTTAGGCTGAACTTGCATGTAGCGACTAACAGTAATATCCATAACAAACTATATGACCAGGTTCTGTATCAGGTGCAACATGAATGTCAACAGTCTAACCTGAACAGGTGGCATTTCAGTATTCACATGAATTTGCAACTAGAAATGAATTAGAGAATAAAATTGTTATTAAAAATATAATGGTATTTCTTTAACCTTGGCTGTTGTTATTTCTGTATATGTCTGCCATATAAATATATATTTCTCCCTGTGTGTGTGCATACATACACAAACATATCAACATTGATACTCTCTTTCCTATTTAACATACGTGCTATAGTGACATACTACATCACTCATTTTCATTTTTTGTTTGTGCAGCTTCCATATCTCTTATCCATAAGCCATTTATTTACATGAGCATTAATACTGCCATCTCATTAAACCATGATTCAAATATGGTTCTACTTTGCAACAAATTTTTTCTGCTTCTGAAATACAGTCTCAGTTTACAGATTTCCAATATAGACAACTTATATTCTCTTCTGCGATAAGGTTATAAAACATTAAGCCATTTAACTACAGGCTTTATCTTGAAGCAAGTACAAACATTAAAGTTAACTTAAAAATAAAGGTTACAAGAGGCTATGCAAGATTCCAAGTTGACTAGTGACTCTTTATGGAGCACCAATACTACTCCACATGGCTTCTACAGCCTAGCTGGTGTGCTCTGCACTTTCAATAATGTCAGATGACTTTAAATTTAGCAGCATTAACACAATCCATCAAAATCCCCTTTGAGAGGGATTTTGATGGGATTTTGAATCCCTTTGAGAGGGATTTTGTAGGCAAAATCACTGCCATCGCTGCTAATATGAAAAAAAAAGTTGTCATAGCTTTCATCACAGCAAAGGACATGGCAAACTAAAAATTAATTAAACACAGATAAGATTTTCAAAGGCTTTACTAAAAAACAAGATTTAAGTCAGTCAGTTAAACTCACAGTTTTACTGTAACATGAGGAACCTTTGAAGCCTGTACTTTAGTGCTTGAATACCTGATCAGATCAGGCCCAGATTTTCTGGGGAGGATAGAAGCAATTAAAAAACAAAGAAGACAACAAAACAACAAAACAACAACAACAACAAACTCCTTCTATTACTTCCTGCCAGGTTTCATTGGTAGTCTCCCGAAGAGTTTGATAAATCAGGCAGAGGAAGAATTGGAAAAGATAAAGACATCTAGTTAAATTCCCAAGTTGTTATGTACTGGATTCAAGTGGAAGAGTGGCACTGTCTTTGTTTATTAAATTAAAAGCATTTATTAACCTTTTTAAAAAGCTCCAGAATCAGAATGCAAACCCCAAGAAGTATTTCCCACATATAATACTCCAACAGTTTCTTGTTCAGTGGGCATTCATGAAAACCTTACCCTTCTACAGAGGCATGGGAGCCTTTCCTAACCTAGCTCTTCCCCAGAATACATAGAAACATCACATCTGGCTCTGCTTCTGTGGTGAATGGAGAAATTCTGAAATCTGTAATCTTTCTGTAGAGCTATTCCATTTTTAAAGTAATTTCCAACTAATTTAAGAAATAGTGTGAAGTATCATTTAGTTTTTCAATATATTAAACCAGAAAACAGCATTAAAATACTGTTTGATGAGGTCTTTAAAGTGGAAGTTAGAGAAACTTAAATTACTTTTTTTTGTTTTGTTTTGGAATGATGAATTTCTAGTCATAAATTGAAGGTTTCTAATGCAGAACCTCAAAAGTGTATATCAATTTCATTTTAAACAGACATACAAAACTTAATTTGAATTGAGTACACCTTAGAGCAGGCAGTTAATTTTTAACTTGATTCACAAGAACAAAATATACAAATATTTCTATATGTACTAGTTCTCCTTTGAAACCTTTTCTGTACTATCCAAATAAGACACCCTCACTTCACTCTGACAGACAGATGCACGTCTTTCCCCTAAAAATAAAACTTTCAGTGATCTAGTTGCTAAAGAACATGAAAACCTAGCTTGCCACACAATGACCTGCATGATTCCATCTATTTCCATTTAATTAAGAAGAGAGATATGGGATATTCCTTACTACCTGTGTAATTGATTTTCTGTGGTTGCTGTTAAATACTCCATGTTTGCTTCTGTGAATTCACTTCAGTTTAAATTGTCTTTTGTTTTGTTTCCCCCACCCCTTTCATTGTCAGTCACGAGAAACGGCTTCGCAAGTAAGTATTTGCTCATTGTCTGCCTGTTTCTGAGTCAAACCCTGGGAGTAAAATCCTTACAGGAAACAGAACTATGTGATGGAACATCCTTGAATAAATAAAGCGTAAAACAACATTGTTCTGTACACAAACATCTTATTGAAAATTTGAAAGCTGACAGAATGACTTTTAAAAAGCTCTATGGGATTTGGTAGGCTATCCCTATTGAATCCTGAAGTTAACAGATCATCTTTGCAGTGAGCTGAAAACCTTGATCCTAAAGACAGTAACTGTTAATGGACAAAAATCCCCAAGTTTATTGTAAAGAATATGTGGCTACACGTAAACCTGGTTCAGGTTGCTGTTGGAGCAAAATTTTCAACACTGACAAGGTCAACAGAATCTTGCCTTCAGATTTGATTTTAATAGAAAAAGATCTTTAGAACCTCAGTAGCTCTTCAGATATATTTGGTGTAGTCACTGATCACTTTAAGTGTATCATGACCTCTTTCTGTTCTTGGGGATTCATATAAAGTAAGACAACCTCAAATTTAAAAGTCATCTTTGTTTTGGATTTAAAAACAAACAAAAAAAAGCCACAACACATCAAACTGGCATCAGTAACCGGGTAATAAGACCACACTGATATCAGGATATTGGTGAGGGCTTCATGATTTCAATGCCAATGAAAGATATGTTTTAAATATCAGAACAACAGCTCAAGATTATAAGGAAGTAGGGTTTTTTTTTTTGTTTGTTTTTGAAAATACAATCCAAAGGTATTATAGTTAAATCTAACATTCACCTGAGTCATTTTAATACTGCTTTGTGTGATTGCACAAAGAGTATTATTGGTCACAGTTGGATGGCATGAAGAAAATAGCAATAGAGGGCCAGTAGATTTTAAGTCTGCTTTTTTACAATATCGTTGCTAAAAAGCAATATAACTATACCTCAAGGTAGGAACTATAGATTACCACATTTGGAAGAGTTGCCCTGAATCACACTTTAGAGTACTGCATACAACTTCAGGCACAGATGTAGTCCAGAAATCACGTGCTGGTAGATGAAAAATACTTGGAAATGAGACACTGGTAACAGGCAATTTTCACCTGTAGTATTAAGAGAGCACTCGAAATGGTGCAGTCAAAACAGTTACAACTTCAATTTCTTTTAAAAATTAAAAAAAGTTTTTTTTATATATTTTATTTTTTAAAATTAAAAATAAATAATCTAGTAGAGAGTAACCAACTCAGGAACATTTAGTAACTATGAACAACTAAATTCCCTCAGCTCCATTACAACTAAAACACTTGTTCAGCTGCACTACTGAAAAGTGAATGTTTTATTCTGCCTCCATTTTTTAAACCCCTTAATGTCTCATTATTCTCCCTTCAAGTCTCAAATCTCTATTAGTGTGGAAGAATGGGAAGACACTAAAGACACCAGAGAGCAATTTAATTATCGCAGTAACCATCGTAACTCAACATCTAGTGATCAGTCTGATCATCCTTTGTTACGACGAAAAAGCATGCAGTGGGCCCGACGACTGAGCCGAAGAGTACCAAGACACTCTGGTAAAACGGCTGAGAAGATAAGCCAGCAGCGAATGAATCTTTATAGGAGGTCAGAAAGACAGGAACTTGCTGAACTTGTGAAAAATAGAATGAAGCACCTGGGCCTTTCTCCAGCAGGATATGGTATGATTAATTTAATCCTTAAAATTAATAAAAATATTAGCATTATACAAAAACTTTTTTTTTTTTTTTTTAAGAACAGTGTGCCATAAGTAAAATAGGCTTGTGGTAATTTCTTTAAAATGAAATTTGCGTCATCTTTTTTAAAAAAATCAGTTCTATTATCACCCATTCCTATTTTCAGATGAAAGTTCAGAATATATGAGCTTTAAATAAATATGACCACCTCCGTCATATTTAAATTCAGCATATATATGTGTATGCAGAATATGTAAATATTCCTTAGTCATTGAACAACTGCTCCATATTTCCACAAACTTGTTGAAACATAAGTGAAGAGAGCTATTATGAAGTTTGCAAATCTATCAAGGTGGGGAGTTGTTTGTGTGATGGAGGATACATTTTCCCTGTATTTTTAAAAATGAACGCAAAAGTGTCATATTAAAGGCATTTTTATGAAGCAAGTTACACTAGGTCTTTAGATGTTTTTATAAAACATGTCTTTTTCCAGCAAAACTAATTTTATTTTTTTTTTAAAAAACAACTCTATTGACAAGAGTTCTGTAATAAACTCCTAAACTTTATGCACAACAGCTGCCTGGGATGGCCTTCTAAAGCCTTGGCTTTGTAGTGTTTTGTGGAAATCCTCAGAGCTATGGGTTCTAGTTTTCCTAGGAAAAGCAACAATTTCTTCATCTCTCATCTTTTCTGTCTGCAGAGTAGGTCCAATAAGAAGCTTAGCACTTTCTTGTTCAGAAGAACCAACACTGCAATTCCCATACTCAATTTACATTCAAAGCATTCAAAATATTGCTTGACAAATGCATTACTACTGATTTTTCAACACCATTTTATTTACATTTTACCTGTATCTAAAGTATCCATTAGCTGAAGGTAAACAGTATCTCCTATACAATGAATATTCTTATTGGCCCATTTTGACAGCATATATTAATGCAGGGTCAGGACATCCTTCAACATCAACAGCAATGTACTACCCAGCAGTGGTTCCTATTGTTGCTATGTACACATTAACTTCATCATGAGAAAAAGCTACTGCAGAATACACAGTTATAATTTTGCTGTCTTTACAATTTACATACAAGTTCTTTATCTGAGACTCCAACTGGATAATTACTACTCCCGCTTTATTTGTGGATACTATGAGTCTGCTGGAAGAATCAGGACTAAGTATCTTCCAGGAGTGACACAAGCCACAGTAACATTTAATCAACCCCAAGAAATTTTGTAAACATTGTTCACGTTTATACTAGTCACACGAGAACTTTGGTCAATTCCTACTTTTCTTTTATAATCCTAGTTAAGAGCTGACAGCAGATGTTCATTTAATTACTTAAAACCATTCTGTTATATTCAGAACAGCAAAATCTTGATAGGTAGATGCTTTAGCTAATACGAATCTATCTGCCCTGCTTCTGATTTACAAACTTCTGTTATCTCTTCCGTGTTTTCTTACAGATGCATCTCATTATAAAGAAACTACCTTGACAACCCCAAGAACACCATGTTCTGAAAATAAAAATTAAGTTTTACACATGCAGCCAGCTGCTAACCTGGACTGTCACATTTCCACTGCCATCTATCCTCCTTCACATTCAGTAAAAAAAATTCCACAAGACTTTCACCTGCCTTCAAAACTAGCTCACTGCCCACTCATCCCACTACACATTAAGCTATTACTACATATCCTATTATTACATAGAGAATAGAAACCTTTTAACATCCCTATTTTTTCACACTTAGAAATCAATCATTCCAGTTAGCTCCCTGCAGAAGTTAAGCATATTCCTTAACACCATCTTTCTGCATGTATGGGGAGCAATGAAAAAAACAGGAAACAGTCACAGCTGCTTACATACCCCCATATAAAGGAATGATCCTATACCTAATTTCACATCTTCAGTTTTCTTTACACTGATAACCTAAAACCCCCTAAGCACTCCAATTCTAAAGTCAAATAACTGAATTCACTTATGCCAATTGAGGCACAACACATTTTTGGCAATGCAAGCCCTCTAGCTGAGGCATGATACTAGGATACTATATTAGCATGAGGCTAGTACACTGGTGAATGTGTTTGTGTAAGTTTTTACAATATTTTGCATCAGCTTCATTTTACAGAAATAAGCTGTACTGTTAGAGACCATTTTAGCTGTGTAATTGCACCTGTGCTAAGAGTCTGAGTTTATCTGATTGTTCTCTAGACAGACATGCTTACGGTAGTGCAAAATGTGGTACAAGCACATAAAAAGTTACATGTAGTTTAAAATATCCAATATCAATTTTCACCCTAAAGACCACATATCAAGCATACTTGATTAACGCCATATAGGAATTGTGCTGAAACTAGAATGGGACTGTTCTCTTTTGCATCATTTTCCCTAAAAGTAAAAAAGTAATTAGTACAGATGAAACGCCTTTCCTATTAAATTGAAATTAGCCTCACTGCAACAACTTATGAAAAACATCAAGAGAAGGTTATACAAAAGAAAAGATACAGCAGTGACAGCTACAGAAGCGTGCTGAGACTCAGCTAAGTAAAACCCCTAAAAAAAAAAAAAAAAAAAAAAAGAGGAAAAGATTTCTGTCAGCCAATGCAACACAGCATTAGAAGAATGGTTAAAAATACAATGAAGAAATTCCAATTGCTGTTCATACAGCTTTCATATTTCAACCCACTGGCACAGGTGATAAAAGTGAAAATTAGTATTTTCCTTGACACTTAGGGAAAGTGAAGAGAGAGATATATTGACCAAATTTGGAAATGGATAGCATTTAGCTTTGGCTATCGGTGGGACTTTATGCCAACTGAGGATGGAAGACCCTACTTTCCTCTTAGCAATGTAAGCCAAATAAATGATTGTTTAATCAAAATAAAACTGAGTTGTATTAAGAATTAATATGACTGGAAAAAAGTACAAAAGAACATTTTTTAGAACACCAGAAAGAAAATGCATCTTGAGAGATAAATCAACAGATGCTATGTCAGATAGTTCCAATTCAAGTACAGTTGAAAAGTTGCTAAACTTATTTGATATCACTTTGACACCTGATCCTTTCGACAGCTCTGAGTTTAAGATGATCTTTTAATTGAATTAGTTTACCAGAAATTATACTTTTGACAATTTGTTTTTCAGTCTAATGAATTTGATATGTGCATTTTTGTCCTCTAGATGAGATGAATGATCATCAAAACACCCTTTCTTACATCCTGATCAATCCTTCTCCAGATACAAGATTAGAGCTGAATGATATAGTGTAAGTATAAGCACAAAAATCACAGGACATGAGAATTTTATTACTTTTCTGCTGTTAACAGGGGAACACGCTTTCCCATATACCTGGGAAAAAATATGGAGACTTCTGTTTAGACAACCACTTATATGTATAATTATGTAAAATATACACATTTCATAGCCCTTTTACCTCCATATTCTCTCATCTTCCTCTTAATCTGTGTATTTAAACAAACAAACAAACAAAATTTACTGAGTTCACTGGATGGCTTCACAGAATTAATGTTCTCAATAAATTTCTCCAGTCTTAATAGAAAGATAACTCTTCAAATGGGATTTTACTTCATGGATTCAAATGCCACTAAAATAAAAAGCATTTCTACCCCAAATATCATGCAATATTCATGCTTATGATAATTCAAACAAATGACAGGACCTAAATGCAGCATTTTTTATTTTTAATTATTTATTTTTTTTAACTTGCTTACTAAGAATTTTGAAGACCACTTGAGAAAAAACAGGTGAACGCAAAGTTTGAACTGCTCAAGAATTTTAGATATATCATCAGCCACTATCTCATACTGAAGTTTGATGTGATTACTGTGTTTAGGTCCTATGCCATTTTTGTCTCTAGCCTCTTTTGCCTCTGCCTTGCTATACTAATACCCCCCACCTGCTCCAGGGTCCTTGTGCAAGGTCCTCCACACCAGTGCCAACCCATCTCTCTGTCTACTCACAAGCAGGAAAATTGTTTGAGCTATTATCCCTATTGATACTAAAAAAAAACAAAAACAAACAAGGAAACCCTACATTTTAGTGCTTTATATTATTGTGGTATTCAAAAAGTATAGCATAAAAACTATTAAACAGCAACTATAGTTATAAAATTTGTTGAAATTATTTGGAATAGTATTTTCACTGTTATGGAACTCACAATATAATATTTACTGATACTTAACTTGTAAATGCACATACTGTTTCCTAGTCTAGCTAGGTGGACTAGGAGTCCACATTTTATTTTTCTACCTTTGCAAAATAAACAAGGTATACAGCAATTCAATAGTGAGTGCATAATTTTGCAGCAGTACTGAATTTGTTGTGCTGTACTTACACATCTTTAGCCTGTACACGCACATACTGTTACCTAACTTGATGTATGATTGTTTCCTGATAGCGGGCCTCAGAGCTTGTGTCTCAGTTTATGCCAATGGCTTTTTTAAGATAAATTTTAGTTCTCTTGACTAGACAGCCAGTTTACCCTCATGCAATAGGAGATAATTAGTGGAGAGGCAAGAAAGAAGAAGTGTTTTTTTTTCTACAGCAATTTTCCTTTAGTCACACATTTCAGAGCAGGTAAAAAGCTTTTTTTTTTTTTGTCCTTCCTACTGACGAGCTGGAAGGCTGGTCTTCCCACATTTTTTTTCACCTGTTTCTCAGTACATTTTCCAGACTTCCCAGTCTTCCTCCTGCACATTACTCTTTCGTTGCTGTTATTTGCACTTTCAGGCCAATGTGAATTAATCCCATCTAAGCCATTTATTTCTGGGCAGCTCTATGATGAAAACAAAAGCCCTTAAAGGGCTACAGATTCAACTTTCATTGTCTGAATTCCTATACTCATACAACTGAAGTCCTTCACATTTGCTATGATGTTATTATGTTTGTGATTTATTGTAGGCATATTAGATAATATGCAACTTTGAGTTAGCATATGAGGAAAGTTTCTTGGCATTTAGAAATAAGAGTACTTGCAGTACTCTCCAAAGCAGTACTTGCAGCTGTTGGATCTACTAGAAGTCCTTTCTCAAAACTAAGAGGTCCATCCCGAGCCTGCCAGACTACACCAAGATTATCAAGATTGTGCTTTTCAGTTCTCTTAACTATGCACAACTAATCTCTTGATTCCTTACAACATTCTTTTTAGAGGAAGTGTATGAACTGCTTGTCCCTTTTTCAAGGCATAATGAGTAAAAAGAGATGCATAAAGAAATACAGAGTTACTGGCAAATGTGTGTTCAAGGACTGTAGCGGATGCTAAGGAACAGAGCTGATGTATCAAAAAGATCAAAGTGGCTCTCAGTCAAAATTAAGGTTTAGCTGTACCTTGTACATATACAGGATGCCTAGGCAGATGGTGCGAAAGGCTTTAGTATTATACAGTGTAAGTGGAATTGCTAAAATTTCCAAGTTACCCAACAGGAACTAGGCCTATCTAATTCTTCCTCAAATCTTTTCAACATTACAACAGTCTGTGTTTATTTATCCTTGCTTGTTCCAAGGCTTTTAATAAGAGTTATAATTTCTTTTTATAGATACTTGATCCGACCTGATCCCTTGGCTTATGTTCCAAATACAGCACCCAGCCGAAAAGACAGCTTCTGCAATACAGTGGGACAAGATACCAGGGAGGAAACACAACTTTGATATGTAATTCATCACAAAATTAAGAGACACTTTTATACACACACAGTTTCCACCAACCATTTTGAAAACTGAATGGTACATTTTATTCAGATTCTGGAATCAAATTGACAGTGGGTAAGTCACCAACTTTAGAAACATGATCTCTAGAAATTCTAATTTTGGTGATTGTCAAGCTTTTGGCCTGTTCAGTATGGTAGTTGAACTTCATCTTAGCAGAATTGTGAAACTTATGATTTAACCAATATAAAGAAATGATGAAAGAAGTGATAGATTCCAACATATGTTTCACTTAGAAGCTTCTATGCATATTTATCAAGTTGACAGCATGCCAGTGACTAAGCTCCTGATGTACATCCTCAAAGATTATCTGATGCCCATAGACAGATGATGCATAATTTGTGGCAGAAAATATGTTAATACCTAAAGGCGCCAATGAAGCTGTATGCATCAAGAATCCAGCCTTTGAGATAATATTCAAGCTTAACTTGACACCTATATATTAGAAAAGCCTAGTTTGGTCCCATTGTCTCTAGGACTTCAGTGTATGTTCTATGGGCTTACAGAATGACACAGCTTAGTCACACTCATTGAGGTTCAGATCCACTCAAAATTTAGCCCAGAGGAGCCCATCTGGAAGAAACTCCCCATCATCTCACACAGGCATTTCAAAAGGTAGCATTTTGTAGAGCAACTGAAGCAGGACCCTTTTATTAGGGATACAGAAACAGCCCCCCCTATCTGCAAAACCTGGGAAGGAAGTATGTGAAACTGCAAACAATGGTAGCTCAGGTGAAAAATGACCCTTTTAACCTCAGGGAGGTGTCAATGAGAAGCCTTAGTAGATAACACAGAAGAGAGAACATCTCTTTAGGAAATGATTCATATCACAGAGCCTTCTTATCTCCACGATGATGACAGAACTGCAACTGTCCAAAGTATGCATATGCCCAGTCAGATTACCCAAATGTGATAAATTTTATATGAAATTATGTATCATGTTGAAAATGAGAGAAACTTATTACCCAGCCATAAAACAAATGGAATACTGCATTACATGAAAAAGCACCATGGATTTGAAGGTTCGATTTTGGCAGTAAGTATACAAGAAAGCACCTACTATTGTACCAAACACCTGAAGCTGCTACAGAATCTTCAGTCTACACATATAAGAACCTCAGAAGTTTTGCTCAAATCTTCTACAGAGGAAGCACGACTGTGCATGATCTTGCAAAATCATATGCTTGCTTTGCCATCAATCACAAAGGGGGAAGAGCATCCTTGAAGTAAAAACCCTACTGCTACAACAATCCAACTGCACAAGAAATTTGACATGCAGACTACAGTGAAAAGACAGATTATGCTTTGGATTCCCTTGATGTCTTACATGTACAAAAATAATCCACTCAAAAAAATATGTTTTCTTCTGTATTATTCAGAAAACCAACTACATGGCAGATTTTGTTCTGAAAAATAAAATGCCAAGTTGCCCAAAGAAAACCTCATTGATGCAATTATGCTTATAAGCATTGCAAGAATGTTGAAATCAAATCACATTCATATTAAGAATTACATATTAGGAATTTTTTCTCTTCCTCTTTGTTCTTCTGAAACTTAACTGTTCCATATGGCTTTAAGATTACTGACTTACAAGAAAACAGAGGACTTAGAGTAGACTGAAGTTGTCAGAACACTAGCACAAGAACAAGAGTTCCAGTTCTAAGAGGAAATTTCACTACTGAAAATTAGTACGACTACTATTCACTACTGAAAATCAGTACAAGTATAGGTTCTATACATATCTAATATAAGGATCAATGGGCATATATAATTCATTTTGACAAATCAGTTAGAACAGAAGTATAAGTTCATTTTTCAGTTGTTCTCACCTATTAGAAGTTAACTCTGAATTTTGCTGCCTCCTACATCAGTAGGCACATTTGCAAGCTACCTGTTCTGTTTGGGGACAGGAGGGCAGGCAGAATATCTTCAGCACTTCAATTTTCTCTACTTAGAAGGGAAATTCAGTGCCAATGAAAGGACTTTCCTAGAATGCAACTGAACCATCGATTGCTTTACTGAAACGACTTTCCTTAGTGACAATTTTAATTACTTACTGGATAGACTGTTGGTTTCTAGATAGATGCTTTAATAAAAAACACATATTGCTTATGCTTCAGTATTTATACTAGTTTGCCTATGAAGCAGATAAATTATCCAAATAAATTATTCATAGATGCTACCTACACTTAGATCTCTGAAGTTTGGTATAGACTATTGACAATGACAGGAAGTCTGCTTATATCTAGGATATACCTATATCCCACAATATGCTAGCCAGAAAGGTAGTAAGTTATCTAAATCTGTATCAGAGCCAACTACTGCCTAAGCAAGCACCGCTTCAGCAAATCCAAACTTCATAAGAATAATTGTTTTACTACATATGAATGTGGAACATACTACGTATGAATGTGTATGAACCCTGAATGTGTCAAGGGTTAGTTAAGCAGAGCCTAAAGCAGCAATGCTAAGGAACCTGTGTTTTTTCCACAGTGGCTGCCTGTGGAATCATTGAAATTCAAATAATGCAGAGCTGCCAGAAAGCGATATTACACTAAAGTTTTTTATATGGGTCTCATGTCAGGCATCCCCCCCCTCCTCCCCCACTACTTGTCTTCAGGCCTGTTCTCCAACCATACACACAAGATGAGGTTTCATGTAAGAGGGCCTGGAAACAGTCTCATTATTAATTGGAGCCAGAAGTAACGCATTCCAGTTAGGTGTCCAGAGGCCATGAATGTAGAAGAGGCAGGAAACTAACTCTACTCTGAGTCAGCCATTTATACAAAATTAGGAGAGCTGACATGCTGTCAGCGAGAGACAGCATGTAGGAAGTAGATCCTATCACTCTCCCAAGATGCAAGAACTGTTGAATCCAGTGTTTAGATTAATAAGCATTGAGATTTGAAAATGTTTTTACTTCCTACCAGACACCTGAAATGAAAGTAGAATAGAACTATGACCACCTTTTAAATGTTTATAAACAAAAATAAACAGAAGGTGGGGAGATTCACAACAGGAAAATAGCTCAAGCACACAGGAGACTGCCTAGCATAAGTCATGCCTATCTTCTCAATCTGACTCCTCAAAAAACTCATGTTAAGTAGAATTAGCATGTATTCAGTTACAATCTCTGCCACGGAAGGTAATACTAGCCTTAGGGAACGAATGGTCAGTTACAGAATCATCTCTGTCTTTTGATCCAGCTGGGGCCAGCTCCTGAGAAAGTTCCCCTACCAAGAAGGAAAATTGCTATAAGAGTCAGAAGATGAGGATTGTCAAATTCATTCAAGACACTGGTCTGTTCTGTGGCATAGGGAAATCTTTCAGCATGCGATCATGTGTACTGGAAGTGACTACAATGCTGTATTCAGACTAGCCTGGATAGTGATTTAAAATCAGTCACCAAGACAATTCTGGAGAATAAACCTCAATGCATAGGTATTTGTCTGTAAGCCACAGGCATCTGCTAAAGACATCTTACAGAAATATATACACATGTAGTCTGTGCTTTTTTGCCTTTTTTAATTTATAAGATTTCTGGATGAATTAGCTCAAGACCAATACGTTGAAGGGAGAACAGAAAGAAGCTTTCTGTTGCAGAAGCTTTTCAATAGAATAATGTTTTGAGACCTCAGGAACCACAAATCACCAGCTGGGTCTTCTGCATAACCAGCAAATAAATGGCAGCTGAACCAGTTGCAGGACATTAGCCCATCAGAAGAAAACCTTATGGTGTACACATGGGTAAGACACCACTGATAACCCAAGAGAATTTTCACAGAAGCAGTTTGAACAATGCTCACAAGTTACTTAGAGCTTGCCCCATTCACAATCCACCCTTTCCTCCAAGGGAAAGGGTCAATATTCTAAATCAAAAGACATGCATTTGTTACTGCTTCCAAACTGATTCTCTAACAAGCTATGGAGGTAAACTCATCTATCCATCCAATTCATCTCAGGTGCTAAGTGTTCCACTAATAAACTACCTGATTATTTTTTTCCTGTGCAGATTATCTGGCCATTGCAGCTGTATTTTTTTATTTTTTTATTTTATTTTTTTTTAAGCTGAGGCAGAGGGGAGGCACAGGAGATGTTGATTACTTTGTCTGTAACAGGGCTTGTTTCTGCAGAAAACTCCTTAAATCACCATGCAGAACTTCCTTATTATCAACTTCAACAGGAAAGAAAAAGACTAGGTAGAGGTACAAATGATAGCTAGAAACATACAAAAACACTTTATTTACCAACCCTTCTACTTCAGATTTGGACTTTTTGAACATTTACGAGCAACAAGATTTAAGCAATGTTTGAGTATTTTATGTAATCTCCTAATTCCCACCCCTAGTATAATTCCATTGTTGCCATCTGTACAGCCTCCATCACATTATAGGGGCAATTAAAAAAATCCTTAAATGCTTTTAAGAAATGGTGAATTCACATTAAATAAAGAGTTTAATACAGTTGAAGACTATTCATTCATAATAAACTAACTATAAACATTTTAATTAAGAGGAACCAGCCAAAAAAGACTTCAAATAATCCACAGGGCTTTGAGATATTCTGACATACTTGACACTTGCTACAATTTTACTATGCTCCTGCTGTGTTTGTGGCTTATGAAATACTACTCTGCATTTAGCAACTTCAGTTTTCAGGCTAACCTCTTCAAGTAATTTATTAGTATGTCTAGAAGGAAAAGGAACGCATTTCAGCTTAAGAACAGCTAAAATGATGAGTTCTCTCTGGGCATCTTAAAATCCTATGCAAATGTTTAGAAAATAATCCCGATTACAAGTGTAAATCAATGTAATATCTGAGGCAAAAAGATTACTTTTTAAATTGAATTGCACTGGAAATTTTTCATCTATGCTTTTTGTGAATACATCCATAAGAAACTGCGCTGAATAGGAACTGTTGGAATAGACTATTGCTATACACTAAACTATACAAGTGGTTGTTCCATGTCAGATAAAACATAACCTGAACATTTATAGTTTTCTCCTTTCTAAGCAGAATAATAATCAAAATGCCAGCAATTATAAAGGCAATTATAAAATCTAGTTATTAAAATTATCTTTGGAAAAGACCATTAAGTTACTTATGGATGCAAAATGTATTACATTTTTACCAGCCAACATCAGAATTAGAAGATTATCTCTGTTTACATTTCCTGAGATTAGTCTTACCTGAGTGCAGGAATCTGTTGCAGAAAAATTATTTTGCCAATATCCTTGTAGTCACATCAGTAAGAGTGCTTCTGAAATAATTAAGACTTTCTTGTAAAGAGACGGTTTCAAAGGAGAACTATGCTGCTCAAACCTCCCCCATAGGGAGTACAGCCTCCCCCAGAACTGTTTCTAGTAGACCAGCAACTCCAGTGCAGCCAGAGAGGCTGAACAAGCCCCCAGCCCAACCTGCAACAAATGGACCTGAGCCCGATCTCAGCTTGCACCACTCCAATACACTGAAGGATCTCCTATGGGCAAAGGGGAGCTTGCAAGTTCCAGCCCGTGGACTAAAAGAAGTAAGGAACTCTATCCCATCTCCTAGCACCAGAATACCTGTTTCCTGCCATCAGAATATCAGAAGGCCTCCTAAGCCTTTCAATTAGCATTTTGAAAGAGTCCCCACTCATGCCTAAAGAATTGCACCACACACCCTTGACCCTTTACAACTTCCTGCCACAGGGGCTCAAATTATCATCACCTCTCTCCCGCTCCCATAAGTTTACTCACCTCCAGTGAACCCATAACACTTCGAAACTTCTCTACAACCCACAGCTTGCTTGTAAATCACCCCAATTAGAAGATCTACCTGCATCTACAACCAGTCTTAAAGAACCTGCACCATGTCATACAAAGGGCATATCTGTTTCATCTGCAAAATAAAATCTAAAGATTTCCCTCCAGTACAACAGTAAAAACATGAATTTAAAATGCTTTTGTACCATGACTAATGTAGAATCAAATCTCACTTTTTTTTTTTTTTTTTTTTTAGGAGCCTATTGTTCAGGAAACAGATAAAAATGTTTAAAAATAGCTTAGGAAAACCACGTTACTGAAAGCAAGCAGCATTTAACAGCTTGTTCTGTTTCTGGTGCCAGATGCATATCCCTATTTGTTAGTGCTCACAGTACTCTAATTGCATAGTCATAATACACATTATCAATTTGACATACTCTGTAAACTTCACCAAATAAGCACGTTTTTTTGGACTTAATTAGAAAATTTGCATCAGCAAGTTTTGTCAGCTCTAGTACAGCATCCTGAATCAAGCCCTTTCTCACTAAGAATCATTATTATTGGAGTGTGTCTTGGTTCTCACCCAAATGCTATTGCAATCAGAATTTTAGCATGCCTTAGGTAAGTTCCTACAATCATATATCACGTCACACAGTCATAGGATCACAGGATCACGCTACCTGGAAGGAAGCTCAGAAAGTCTGCAGCCCCATCCTCCTGCTGAAAGCAGGACCAGCTGTGAGCTCAGATCAGGTTGCTCAGGGCTTTGTCTTGAAACCCTCCAATGGTGGAGACTGCACAGCCTCCCTGAGCAGCCAGCTCTACTGCTTGCCAGTACTCAATGGAAGAAATTTGTTCTGCATATCATCTGAGCTTCTCTTATTTTAGTACATGCCCTTCCTCTCTCATCCTCTCACTGTACACCACTGGGCAGAGCCTGACTTCACCATCTCGATAGCCTCCCCATAGTTACTGGGGGCTGCTGATAGGTGCCCCCAAAGCCACCTCTTCTCTAGGTTGAAAAGTCCCACTCTATCAGCCTTTTCTCATAGGGCTTGTGCCTCACCTCAGCCTGATAACATACAGGAGTTGTTCATGGATTACAACTTTAAATTCAACTTCAGAAGGATCAATTCTTCTATGGTGGAGAAGTTAGTATTACAGAACACAGAGAGTGGAAAGGACTTTTCCTGATACATGTGCTGATGTGAATAAAGTTGTACAAACATTTAGCTTTTTGTAAGAGAGTTTGAAGAGTTCATTATTTTTTACTTTTTCTTGGATATGTATGATATATTTGCTGGGCATTGTATTATAGCAACACATTTTTTGCATTGTACTAAAAATCCATCAATAAATAGGTTTCTTCATTTATTTCTTTGTCATGAAACAATCTTTTTTTTTCCTTTCAACAATTATTTTTTTTGTTTTAACTGTACTTTTTTTTTTAATTTGTAAATTTTATATTTGAAAATGTCCCAAAAATAACTTAAAAACTGAATACAGAGTGAAAAATTCTTCATCCAAGGAAATTTTGTAGTGTTTTCTCCTTGAACATGCATTACATGAAATTTGATGACTAAACCTGTCCAATATTGTAATTACTGTTTTTAGCAGGAGTTTTTCATGACTGTGTCATTTCCTGCTGAAATCAATGACAATGTTCCTAACATGCATTTTTTTTTTGTCTCAGTAAAAATCAAGCAATAGCAGTTAGTAAAACCACAACCTGAGCTACCTTAAAATAGTAATTTAAAACTCCTGTATTACAGATACAAAGTGATTTTCCTCTTGAGTTTGTGTTCTGTCTGAGTAATATTTCCTCATGAAGTAAAAAACCCCACACTTGAGAAAATACATATAAAGCAATTCATACAGACAGCTCTTGTATCTCTGTATTTAACCTTCTGTCTACTTTTCTGAATAATCTCCCTGGGCATTTAAAGCTTTTTGTGACACTGACATTATTTCTTTGGACAAAGATTAATACTCTCAAAATCATTACGTGGGGATGATAAGCAGAATCTCATCCTTACCTCCATGACAGGGCAGATCAGCTAAGCTGTTGCTGGCATATTAGTGTAACATAACCTTAAAGTACAAGATGGAGTAAAGAAAAAAAAGCTCCAGTTTCTTCCGGTTTTCATTGTTGGTCATTTTGGTCAAGACTCCTGATAATTTGTATTTTTCTCCTCTGGACTATCTTTAAATTGTTCAAATCCTTGGACATAATGGACAACACACAGAAATAACCTGCTAACCAAGAGGAAATAAAATTCCATGAAAGGTTTGGATGTAGAGCTTGGGGATATGGTTTAGTGGGGACTGTTGGTGTTGGGTTAGATGTTGGACTCGATGATCTTGGGGTCTCTTCCAACCTAGAAAATTCTGTGATTCTGTGATTCTGTGAAACAGTCCAAATAGCAGATAATTTACATTCATAATCAGATAGAAATTTGGGAAGTAATTTACTTACATAGATATTTGGATTGAAACTTTTAGCCTGCAAGGTTATTAAGCATAGTGTTATTTTTCCCTTAGCTATGAGGATACTTTGTACAAGCTTGAATATCCTAAAATGGAATTTAATAACTTGCTGTCAAATTACTCTATCAGCATTTATTTTCCATCTAGTTTATTGTATCTCCATAATAACACCTAAATGGATATCTTGCATGAGGTATTCTCTGCATATTTGACTACTGAGAGTAACAGCAGCTGTACATATTAAGAGAGTTTGGGCAAATCCTAATATTAGATTTTCTGAAAAGGAAGCAGTTTCCACCCATATTTCTAATGACTTATTTGCTGGCATAGGGTACCCTGTATGCTTTCTTCTTCAATCACATTAGAAAGCAATCTGAGAAATATGAAAGGATATTAAGAGTAATTACATCAGAGTAATATAATATTAATGTATTAATTTATTATTACCTGTTAATGAAAATCTGTTTCATTGCATCTTCACTGTTCTTTCTTCAGTGTAACAAGTTCACATAATCTTTTTCTATAATTTAAAACAACAGACTTAATCAGTCTCATCCAAACCAAATTAACATACCAAGTGCCATTTAGCCAGCTGTTTTGGCAGAGAAAACCTGCTTTGCTCTTTGCACTTCAAAAATTAATATACATCTGCTGCTTTGCTGACAGAGAAAGAACAGGCTGCCCACTATAGGTCTTTTCCTTTTACCTGACAGATATGTTTTCTCTTTTGTAGTGTTTCCCAAAAGAATTTCTGTTCATCTGTCTGAACGTAATAAGATCTATAATTATGTTATTGTACAGACAAGGAGAAAATGGCAATTTGCATATATCAAACAATGAAACACTAGGTGGACGTAGTATATGTATTCCCTGTGCATTGAGATGGAACCCAACTAGACATCTTCCAAATGTATTGTCCTAGTTTCAGTTAAACCACGACATGTATATACTTCATCATTAAAGAACCACTGACAATTGTCAAAGCTAGGTCCCAGAAAAAGAGACATTTTCTGATCAAAACGGAAGGTATTCATCACCCAGGTATTCTTCTGATATGTATAATTTATTTGCCTTATTCTTAATAGGCTTCTGCCCAATTATTAAACAGCCTGTGACAGAATTTTGTGGAGGAGGTAAAAGAGGCCCGAGGAGCTTTTCTATTAGATACACTGTGTTAAAAGAAACATAACTATCTGTCCTCATAACAAAGCTTTTGCCCCTGCAATAAGACGCAACCCAATTAGTACCCCTCAGAGTTTAAAGTTGTGATAAGTGTTCAGTTTGTCCTATTGAATAATATCAACATATTTCTTGCTTTCTCTCAGAAGGGCCTTATTTGGACTCTTGACTGTCAACTCTCAGCATAAACAACCAACCTTAACTCCTGGAATAGCAGAGTCATTTCACCAAGTTTTCCTGATGGACCTGATGAAATTGAATTATATATATATTTAATTTCCAACAGTCTAATTTTCATCTGGTAGTTCTCCATTTTCTTTCAATAAGAATTGTTTTATTTATTTGGTTATGTATTGACCTTTGATTTCAGTTAGAACAGTAAGGTGATCAGAATTCAGAAATTAGAAAAGTCAGAGTTATTGCTGAAAAAGACTTTGAAGCAATCAGGAAAACATTTCTCTTGGTGCACTGCCAAGGACAGGAGAAAGATCTTGTAAGTAAGTCATGTTAGCAGCTTTAAAAATGTGCACAAAAAGTTGTTCTTTTAATTGGACAGGTATTTTATCAGAAGAGAAGTTAGTTTGTAATAGTATCGCTCAATGACAGGAAGATGGAAGCAATCTGCAGGTTTCTGATTCTTCAAAATTCCTTTTTGTATTAAACATATCCCAAAATTTAATTTTAGAATAAATTATAAACATTTTAATAAAAGTAAAAATAACTCTTTACAACTTCATTGTTTCATTTTCATTTTCATTTTTTTTTTCCTGAGTAGGAGAAATGCAGTATGATGAATACTGAAAAAAAAATATCTAAATACAATAAATAAAGTATTAATAAATGATTTTCTCATATATGGCAGACCTTATTATTCAGATATTTTAATTTTAATTAATTAATTTCATTTAAATATTGGAATATATATGTAAAATATAGAAGTGAATTCAATACAATATTATAGTTATTCTTTTAATACGTATATAAATGCAAAATAACCTGCCAGTCTTTCAGTATGGTTGCTTTCAATACTAGTAGCAGGATAGAAACCTAAGAGGTATGATAGATTGTGGAGTACGTGTTTATTTCAAATGCATACATTTATTAAAACATGCAAAAATATGTACATTTATAGTAAAGATAGTAACTGCTGTTCCAATTGCTACCTGCCTTGTAGGTTATAAAAATAGGAGAAAGCTTAAATTAATGTAAACTTTTCAAATGTTAATGTGCAATTGAATGAATTCAAATCTAATGAAAGATTATGATTGATTATGTGTTCATAGCCTTGGAGCTGTGGATTGTGATAAATCACAGAGCAGGTAGCTTTGGCCATCTAAAAGTTCAGTACAGAGTTGAAAGTGACTGTCTAGGCTAACTATAATGTTAATGCAGACAGAGCAAAAGATAATTTCCAATGATCTGAGTGTACTTCTGCATTGTGATTTTCTTGATTACCCGAAAACGTCTTGTCAAAGTATTTTTTGGCTTCAGTAGGTTTTAACAGCACGATTCGATATAAGTTGGGTTATGCTGTAGAAAGAACAGTAGCTTCTAAGAAAACATTTCTAATAGACAGCTTTATTTCTATTTATTGGTTCAAATTTGATAAAATTATTAAAAAGGCAGCAGAGATTCATATCGCAGAACAGCAAACAATAAAGAAAAATAATTACAATTTATCTTATGACTTTTAAAGTGCCAAGAAGCTCTCAAGATACACACCTTGTTTTCCATTCTTCTCAGAAAAGAAGAAATGAAACATATTTTAAAGAAATTTCTTACCCACAAGAATTACCCATACTATTAAACCAAAAGAATTTGAATTCATTAAGATTATTTTTCTACAATATACTGTGTGGCAAACTTGAGTTAATAGAACTACCTATATTAAGGTTGACATAGTGACACACCATTTATTCACACACACGTATACACACACTTAACTGAATTCAGAATTTAACCTAATTTCAGACATGTTGAAAGAAGCCAGAACTAGGCATTATTAAAATGACAAAAAGTAAGATGAATATGAGTAGAGAAAAGTAGAAAAGGAGGAAGAAAAATAAAAGATGAATATGGTACTTTTTATCGTGGTTTCTGAATATGTCAATGTTTGCTTTTTTAAAAAAAAAGAAAGAGAGATGTGAGAAGTCATGAGTGAAGATCTACCTCACCAGCTTCTTGTCCACCCTACCTCATCTCAGGTTTTTGAAATAATTTCAAAGTAAGACAAAAACAAGCAAATAAGCAACTCCCACATATTCTATCAGTCCTTTGATATTTTCACTTCTTGAAGTAATGAGTTTTGAAGTCCAGTACTTTCAAGGTGATCACACAAATGACAAATTTCAAAGTGAACCTTAGAAAAAACTGTACTTATATTTTCAGATGCAAATTAAAGGTTGGCAGAAAGCTAATTGCATTAAAAATGCCTGTTTGTAAACATATCACAGTATCTTTTGCCTACTTTGTTTCAATTTAGTCAAACTGACTTTTGGCTGAATTGAATGAACGCATAAAAGGAAACTCTGGGAAGAGAAGAGCAGGAAATGTACCCACATAGGCAACCTCTGTGGAGAGTGCCTCTATTCAGTGCTCCACCATCTCCTCTTCCTCAGCAGAGAAAGCAGTCTTCTGTGAAGACTAAATTGTGAAAAGTCCTGATCTCAACCTTCTGGTGGTAAGGAAATTCCAGGAACAACTATGGAATGAGTGAGAAGAATCTATAGCCATTTCACCTCCTTCGCCTTCTCCTTCTCCAGCTTTATTTCGCTTCAAAGTTAGGTACCACAATATTTGGAGGATTGCTCTGGGATCTCAGTGAAATTTGCTCTCAGTGGATGCAGGGATATTGCAGTCCTGAAGCAAGCTCAACCAATTAGTCTTGAGTTACAGGGGGAAGAAGGCTTTCTTGAGTTCTCTTCCCCTTTACCAACAATATTTAACCTCCCAGAGAACCCATGCAGTTCTACCATCCTTTCCACATACAAAGTTATCCAGATGCCAACTGCTGAGGCTTGAGTTTAACTGGTGGAGGGAAAGAAGTGGGAAGGAAAAATGTACTATATCTTAGCTCTCAACACATTCCAAGCATTTTCTATTTCTTCATAATATATTGTTAGAAAGATCTGCAATCAGTTATTTCAAGATTTGGAATACATTTACATTTTACATAGCTGACTTGGTATTGTCTTTAAACTGAAGTCTCTTACAGTGATTACAGCGATTTGAATAACAAATGGATTAATAAACTGTGAAGTGCATTAAGTACTTTAGAAAAAAGACTGGAAAAGTATGTTAATAACACTGAATAGTACTTAATGAACATATGGAATGTATTCAAAAGCCATATGAAGTATTTTTTCAAGTATTCTGTAAAATCTTCAGGTATGTACTTTTATGATTTAAATTATACCTAGACTGAATTAATCTCATCACTACTTTTGCATAAAGCAATATTTATTTACTTTTACTGGAACATTTGTGAAGGTTTTTTTTTAAAAAACAGAAATATGTGACAGAGAAAAGAAGAATTACAATTTCTCTTTTTCTTTATACAAGTTCTCTTTGGATTTAAACACAGTTTTAAAGGAGTATTTAACAGTAGCAGCTATCTTAAGATTTGATTGTCTCTAGTTAGCTGTTATCTTAATTTTTCTTACAATACATATGGAAGTGTGGATGATGAATACTTAATCACATAAACTGGCCAGTTCACTGCTTTTATGCAAGTGAAGTTCAAGTATTACATGTAAAAATTTGTCATGGGACAAAAAGGGAATACACTTCATGTGTTGAGCTATGAGTTTTTCTTTAGTCCAGCAAAACTTAATAATTGAAGAAATATTACTAGGTTAAACCTTCTACACCTATTAAAACTTGTTTTCTTTTTATGTTACATCAAGCAACTAGACCTAAGATCTTGAAAGATCATCCAGTACAACTGCCTGAGTACTTCCAGGCTAGCCAGAAGTTAAAGCACGTCAATGAGGGCATTATCCAAATGCCTCTTGAGCACTGACAGGCCTCAGGCATCAACCACCCAGCTAGGAAGCCCGTTCCAGTGTCTGACCACCCTCACAATACAGACATTTTTCCTAATCTCCAGTCTGAACCTCCCCTACTGCTGCTTTGTGCCGTTCCCTCGTGTTCTATCAGTTCCCAGGGAGCAGAGGTTGGCACCTCCTTCTCCACTTTCCTGCCTCAGGAAGTTACAATGTCAAGTTTTAAGGCCCATTTGGAATCTGGGAGTGAGTTGAATTGTATGTGTAGAGATACACACACAGAGAAAACTGAACAAGGAGAAATCTCAACATGACTTCAAGAGTGTTGAGATATTGCTCCCAAACAGGATTAATTTTAACCAAGCCATTTCTGAGAATTATCTGCTTGTCTAACCTGTTTAACTACTCTGACAATTTAGACCCCACAACCTTTCATAGTATCTATTTAATGCCTCATTCCTCTGCTTGTTTCCCTAATCCAAATTGATATAATCCATGCTACACTCTAAATTCATTACTCCTTAAGTCATTGAAAACAGATACTGGTTTTCTCTGTGAAGATTATTTGATAACTTTTACCTTCTCCCTTCTCAGACTTAACTTATATCCCCAGTTCTGATGTGCTTTCTGGACTTCTGACCGTTCTCCTTCCTCCTCATCAGATCTCTTGAATGGACTGACATCTCCTTAAAAGAACAACACAGACTCATTACTTCAGGTTAAAACTAGCACTAGGGAAGTAGAATAGAAAGATTACTTCATTTATCCTCCTATCCAGTTCATAGACTGGGGAAAAATCTTTTTTTGTTAACTGTTAGATTTTTGATCCACATCTCTATTATTTCAATAACAGGTATAGCTTATAACCTGCTGTGCATCCTTTTAGCACAGCTGTGCAGCGTAGCTAATATGCCTTTTTCTTGCCTATTTCTTATTGTATGCTACTTTACACTTTAAAGATCTAGTTAAGTACATAACTTCAAGAAATAATTTAAAGGAATCAGAACTCCTTATATTAAAGCTATAAGCACTCTTGCATGTCTAAACAGTGGCAAAATTATTTTCAAAAAATTGTTTTTCTAGTTTACTTGACATAAAGGATTTTGTAATGATGCCATCTTGTGATCATGGTGAGAATGACACTGTCTCAAACTAAGCAACATTTAATTTTCATATTCTTCTAGGTTCAGGCAGCTAGCAAACAGAATCTTAGGATGAAACTGATGGCAGGGCATACTAGGTTTTGTCTCATTTCTTAGCTTGACCTAAAACCGTTTTCCCATGGTTAGGTTTTCATCAGGTGGCTAAACCTTAAGATTGTCCAAACAGAAGGTACCAAACACAACTGCCAATAGATTGAGTACTAAAAAAAAAAACAACAAACCAAAAAAAAAAAAAAAAGAAAAAAGAAAAAAAGAAAACAAACAAACAAACATATTTGCCTATGTGGAACTGGCACTAGAATTTTCTTTGAAAATGCATTTCATAAATGGCTTTCTATTCAGTTTTATAGATAAATTTAAATACACCATTTTAACATCAGCAAAACTGAGGCAATGCAAATAAATCAGTGCACTACGCACAACCATCTCAAGAATCTACCGATTTTACTGGTGTATAACAAGAAGGCAAGATGACAGGGAAATGGGATTATGAAAAATTCAACTGAAAATCTGGAATCATCAGAGATCACATTTTACAGTGGTTGATTCTAGCAGTAACCTACTGGAAGACATTTGTAGAACCTATTTGCTCCACTGATACTCCATGCAAAGATGCCCCCTTTATGTATTAGACAGCTATTTAATATACTCACAGAAAATCTAAGATTCAAGTTGTTTATAAGGCTTCATTTTCTAACTAAAAATTCCTCAATATACACATTTGTTTTCATGATCTAAAAATTTCAAAATATGTCAAATGAAAAGACCATACTGCATTCTGCAAGTAACTTCCTTCCTATTAAAGAAAATTGGGAAGGAAAAGAAAATGAGAAAGATTTTTTCATTTCCACTTAACAGATTGAATAAAAACCCAGTACATGGCTGGGGTTTTATTACAATTAGAATAAAATGGAAGACTATATTAGAGACGTTTTAGTTAATTTATATTTTAATAATTAAAAGTTCTGACAGTAATGAGTTACTAAGATCAAGTACAACAAAAATTAACAAATTTAATTATGGGTGTTAATATGTGGGCAATTCATAAACAACTATTTTTCAGGATCAGTGTCTCCTAATACCTTATGTGAATTCCTGTAAAATCTACAGAACATTAAAGTGTTCCCTCTTCTCTTGGCTAGTTATGAACATTTATCATTTGATTCAGATGTTACTAAAGCTTAAATATTCATTAGAACAGAAGATCCTTGGGCTGTAGCCACAGGGGGACATGCATATGAAGAGTCCTGTGCATTTCTGTTATGCAGTCACTGGCTGTAACTCAAAGGACATTTTCACC
Source organism: Anas acuta (assembly GCF_963932015.1). Lineage (NCBI taxonomy): Eukaryota > Metazoa > Chordata > Aves > Anseriformes > Anatidae > Anas > Anas acuta. Next base: position 24,811,378 of record NC_088986.1, on the reverse strand, counting down.
ACTGGATCGGAAACATTTCTTCCCCAATGGAACTGTGTGGGTCTCATGTGCTTTCCTACACGGGTTTGCCTCATGGAGTCAAAACACACGGGAGTTAACCTGGAACCCCTTCCAACTGGGAAAGGCACTGAATCAACTCTCTCCTATACCAGATACAGTGCTACCTCCATTTTCTATGGTTACTGCCACATTTTTGTAAGTCAGCCCTTATGAATCAAACATGAGCTTTGCATGCTCATCAGACCTTCAAAAGAGAAAGTAAAATGTGACCTCATTTGAATAGTCTGATTTAGAAGTGAATTTAGAGATGTGATGGATGGAAGTTGTCAACCTTTCCCAGACAATGACCACTGTGAGCTTGTCCACAGGCACTATGTAGAGCCCATGAGAAACCTCCCCAGTGAAAATACAGACACCAGCAGATTTTCAGGTGCTCTGGGGGAGAGACCAAAGCTGAAGACTGAACACTGAGGTTCCCTTGATTGCAAGACTGAAGCTACCTGCTCCAGGGAGCATTTTACAGTCCAGAGTCACAGATTGCAGTTATTTTTTAAACCCTTAAAGTTAAGTCCCCTTAAATGTAGGAGAAAGATCACTTTCATTTAGGGGTTGTTAAGAAAAATTGGCCTGTATGAAGAATTGTATCCTGCTGAAGATGTTAAACTGTGAATTCCACTCAGAGGAAAGCCTCATTTTTAGACAGTTCCAAAGAAACACCAGCACAGTTACCTGCTTAATGCTTATTATCTAACTTGGGCAAAAATACCTGCAAATCCAGATATAAGGGGATTTTCTTTTGACATAATTGTTTCAAAAACACTATATTCACCTTTCAGTTCTAAAATAAAGAGAAGATGCAAACAGATGAACATAAGGAAAAGCAGGGTTAAATTAAAAGAAAAAGAACAGAAAAGAAAAGAAAAAAAAATAAAAAAATAAAAAAAAAAAAAAAAGAGAAAAGAAAGAAGAAGAGAAACAACAAAAAAGTACATTTACTTTCCTGAGTGGGAATATCTGCCTATGCCTTTCCCATCAAACTGTTCAACTTTTTGCTTGATCCCCAGGGATTTACTCTTGACCCTGACAGTCAAGAAGAATTCCTTTAGAAGGTATTCAGTGAATTGTCAAAGGCAATTCAGGTAGCTGTGCTGCCAGGCCTTGGCAACTTTAAGATAATATGGGCCCCCAAAGGCAAAAATTTTGTACTTAAAAGGTAATTAAAAATAGCAATCCTTTGCAATGATTCTTTAACAAAGTAACCTCTAAGTCACTTTAAGAAACTGTATAATAAAACTGTATAATAAAAGACTTTTTTTTTCTTTTTTTTTCTTTTTTTTTTTTTTTTTTTTTTTTTAGTAATTTTAACTTTATACTACAAGGGGAAACAAGATTTTGCATTAAGATCTCTTAAATTCTTCCTTAGGCTAAAAACTTCAGAAGTCCAACCAGGTACCAAAACCCAGACAATCATAATGGATTGAATGATAAGTATAACTGCCAAATATAGACAGGGATTACGCTCTGACGTGTGCTAATGTTCAGATTGCACAGAATAACAAACATTTTCACTTGTACAGAAAAGCTTTGCTGAAATGTCCTGCCAGTTGAACTGGGGGAGTATATGTAATGTAGTTCTATGTAAAATTAGTAACATTCCTATTGGTCTAATATGTATTCCTTGATAGTGGCTTAATCTTAGCTGGGCCTCTAGATGGTAGTCTAATACCACTAGTAAGAACAGGAGGACTTGTAATGAGGTATGAATATTTTCCCTTTGTCACTGGCAAATATCCACCTCATGTTACAAAGTAGTCATAACATGCATGTATTATCAGTCACTGTAAAACTTACTGGTAATTCCAGTTCATGCTCTATTGGAAAATTGTCTGGTTTCCACCATTTGAATTTGTATTTTTATTGTCCACGACAGTCAATTATTCCCTAACAAAAATCAGTGCTAAAACACTCTGCTGAAATAAAAATTAAAAAATTTTGCAGTGTTCCTGTAGAGGAAAAAATTACAATTTTTATTTCAGTCTAACACCTACACAAACATCACTTTTATGCTAGCAATTACCCCCCGCCCCTAAGCCTTGTTGAAAGATGAATTCTGAAATGATATATAATGAATGTATCATGTAAGTGTCTTAAATACCCATTTTTTCAGAATGAAATATTTTAAAATTTGCTTTCTTTTTTTCTGTGCTTGGTAGAGTATTTATGAAGAAAGCCAATCTGTCCATAAAAACTTTATACATAAATTCTGTCAAAAATATTTGTGTGTTTTCTGTATTAAACAGTTGCACATGATGACTGAGCTGATGGTGTTAAAATTGTTTAATAATTATATTTGATGTATACTAAGCTTTATTTCCTATGGACAGAGTTGCTGAGTTGGGAAACTAAGATTTTCTAAAGCACTTCTACAAAGATTAAAGTATAGTTTTCCAGCCATTAAGGACACCACGTTTATGATACACTACATGTTTATCAAGTCAATGTACACAGTACAGTGCACCTAATGTTCCCTATCTTTGATCACCTCTGAGACTGAATTTTGAAATGAAGGGTAAGATATACTTTTCTTTAAGCGATGTTATTTGAAATGGAAGTATGTTTCTAGCATGCTATCTGCATTGTGAAATCCTCTTGACTGGACTGGAATTCATATCGTGGGAATCAAGTTGGATTTATGAAAAATATTATAACATATTCGGTGTATATATCTGAACTAGGAAAGAAACAACATCTATAACCATCTAAAGTTAGTACAACAAATGGGTGATAAGCTATCACTTTTTCTATTTTTTGTATACTTCAATTATACTCTCTCCATTTCTCCTGATTTTTGTTACAGCGTATAATAACGTGAATCGCCTCCTCAAGGCAGGTATAGAAAGAAGCATTTAGGCTTTCACTTTTTTTTTCACTGAGTTCTAATGTTCTTCTATTTCCTGCCATACCTTGAGCTCATGTAACATTCTTACTTGGATTTAGAATCAGGTTTTACACTTCAGAATATTATGGTAAGTAAGCCTATCATATATAAATAAAACATAGTTTTGAACTATCATGTCCCTAAGCACCACGTCCAACCTTTCCTTGAACACCCCCAGGGTGGTGACGCCACCTCCTCCCTGGGCAACCTGTCCCAGTGCCTGACTGCTCTTCTGAGAAGTAATGCCTCCTCATTGTTTTACTTGTTGAAGAGCAGTGCTCTTTGTTCAGTTCTTTAATTCTTGAGGAGCAGGGGCATGACGTTTCCATTTTTCCACTCCCCAGTGACATCACCCCACTACCAGGACTTTTCTGCTGTGATGGAGGGAGGCTTGGCAACTCCATCAGCCAGTTCCCTCAGGACCCTGGGATTCTGCTCATCAGGTCCCGTAAACCTGTACCTCTTTGGATTCATCAGCTGGTCTCGAACCTGCTCTTCGCTTACACTGGGTGGGACTCTGCTCCCCCAGCCCCCATCTATGGGGTCAGGGAAATGAAAGATGTGGGAAGCCCATCTACCAGTGCACACAGAGGCAAAGAAGTTGCTGAGTACTTCAGCCTTCACCACGTCTGTCATTACCAATTACTCGAATATAGAAACTCACTCCTAATATAAGAAATTAGCCAGCTATAATCACTCACACACTACTATTATTTTTACAACTTTTAAAGGCGCATGGTGGTTCCTGGGGACTCCTCCTGTCACCCCAGCGCAGCAGCCCGAAGGGAGCTGGGGCCTCTCTTGGGCTCTTCCTCGAGGCTCTGCGCAGAAGGGCTGCCACCTCTCGCACAAGGCCTGGCGGATGGGAAAGAAGCACTCACACAACCCCTGAGAATTGGCAAAGGTGTTTATTGCCACATAGCTCCAGGCTAATGCCTGGAGTGGAGCCTGGGCGATGCGGAATAGGGAGCTGGCCGAGCCCTTCTGCACAGCTGCCGGTGTTCCTTGATGACACTTGTCAGAGAGCTGCTGGCGGAGTCCCATGTTTGTTGTGGCCGAGGTGGGTCCACTTCCATCGCTTCCTCTTCATCTTGTGCACCCACCTCCATGGGCTCCACGGGTTGGAGGACGAGCCAGTCCCTGGCAGGGACTGCCCACACAGGCTGCCTTCCACTGGGCATATTTTCTGGCCACGGTGCCGCACCAGGACGCCTCCCAGTTCCGGGCCTCGGGTCTGTTCCGTTCTCCGCTTGATTGTCATTCACGGAGTTCCTGATGTCATCTGTCCCTTGGCCACGGCTGGGTCTTGCATCACATTCCGTCCGCTGGGCACGGCTCCGCTTGCTGTGGCCCTCCAACCCACGCTCTCTATATTTGCCGTCATCGCTGGACCTCCGGCTAGGCCCAGGCCTGCTGCTGGTGTCCATCCGAGGGGCCGGCCTGCTCCCCGCATCGCTTCGGCTCCAATGATATTGATGATAATAGCCTCTGGGCCGGGCACCAGACACCTCCTGGGCACTGATGGTTCTTGTGCTGGAGGTGCTGGCCCTCGACCCACGGCGCATCCATGCAGAGCCAGACATCCTTCTCAGTGGTCCCAGGAACAATTTCTTGTCCTCGCACTGAGAAGGGCTGCTGCTCGCCTCGCTCTCCCTTTGCTCGTAACTCTGGCCTTCCTTCAGCCGCTGGCTTTCGGAAGACCAAATCGCTGAGCAAGTGGTGGGCCAGGGGCAGGGGGGCCCCTTTTATAGGGCCCGGGGCAAGGGCGGGCCCGCTGGTGGCCACTGTGACCTCGGCAAAGCTCTGTGATGGAGCGGCCCGTGCGAGGCCGAAGGCGGCTGCCTTGGGAGAGGCCCGGAAGATGCCCTCATGTGGAGCAAGGACGAGGGCTGGGGGGGCTGAGGGCCCCCTTTTCTGGGGCTGGCTGCCCCCCAGGCCGTTTGGCTTGCCAGAGAGAAAGGCTGCCTATGCAACCCTGCCTCGACCCATTTTTTCTCCAGATATCCAAGGGTCAGAATCTCTTGTTAACGAAAAGAAAACCCCACCAACGAAACCAAACCAGACCAATTCAGAAGGCTAAAGCAGTCAAAACTGAAGTACCGATCACAGAATCACAGAATTTCTAGGTTGGAAGAGACCTCAAGATCATCGAGTCCAACCTCTGACCTAACACTAAGAAGTCCTCCACTAAACCATATCCCTAAGCTCTACATCTAAACGTCTTTTAAAGACCTCCAGGGATGGTGACTCCACCACTTCCCTGGGCAGCCCGTTCCAATGCCTAACAACCCTTTCGGTAAAGAAGTCCTTCTCTATGTCCTTCTTGTAGCGAGAGGCCCAAAACTGAACACCATACTCAAGGTGCGGCCTCACCAGATCTGAGTATAGGGGGACAATCACTTCCCTAGACCTGCTGTCCATACTGCTTCTTATACAAGCCAGGATGCCGTTGGCCTTCTTGGCCACGTGAACACACTGCTGGCTCATATTCAGCCGACTATCAACCAATATACCCAGGTCCTTCTCTGCCTGGCAGCTCTCCAACCACTCATCTCCCAGCCTGTAGCTCTGCTTGGGGTAGTTGCGCCCTAGGTGCAGGACCCGGCACTTGGCCTTGTTGAACTTCATACAGTTGACCTCAGCCCATCGGTCCAGCCCATCCAGATCAAATTCTTTATGATTAGGACAGATGTTAACAAAACCTTATGCAAATAATATTAACAAAGTATTCTGTGTACTATTTATGACAAAAATTAGAAGTGATTGGAGGTTTTTTACTCTACAAATTATTGATGAAGGAAATACACTCTTTTTACGGATTGATTATTTACTTTGCATGTGCACGTCCCTTCATCTGTCTCTTTTGGAGCTATCTCCCTGGTCTCCCAGTGATTTTTTTTTCCTTCCAAACCAAGATGAACAGAGATGAACCTGGGTTCATCCCCACATTGCAGGGAAGTATCTCATCTAGCAAAGTGATTCACACACATTTTTTCTTCCTTTCCTTCTATTATGGGATTCTGGGAGAAAAACTCAAGTTTAAAATAGTTTGTTCATGTATCACTGCAGTTGCAAATACATTTTGAAGTGGATAAAATTTCCAGGAAACTGTCAGCACTAGTAAAAAATAATTGTGGCCTATTCATGAAATCCTGCTCAGCCAAGTTTCCTTGAAGGCTGCGATATGAAGGAATGCGGGTTTTGGCCCTCTATTTCTTCACATCTTGTTTCTGGATTGTGGGAGCTAATCATATTGCTATATGAAAACCAACCTCTTATGCACAGCTATGTGAACAGCACAATTTAAAATACTGCTTATACTTCATTACAGAAGTTGCCATAGCCATTTCATTTCCTTGCAAAAAATGGTGACATCCTAAGTTATTCATTTCCTCCTTTGTAAATAATAGTAAATGGTTCTTCTGATAGGCAATTCCGATTATTGCATACAAGTGCCATCAAGTTACAGATGCATTAAAGTGCTGCAGGAATTAAATATCTATCACCTTGCTGTTCATGATACCTCCAAAAAGCTTGGATATTTTAATAGACTGTAATAAATTTTGTCACTGGAAGTCACTTTCACAATTCACTGTGCAACAAATTATTTAACTACTTCTCTACACTTTTCTACCACTCTTTTCTCAGATACCAAAGGCATTAATTAAATTGCATGCACTTCTTTGATACTCACAGTACTTTCCTCTCCAATCCTCTCATATACAGAAGTGTAGAATGAAGAAATCCCTCTTCAATGTGAACTTTAGGATGCAGGGTGAGAAAAAGTTTCATAAGCTTTTAAAATAGCCCAGAAAAAAAATGTTATGTCACACAAGCATTATTTAAGCATTAAGGTGGTGTCTGTATGTCTGATGATATTAGGTAGGATATGGAACTAGTAAAACTATTATTTGAGTCAACTATCATTTTATTTTCCTCTAACTTCTGCTTACAGCTTTCCTTTTCTCCTTCCAATTTCAATTTAACCTTTATGATCTGTGTAAGAATATTTGTTTGAAATTGAAATTCTAACCTCTGTTAAGAAATACAGAGGATACAGCCCACTTCAGAAACAGTGGTACTAACATTTTTTAAAAATCTGATAGGAAATAGCAAGACAAAAATTTCTATTTTGTGCACATATAATAAAATGTGCAAGCCCATCTATAATATAATACATAAACTTTATTGCCTACCTGTCTAAATGCATTGCAACCTAATATACTTTACATTAGCTATTACTTCTGCAAATTCTCATTTTCTCTGTCAAATGATGCATGAAAGCTAGAATCACTACAGCTTAATGGAATAAGCCTCTTATCAGTGCTATATGTCAAAAGCATCCCTTTCTGAACATCTAAGGACAGAAAGATCACAACTTCTAAAACAATTGCAATGGAATTTACAATAGGTAAATAGGAGGTTTCAAAGTTCTACCCCAGCTGTTTACTCTTTCCGCACTGCAGAGACAGTGGTCAGTGTTATGCTTTAATTTGGTTTTTAGGGGTTTAAGTGTGCAGGAGGCCAGCATTGGCTTACAGATAAGAAATGATGTCAGGAAGAATTTATGTCTCAAAGAAGTACTCTAGCTGCATCTATTAAAGAAGTTTGGAAAAGACAGAGATAAGGTCATGCATATTTGAAATCATTGATATAATATCAATAATTCATATAAAATATCAATAATAATGAGTAATAACATAATGTAAAATAAACAATTGAAAATAATATAATAATAAATAGAATAATAAATAATAATACTAGAATAATAAATAGAAAAAAAAAAAGGCAAGAAAGCAGTTGAAAACAGTTTGAAAAACCCAAGGCTCTGGTCATTCAGGCTACGTCCAAAGAACAGAAACACAGATTTCTGGGTGAGCTGCAACAAATGATGTGGCAGGAGAGGTGAGAGAAAATGAATTCAAGCCCATGAGGACCGTGATCTGGACTGATTGCCTCTGCATCTCTTCTAAGCCTGTGGATATATGGACTTGAGACTATATGAATGACTGTGTCCTTACTTAATGAAAATCAACTAAAAATACTGCTAATGAACCGTTACAGTGAAAATAATAATAATAAAAAAAAAGATATGTTTGCCTTTACACTTTAAAAACAGAAACTGTCAGTTTAGCAAAAGAAAAAAAAAAAAAGTAGTTAAAAGAGATTATCCTGAAATTTCCAATTGCTGTCAGTATGAAGTAGCTTGCTTCCATGGGTATTAATCTACCATAGGACAGTACTGAAGAGAAAAAGGTGATATCTTTAGAGATACAAATCAACAGTTCTACTTCAGATTTTAATCTTTGAAGAATCAGTTTGTTTCGGTTCGTTTAGCTTGATGCCATGAGAACGTGTTAACCAACAGTCCTCACATATTTGAATATTCACTCATGGGCAAATCTGTGGACACTTAGACAGGGCTATGCAAACCAGCAAAGATCTAATAAACTAATCTAATAAAGTCCCACAAGAACAAGGACTTCTCTTAAGTTTTTCTCATTCATTTTTATCAGAGAGTAGAGTAACAGGGAGAAATGAGGACATAAAGCATTAGACTAAATTTACACAGGAAGCTTTTGAAGCTTCCACCACTGCAGAGCCTTAAGAAAAAATCAGCTGAACTTCAGCCAGGAAAGACAGCCTGTTTCAGGGCATGGGAATTCCACTGATGATCACTGAAGGTCTCTTTCTGACCTATTTTCTGTTATTCCTAGAATATATGCATTTACAAAATTATAGGTTCTTCAGAATCTCTTAAAACAAAGAAAAAGCTTATTACAAGTCTACTATATACATATAAAACAGGCTTTCTATTTAAAGAAAATATTTTTCCCTCACATCCATTTATTCCCTTCATTCAAAAGAGTCAAAGTTCCTACTAATGTCTTAGATTTTTATACAGGTATATGAATTTATTTCTTAGATTTTTGATAACTGATATAACTCACACAGAGGAATGTGCCTTAAATCTTTTTTTTTTTTTTTTTTTTGACTTTGTTCACACTTCAAATGGATAAATGGATCCTTGCCTACATAAAATGGGTCTGCCCATAAACTAGCTTATACTCCAGAACAGTTCATTCTTACTACTTCTAATTTTTCATGCCTTTCTATGATATTGTGTTTATCTAGGATGATTTTTTATACATTTTATTTTATCATAATTCAGTAATTTCCAGCTAAATCAAAGGATGAGTGAATTATTTCAGTGAAACCTGACAAAGTGTGGGAGTTGCTCAAAATCATTTGCATTTTTTATGCACCGGACAAGCAAATTTCAAAAAGCTCCTGCTGTTGTAGCAGGATGTATTCATGTAACACCAGTGGACTGTGTTTATGAGTATTCAGCTCACAGGTGAAGCAGCATGAGCAAGAATGGGACATAGATGAAAGAGTGCTGACAGATGGCAAGTACGCCAACTTTCTTCACACATAGCAAAGAGGCTGGACAGAAAATGCAGAACTGAGTATTAATTTATTTATTTCTTAGTAAGGCCATGAATGTTTTACTGTTATAACCTTTTGTTTCTAGTGGACTACATAATGACATGATTTATTTAAATAATCTTGATTATTAAAGGTAAAAAGAGCATTGCCACTAGCATGCCATGAAAATAAATTATATACACACCATCTCAAAATACGTGAAAAATATGAAAAAGCAAGTCAAGAATGCCTCAACTATTTAATTACACCTTCAAAATCTGTTTCAGTGTTTGCAAATAATTACATCAAAACCCTAACTCTGAGTAGCCTTACCTCCTCAGCCCTTAGTAATAAAAAGGTTACTTTCATCATACTTATTAACTTATTAATGTTTTAAAATCTAATGTGTAGACAGAAGAAAGACTAGGCAGCAAAAATGTAGGTAGAAAGACCAGTACGTGGAAACATGAAGTTGTATGTGGAAAGCAAAACATTACATTAGTGCCCCTTGTCATGATTTGCTAGGCACATGACAGTTCTGAGAGCAATTAAAATGTTTGTATTAATTTCCAAGGTGCTGGATCAAGCTCACAGGGACCTTCTCTTGTCAGTAGAAATATCCCACAATGGGAACAAGATACTCTGCCCTCTTCTTGTTATAGAGTTTTCTGTGTGTCTGTTAGAAAGACAAGGAACTTGTCCTGCCTCCCTGTATATCAGCTGCAAATACACAGAGGTGCATGGGAACCCAGTCTCCTGTCTTGACTGGCCAGAGAGCATCTTGGATAGAGATCCAGGGAATGTACACTAGTCACCTACGGACATGCTTCTACACTTGTTCCTCTTCTCCAGCAATGGTTCTACATTCTTCCACAAACTATTCACCCTCAAATGAAGCCCTCTTTCTTTATCTCTTTGGTAATACCACTGCTTCAAATATCAGTACACCAAAAGCTTACATGCAATTTTTTTTCTGTTCTCACTTCAAACAGAACACCCACCAACTCCTAATTTGGATAGTCAGACTGCCAGAACACAGCAACGAGAAGCGCTAGTAGCAAACAATCCCTCCAAAATACTTCTACAGTACTGTATAATTTCCATCAGAATCCACTCAAATTCCCAATGGATAATTCCTTAAACAGAATAGATTATAATGTTATTAGCACTGATTTGAGGATGCATTTATCAGGGGCAGTTGCTGCACACTGGTGGTTGTTTAACTTTGTGCACACATATTATTGGGCCATGTAGTGTAAACCAAAATACTATAATCAAAAGGTAAGGACAAAGGGAAAGATGGGGTGAGTCTCACCCCAGCAGCAGTCACTTCCATTGACAACTGCGATAACAATATTGCAATTTTCAGGTACAAGGCGATGAGAATAACAGCATGAGATCAAAAGCATGATGTGCTTCTCTAGGAAGGAAGAAAAATATGAAATTATAGGGTTTGCCTAGATTCCTTCCGCAGCAATACTGAAATAATTGAAAACATGAGCCAGATGCCCCAGCCTAGGAAGAATACAGGACCCTACAGATCTCAAGCATCTTTTTAGGCAGAATTTCTTTGCTTTTCAGTGGGTTAATCACATGGTGATGCCATTCTCTCAAGAAAATCAGCAGAAACATTTCAAAAGACATTTGACAAGGGCTGATCCAGTGAACCAATCTTTCCAGTGCAATTTATAGAATCATATAGAGAGTATTTAAACTTGATGATATAAATAAAATCTTTGTGTTCAGTTTCCTGACATATCCAACACATAAAGCATTTATTTTCCTTTTCCTTTTTATTTTTTTTATTCAAAATAATTTGCTGGAGACTGTTGTATTATTTTCCAGCTTTAGAAGTTCTGAAGCAGAGAGCAGAAACATCACTGTATGATTTATGTGATTAATTACACAACACAAAGCCAACACTTTATCTGCAGTGTCCAAATGTCACATATAACCTAAAGAGGATCTATAAAATCAAATACCTATCAAAAAAAGGCTGATTCTAGATACCAGTAAGTATTTTAATACTTCTACCTGGTTTAATTATCACTCCTTCCTAAACCTTGTTATTGCATTGAAAATAATGAGTTATTTTTTCTTCTCTACACACCTGATAATCATAGAACCATAGAACAGCTTGGGTTGTAGGGTCCTTAAAGATCATCTAACTCCAACCCCACTGCCATAGGCAGGGATGCCACCCACTAGATCATGTTGGCCAACGCCCCAACCAGCCTGGCCTAATGTAAGGAAGTGGTTATAAATCAATGCTCCATCAAAAGTAAAGAAACTCTTTACAGAACCTGCTTCCTCTGAGCATGAACTTGCCTAACCAATTAATAGATACGGTGTGACAAAGCTGTAACAAGTAAAAGAACTAGTGCATTTAGTGGTAAACATACTAGTACGTCTTCTACATTTCAATAGCAAGAAAAAAAAAAAGTACATATATTTGGAGAAAGGTGCAGAATGATATTTATACTGACAAGTAGAAAAGACTTGTCAGTCTCATGTGTTGGAAGAGAAAGAGCAAAAGAAAGTTTGAAATTAAAATAGAAGAAGGAGGGGGAGAGGTGCTCCAGGCGCTGGAGCAGAAGTACCCTGCAGCCTATGGTGAGGACCATGGTGAAGCAGGATGTCCCCCTGCAGCCCATGGAGTACCACGGTGGAGCAGGGTCCCACGCTGCAGCCCGTGGAGGAGACCACGGTGGAGCAGGTGGCCCTGTACCGACGGAGGCTGCCGCCTGTGGAAGACCCCTGCCGGAGCAGATTCCGGGCCGGACCTGTAGCCCGTGGAGAGAAGACCACGCAGGAGCAGGTGACCTGGCAGGAGCTGCTGCCCGTGGGGGAGCCAGTTTGCTCCTGAGGGATGGACCCTGTGGTACGGACCCATATCTGGAGCAGTTCTGGAAGAACTGCTGCCTGTGGGAAGCCCACGCTGGATCAGTTCATCAAGGACTGCATCCCGTGGGTGGGACCCAACAGCACAGGGGACGAGAGTGACTGAGAAGGAGCGGCAGAGAAGAAGTGCTGTAGACTGACCATAACCCCCATTCCCCCGTTCCCCTGCGCTGCTCAGGGGGAGGAGGTGGAAGAGAGTGGATGGGTGGGGAAGGTGCTTTTGGTTTCTTTCCTTTGTTTCTCACTTCTCTAGCTTGTTAGTAATGAGCAATAAATCTTACTATCTCCCTATGCAGAGTCTGTTTTGCCCCTTACAATAGTTACTGTGTGATCTTCTTGTCCTTATCTCAACCTTTGAGCCCTTTACATTGTATTTTCTCCCCCTTCCTCTTTGAGGAGGGGGAGTGAGAGAGTGGCTGTGGTGGAGCTCGGCTGCCTACTTGAGCGGATCCACGACAGTCACGAGAACAAGGCCAAGTATAAACAAACACATCAGACATGTTTTGAGATTGATCCCCTCACTTCCCAGCCCTGTATTCACTGATTACTTATCCCCACTCCTTTCTTTCTCTCATTATATTCAGCATTCTTTTGCATTGTAATCACTTAAATAATGTTTACTGGTCATGGTTATTATTTGTACTTTAACAGGAAGTCTAAATGATAGATAATAAATAATAAACTTACACTAAATTTACATTAAATAATAAACTGATATGACCATAAAAAATCTTTGGAATTTGAGTAAAAAAACAGTCAGCAAAAGCCTTCCAGGAGGTAAGCTGGTGGTCTGAACTATATTGAAATTCCTAGGCTTTTTCAAATAAAATTATGATATTAATCTCTTCATTAAATGCCTTTCATTTTGTAACAACTGGACCAGTCACCGCGACAAATTTCACAAAGAAAATTTGTTTGCCCATTCACCAGAAGACCCCATTCTGACTGGGCTCCAGATGGTCCCCTGGAATCTACTATTTTCACTTCTGTTGTTCTGTTTGCTTTTTCACTCCTACTATCAGTTACTTTATTATTATTATATTTTTTTTTATTATTATTCACATTTCCCTTATTTATTTATTTATTTAACTACTTTACCTCCTTATTTATAACCAGCTTCTGCCTCTGGTAAAGGCCACTAGAAACCTTCTCATTGTCAGATTAGGAAACCCCTTTCCAAAATTTCATGCCCATGAACTTCTCTCCCGCCTGACATGAAACACACCTAAGGGAAGGTACTTAACATTATCTCAATATCTCACAGTGGGGCTGTTAGATTTCACGTGGAACTCTCATAGGAAAACATGCAAACAGGTTTGAGGGAGATATAAATCTTTCCTGTCATGCATTTCCCCTTAGCTGAGCCTCGGTCTCTGCTTGGTTCTTAACCAGAACCTTTTACTCTCCGGCCATGCCCAAGGTGTGCAGTCAGTGCTTGTACCCAGAATCCAGAAATAAGGAGTCTGGATGTAACAACTGCAGTTCCTTTTCCAAAGGGACTCACTGTAGTGACTAAACACAGATTTTAAAAATTAAAAGGAAAAATAGAGATGCTCTTTGTCCTCGCTGTAAGCCTCGGATTTTAGTAGGCATTTCTCAAGGGTTAGAGCACTCATGATCAAGGATAAATTGAAATTAACTGAACCATTTGAGCTGATGTTTACTTTCGCAGATCTCACCCTTGCTATACATTAAAAAAAAAAAAAAAAAAAAAAAAAAAGATGACAGTGGATTTTCATGATTTTATAAAAATGTAGGTTTGGTCTCAAGTGCCTAACACCTCAGTGGCAACACAGTGCATTATCACTTAATGCCTGTGCACAGCAATTAGAAAACACTAGCGTTTTTTCTCGCTTCACAGGAACATAAAGTGCTATTTCAGATAGTCAGTGGGCAAGCCTGAAAGTGCAGCAAGGTGACTCAGTAGCAAGAAAAAAAAATGACAGCAGGAAGCAAGAGAAAGTAGTTTGCCTCAGCCGTTGATGTTGCTTATTCTCCTTCCTCTGCTGTGCCTTTTTTTTTTTTTTTCTAGCACATTACCTTCTGCTGTTTCATTAGTATCACAACTATCCTTTTCCCCCACAAATAAATTGTGTATCATCTGAATATAGGAAAGGCTAATATTAAATCTCATGTTTCACTTGCATTTTGCAGGAAAGGTTTGAAAACCTTTGTCTTTCATGGCCCGTTGTATTTAAAAGAGGGGTGCAGTTGACAAGGATCAGTGTTTGTGTTTCTTGCAAATATCGTTAAGGCTGGGGATAGAGGTAAAATTCAGAAAAATAAAGGTGAAAAACAAACAAACAAACAAATGAGCATCTTGCTCTAAATGACTAATGGAGCTATGGTAAAAACTGGTCAGTGACTCATGCTTACTTTCAGGTTAAGCTTTGGAAAATACTAGTTAAGATGCTCCAGTTAACTGACAGTTAACTACTGGATCCTGACAATTCAACATTTCTGTCTTGATCATAGAAGGAAAAAGGCTTGGATAATAGTTGGTTTTCTTACAGAAGTGTATCATCCAAATATGGGTAAGTGATTCAGATCTTGGTATTCATGTTATCCTTTGAAAAAGGTTGAGTTAAAAGGACTATGATCAAATGTACTAACACAAGAGCTTATGTTAACACAGTTCTACCTATATGTTTGATTTTGGTCTGTCTGTGTGTTGCCCACCTACAATTAATGGCAAAAGACAGACCGGCAGCTCAGGAAGAAAAAAAGACCACAAGAATGAAGAGGATTCGTAATCCTGGGTAGTACACAGGCTGTTAAAAAATGAGGAAGGCTTCATCTGGTACAACTTTGGTTGCTATTAGTAACGTTACCCTTGGTTTCAGAAAAGGGTAAAAACTGAGGAAGACTAAGGTTAAAGTTTAGAAACAGGAGAGGTGAAGAACTTCCCTTATTGCTGAAGCCTGAGATGAGAGCTGGTAGTGGCAGATCTACTTATCTCTGAACTCTGGTGCCAAAATGAGTTCCCTAAGTGTGGATCAGTCCAGGTTTGGATTAGGAAAGGAAAACTGGAGAACCAAATCTAGTGTAAGTTCGGACGAGAAAGACCTTTCTGTGGTCTCTGAACATGGCATAATCCATCTAATATAATCCATCTAATTATAATATGCCTTACTTTATTTCTAAGTGTACTAAACATGCATGTCTATCCAGAGGAACAGTCACTAATACATGTAAACAACACAAAACAATGCATTATTCATTGTGATAACATTTATAACTCTGAACCACACTGATGGAATTGCCAAAGTAAGCAGATTTTTATTCTTCTTCCATGTTCATAGAGGCCTGATTTCCTTAGATGCTGACATTTTATAAATGTCATAGTTTATGAGGAAATAATAAAAATCCAGATAACATGGCACAACACTGCGACCTTTAGCTGAAGGATTGATATAAATTCTTTGGTAAGCTCAGTAGAGAAATTCGGAGGTGAAAACTGAGGTTCTAGTAAGCAATTGTGGACTTCAAAGGTCACAGATTTAGCATCAATTCTGTCTGTGAGTCAGAGCTAGTAACACTTCTAATTTTTTAATACCTGTTGTTTGTGATTTGTAAACCATTTTAATTTAAAACTTGTATATTTTTGTTATTTGGAACTGAATTTGTTTTCCGTGACTAGACCAATCAAAATATAAGGAATCTCCACTATTAATGTTATTGCTTGGGATGTAGATCCCAGAGTATCTGCAATTTTATTAACTTAAAATAACTTTTTTCATATATACCAAATAAATCCCAACATTTCTTAGAAAAATGTGTATAGCCTACCATAAAGTTATGATACTGTACTTTACAGATGCTTTTTATAAAATATGAACAAAAAAATCCTGACTACCTCTGTTTAATATGACAATCATGTAATAACACAAGCTGTGAAGGCAAAGTATGTTATTCCAAGAATATTTAGAACTTCAGCTGAACTCATGTCAATGTTGTGTAAAGCTTTTCTGATTTTCTGCTCTATCCACAAGCACACAGAGAAACATCTCAATAGCAGATCACATGGTGGCCTAACAGTATTTTTATTCTGTTGGTCAATTAATGTGTTCTCTAAATATTGCAAGCAAATAACAGCTGCATTACTGTAACTGTCAGTGAGCTACAGCAGAACCATTCAGGAACAACATTTGTTACAGAATATCACAAAACCACCAAACTTGCAGCTTCTTGAGAGATGTACAAAGAAATCTCTTAATGCCTGAACTGTAGAAAGAAATTCCCCTAAAATTTATAACTGTTCTAAAACTTCTTTGAAGTCATTCTCCATACTAATTTTAAAGACATCAGTTTGTTTCGGATCATGTCTTCAAACTTGTTAAATCCTGGTGTGTTGTTTTATTATTATTATTTTTATCTTGTTTGAGATTAAATTTTACATGTCACTGTTGAGCATGTTGCAGCAAAATGAAATATCATTATATCTTAGTCCTCAACTACCTACATATATTATGCATTTTAGAATAAAAGACTCATTGCAAACAGAGTAGATAAAAACACAGATTTCCCTATTAATTGTGTCCAGATATAACTTTGGCTTTTCCTTAAATCTTGAAAAAGAATTTTGCTGTTACACACTTACCTACTTTTAGATCAAATACATCCAAAGGTATAATTATGATTTTGCAATAAACATTGTGGTTACTGAAAAATTATGAACACCTTGTAAACGCGTGTTTTGTTAAATTTAACATGCAACAATGATGAAAGAGATGTTTCAGTCTCTAGATTTTTCAGTGATGTTCATAATAATCATTAATACCCTTTAAGCAAAAATATGATAAAAATACTGTAATATCAAAGAGTATTTTGAATACACTCTGTACACTTAACACCAATTTGTATCTTCATTTATTCTACAATAGTATTTTGCACTTGTGTAGCACCTTCTATAAAAACAAATTTTAGATCTTGCATACACTGCTTACATCAAGTTCATAAACTGTGGCTAAATATAACAATTGCTGGGTATTAGAATTAAGACATCAGATTTCATATGTTGAGCATAATGTGGAAAATACTAATTATAAGTTATTAGGAACCTAATCTGTGGGTCATTTAGGAAAGGTCAGTAGAAACCATTTTAAAGAGGAAGTGGAAAGAATATGAATGTCTCTCCCTTTCCCTCTTCCATCATTAAACACTCATTATGAACCATGATTAAGTAAAACGTTTGAAATCCTGCATCTGGTTTATCACTTAGTCTGTGCAGCAGAAGGTTAAAGACCATTCTGCCTTCTATTGAGCCATCTAATGAGATACTCTGATGAAGATTATGTGCAACAGAAATTTTCTTGAAAAATTCTGTTTGAATTTTTCTCTGCATGTGGATTCCTTTTTCTCAATAGAGAAAATTATGTATCTCTTTAAAAACCCAAACGTCCTTGAACGAAATTATCACTGTAAGGTTCTGGGCTCAGGAATGTGAAACTCTTTTCAAGATTCACTAGTAAGAGAACCAGCTCAATATCATTGCTTCAAGAATGAGGGAAAAAATACCTTATTCTCATTCTTGAGGAAATCTTGCTTTGCAAAGTTTTGCTGCAGCAGCAGAACAACACTCTGGAGCAGGGTCAATGAAGTATGAGTTTTGTGAGTGGGCCATTGAGAATTTTAAGGTGGGAAGATGGATATCTAATAAAACAGTACCTTACTAGGGCTTCTGATTCTGTTTCAGGATGCTGTGGATCTTAGCGAGGATTGCTGTCTATCTTCTTCCTGATCCCTTAAGTCTTTCCAAGCTTCATTGATCGTCTTGGATCATCAAAAGCCAAAGTCAGCTTCAACTAAAGATTATGCTACAGCAGACATTCTGGCCAGGCACAGACATGGAAGAAGTTGGTTAAATGGCCCAAATTTTATCCCGTACCTGTAAATAGAAAGTAAAGAACTTCAGAAATACATAAATGTATAAATAGGCAGAGCTCAGCCTAGACAGCTATAAACGATCTCATAACAGACCACATCTTGTCATGGTTCAATCCATGCTTGTGAGACACACTGGGAGCAGGGGAGGAAGAATAGGAAAGGAGAAGCTGTGGGATGGAGGAAAACACGAAAGTGCAGCATGAAAGAGCAGTTGCAATGTCTTAGTTGCATTATGTAGTGATACTACATGGAATTGTCCCCTATAAACAGAGAAGAGTTGGCACAACAGCTGAGCACAAAAGCCTGAAGTCACTGTTACTACCTAATTCTAATTCTAGAGCTCATTCTAATTTTTATATATGTATTACTTTCTAGTATTACTGTATGCATATATATATATATTTATATCAAGTTCTTAGGCTTAAAATGTAACTTCACAAAATTGAATTTATTAACTATGCGATACATAAGAAATTAAATCCTTCACCTAGTCACTCAAGACAGAAGTATGGTTTAGTCCTGTGTGTGTGTGTGTGTGTGTGTGTGTGTATATATTATTTTCCTCACCTAATTTATATTAATTAAGGTGCCTGAAAAACAAAATAAAATAACAAGAAATAAGATTTCTGATCTCAAAATAACACAAAAATCCTGAAAGCACAGGAGGCTAATGGTATCCCATTTAGCCCATACATGCTTCAGGCAAAATGTTTACTTCTTTATCCACAACAACCTAGAAACAGAGGATGCTAACACTTCCATGAGGGGCAACTGTGTTAAACTGAAGCAAAACTATCCATGTATATCCTTTGTATGAGTACTCAATAGAAAGATCATTCAAATCATGATTCTCCATAGTACATTTCCATCTGTCCATCTCAATTTCTTCATATGCCTGCCTAACACTTCTCGTAGGAATGAGTTGCTCTTTCATTTGGCTACTATTCTATACTTTGGGAATGTTCTCTTTCTGCCTGAGCTGCCTTTGATTTTTGTAAGCGTTACTATTATACCATGTACAAAAGTCTTGAAATCACATTACTTCACTCTAATGAATAACCAGAACCCTTTGAAAGATGGCTTCCAAAAGTTCTCTCTGGCATTCCCATGCATCTGTCATAAATGAGCACGTGCTGGGTAGAAGATATAACAAGCTGCATTAGTAGAGTTTACAGAAAGAACACACATACATGAGATGCATATTGCCCTACATGCTTCCAAAAAGAGTGGTTTAAATAGAGATTGCTCTGTTCTTTACTACCGATTAGGAATTAATGCTGGATTACTTCCACAACTTCTCAGCAACTATTGACCTTAGTTTTATTTTTTAGTTGACAGCTTATGGAGCATACTATTCAAATTAAGACATAATATTCTTACAGTTTAATGTTTAGCAAGTACCAGTGGGCCATTAGACTGTGCATTTATTTAGCTTATGACTTCACAATGCCAAGTGCTGAATTGGATTCATGCCTTCAGTGGATAAGGAAGACGGTCAAAAAGGAGAGAAGGGCTGCAGCTGCATTTCCATTTCAGCCACCTGAGAGTCACAACAAAGGTGGGTTTTGCAATTCCTAGAAAAGGAGTACTTAATTCCTCATCCCACTTGCATGACACATGACATTTACCTTGCTCTCTATCCTTTTTCTTTGTCCAGTTTCGTAGTGGACTAATAACCTCAGCCAGTTTTTTTTTTATCAGATCCGTACTCATCTGGTAACTCCCCCGAAAGGAAGCACAGGGTTAACTTCAATAATGCAATGTCCTAAAGGACAAAGGTATTGTAGGTGTGAAAAATGAATATCTTGTTCACATGGTATCAAGCAGGCAGAAAAGAAGGGTGGGTGTGCTACTGATAAGGAGAAAAGCAGTCCTGCTTATTGAGAAGGAATCAGAAATGAAGAATAGTGGAACTTAATTAAACCACTTTGTTTTGAAGGCAAAACATTTGTAGTAGTCTGACATTCAGACCTAACCATTTTCACTGCCTTGTATCCTGACTAGATTCTTTCTTCAATGTGTTGCAGAAGGGTAAAACTAGCCATTTCTTTTCACAAATTACTCTTTTATGTAATACCTATTTCCATGCAATTTGCTATGGAAAGATAGGTATTTTCTAATATGGTGAGACCTATAACTGCTTTGATCCCCCATTTCTCCCATAAAACTATCCTGAGAAAATAGATTCATGCCATTCAAAGCCAAGTGAGATTCATATCTCACTAGTCCCCAGAGACATTTGGGAGGAAGTATAAAGTACTATTTACATGAGGAAGTCTGTACTACTAGTCTTCCAAGCTGAATTAAGTATTACTTTTTGAAGACGGTTAGCCCTTCCAGCCATCTCAGACACAAATTACATTGGAAAGCAAGATAACAAAGGTCTCTTTCTACAGGTTAGGAGTGATTTGTTCCACAATATGCCATACTGTGACAAAACCTATAAAAGAGGAGAAAATTCTCAGTTATCAAGGTAGAACCTGTGATCTGAATAGCAGTTAGTTACTCCACAGAGAATACCTCATCAGTTATATCTTACATAACAGAAGTAAATTGAGAATGGCTTTGATGAAGTCCAGAGTATGGGAACCTGGGAGGAAAGCTGCCCTCTATTTTCTTCTATTATTTCAGATGACTGAAAAGTTGCCATGACCACTTGGCCACTCATGTGAGAGGACCCATCACCTATGAAAACAAGAATCTTATTTTTCCATAGTATACAAGACAGGTTTTCAGTTAGCTCCAGGAATTATAGTTTAATATAATTTATGTTTTTATCTACATAGTTTAGGCTACTTCATTTTATTATATATAAAACAACATATCAGAGGTTTGACAATGCTTGCATTAAGCAGACAGTCATGCATCTCTTTCTAGACAGCTTAATGAGTAATTTTATGAAGGAAAGAGCTCATTTAGGAATTATGTCTGAGACTGTATCACAAAGTCTTGTCTATACGAGAACATTAAAGGTGATAAAATATTTAAAATTACTTTAATGACTCTATCCTTATCTCTAAAAGAAAAGCAAGGGGGGCAATTCATGCCATTAGTGTTTAATGGAAGAGGTTTACATGCTGATATATACTGTTTTGTTAACCTTCTTCTAGTTAATTCATTATGTATTGAAAAGCTTCTGACAAGATGCAATAAGTGAATTTCTCCTGTAAGTGAGGCAAAATAATTAACAGATTAGAGGTGCCCCAGGTGTCTGCTATGGCCAACATTAACCTTGCTTCTCTATGTCCTCTGCTGTAATTTCAAGATCATTTGTAGCCCCTTTCTTTTACAAAAGAAGGAATTTATTCTCAAGTATCCTCAGAGGTCTCACACCTTTCCTTCCCTGAAATAGCCCAGCCCTATCTTCTTCAAGAACTCAATGCTAATCACAAAAGATACGACTCCTATTTTTAAGTTAGTCCATCTGCTAACAGTATTTGAGTAAATGAATAAAAGTAGACCAAACAACTGAAAGAACATTTGACTACATTTATTGCCATTAGAGGCTCTCACTATTCCTTTCATTGGCATTATCATACAGCTTATAGAACATTGTTCTGTTTTTCTGTATTTTCATTGTCTTTTCCTTATTCTGTGCAAAATTTTCAGATAAAATAGAGGGCAATTTGATTTCAGTGAGACTTTTTTTTTTTCCCCATTAATTTTGGTGAGTGATATTCTTTTCATTATCTTGAGTGGGAGTGATTTTATTAATAAGAGGGTTTTACCAAAACAGTTTCTGCCAAATTCACCTATATTTTAACTGAGAAAGACTGGCAGAAACCTGATTCTTTTTGTCCCATCTGACCCATTCTTTTTCAGCAATATCAATTCTGGTGTCAAAAGAAATACTTCCTTTTTATTTTTTAAAAATATATATATTTTTAATATTTATTCCTTATTTCTACTCAGTTTCACTTGAGAGCCACAGTACACTGGATTTTCCAACTGTACTGGGTCTGGCTGGAATGTTAAATTTCCCTGCAGCAGCCCATGCAGTGCTGTACTCTGCACTTGTAGCTGGAACAGCAGTGTTATCACACCAGTGTTGTGTCTACTGCTGAGCAGCAGTGGCACAGCATCAGGCCTCTCTCTAACCCTCCTAGGGGGTGAGCAAAAAGTGAGAAGAGAAACATCACTAGGGCAGCTGACTTAAACCAACCAAAGGGATATTCCATACCATGTGATGTCACACTCAGCAATGAAAGGTGGAAACAGGAAGAAGAGGGGAGGGGTGGGCTCTCGTTGTGAAAACGTCGGTCCTCCTCCTGAACACTGGCTGCGTGTTGAGGCCCTGCTTCAAGGACGTGGTCAATCATCGCTCATTTGTGGGAAGTAGAGAGTAATTTCTTTCCTCTGCACTTCCACATAGCCTTCATTTATTTTGTTTTTTTTTCCTCCTTTTTTTTTTTTATTTTCCCTTTCCTTCTCCCTTTTCCTCTTTCCCTTTTTATTTCCCTTTAGTTAAATTGTTTAGTTCATAATAATCTTTATTTAATTATTATTATTATTTCCCTTTAATTAAATTATCCTTATCTCAACCCGTGAGTTGTTCTTTGCTTTACTTCTCCCCCTCCTCATCTAAAAAGAGGGGGAGTGAGAGAGTGGTTGTGGGGTTTAGCTGCCCAGCATGGTAAAACCACCACACCAACCAAACATTGTTGTATTTCCTTCTGTCAATATGAATTACTATTGAATTTTTCTGGTAGTGTTAGAAACCATGTGGTTGAAACTTAATGGCAATGAAAGACATATTTTTCACACAAGAATGAAGCATGCAATATCATTAAAGCACAAGACTGAGAATTAAATGACCTGGGTCATCAAGCAGCTGTGGGTAAATCTTTTAGAACAGTCTTTCCTAACTTTTGTTAAATCAGACAGTCAATTTAGATTTCATACATGTATATTCAACTTCCATGATAATTACATATAGGTCACTCATCTGAAATGCCCATATCGCATGTACTTTACAAGAGGAGTTTAGAAGCTGATGCTAAGAAATGTGCAACTGATGTTAGAAATTGCAGGTAAGCCTAATGAGATCACGACATATGTCTTTTACTTTCTCACTGGGTATAAACCACTTGGATTGGAAAAGTAATGGATACAGTTGTTTCTTCTTTTATGAATACAAGCAAAATACACGTGGAAAGAAACTGAAAGAAACTGCAAATTATGACACTGAATGGCTGATAAAATCCTTCTAGTAATTTCAATTCTCTCCAAAAGAAGGCTTTAAAGGTTTAGAAAGATTAGAGGAGAGACTGATTTAGAGTTTAACATTATCCTCTGACCCACTACATTAAATGAATAACATATTTAAAGATTAGAGGGCATGTTGAGACAGGATGTGGAAAGGTTATATCTGAATGATGCAGCATTTTTAATTGCTGACTATTAGAGACAGGTTCTATCAGAAAGACACTTCTGTATTTTATTCTGCTTGTCTCCAACAAATGCTTAATTATACAGAAAAGGTACATTTTCTGCCAATTTGCTAAGGAGTCACGTGGTTTCTTTATCCACTTTGTGACATTTTAAAATTAGCCAGAAATAACTGCCATCATAAAAAAATGTTTTTATAAGTTTTAAATTCAGAGCTGAACAATAAAGTTCCCCCTTTTACTTGCAGTACTTTTTACTTAGCAAACAAATAAAAGCTTTATCCGTGCCCTACAGATCAACCTGGTCTCAAGAACATTGTGTTTATGAGACATCACTATAATTGTGCCTGCTTATTACAATTCTTATTAATTCAGAAAACTGAAGAATATCAAAGATGATCTTGCTTTGATGCACCAAAATACTGAAGAAGCCATCCTCAATTTTGTTATTAATAAAGGAATTAAAAAATGTTAGGTTTAGAAAACAAATGCAAAAATTTGCATCTTCTATTTTTAAAATTAGAAATACTTTTTGAATGTTAACCAGTGCCTAACTTCCCAGGACATTAAAAGCTAACATGGCCTTCCCTATTTCCTACTACACCAGAGAGTTTCAAAAGCAGCACTTTAAAAATCAAGCCCTTCTGTGTGAACTCTATTTCTTCTCTGTTGGGGGTGGGGGAAGGTGCAGCACCCAAAACACCAACAAAAAAACAACAACCTGCTAAGAAACCTATTCTTTTATATAAAAAGATTCTCAACAGCTAAAAGCTTTGTGATATATTTAGCACATCATGAACGGACATGTATATAGGGTTAATTATGACAATGCAAATGGTTCTGCTGTTTACTTCCACAGAAAATTCACTATGACTATTAGATTACGTAATCTAAAACTATGTTCAATATAGTCAGTTTTTATAATTTTATTCTAGTGTACTTTAAATTTGGTTAATGCAAAATTTGTGAAATAAGGTCACCTCATTAGTTATATTTCAATATAATTAATTCAACTAGCATGTACAATTGTATCCTATAGAAGTGAAGCAGTACTATCTTCCCTGGCAAATAAATACCTTCTGGCTGAGGTAGGTCAATTTTGTACCAGCTGAGCCAGTTTACATCTTCTGAGATACAAATAAGATTTGAGGATCCTTTCTTGGGAAGTGCTATAGTCTACCAGGATTATTATTATTTTCACAAGATCATGTAATACTTAGTTACAACTTCTGTAATTTACCATATTATATAATGCAGAATTGAAAACCCACACAAGATAGTAGAGGGAAAATATGCCTCTGCTTTAGGAGCCTTTATCTCACATTGTGTACTACAGTCACTGACAATTTAGCTATGTGATTTTATTTTAAGAAATGGTTGAATAGAACTGGTACTCTGGCAAAAAAAAAAATAAAAAATAGTCATGCCACCCATAAGAAAAGAAGCTGACAATGGGAAACAGTCACCATAGCATAGCATCTTCCTAGTAAAGCACTACCTCTGCAAGGCAAAGTCTCCACTAACACTTTAGCATCTAAAGCAGAAGAGAGCTTACCATCCCACCATCCTGTTCAAATCATGCGTACTAAGAGACACTGAAATGCTTTTTTATATTAGAATAGCGATAGCTTCTCAAGGTGAACACAGAAGTGCATAATCCAGAGAAGTCTCCAGTAGACATGGCAAGCAAAGAGGCTATCATATCAATACGATGAATTTACTAGTTCAGCAAAGATAATTCAGTATGTAGTAGTAATTAGTTGTGCTGAAGGCCCTTTTTCGTATAAACTCAGGGTGAATCACAGAATGGCTTAAGTTGGAAGAGGCCTCTGGAAATGATTTGGTACAACGCCACTGCTCAGGAAGGGCCACCTAGTGCAAGTTGCCCAGGTCAAGTTACTATGTTCTGTCTTTTGCTGTCAGAAGCACTGGAAAGCATAACTAGTACATGTGCTATTTTCAGATACTACGTGCACAGACCTAAAGTAGATTAAAGAATCCCTCTGTCAACAATTAATTATCTGAGCATAGGAAACATGTTAATTTGCTGTTTACTTTACAAATACTACTGAGTACAAAATAGGAATTATTTCTGGACTGTTCAGAATCCTCAGAGTTGATGGTTTGCACATGAGAAACAATTGTCATAAAAAGCTCACAAACTCCAGACGAGAAAATGAGAAGGCAGGCTGACAATCCATGGAGGTAGTCACACAGTATGTCATTCGCAAACCCTGGTGGAGACTGCCACCTCCTTTTATTAAACAAGATCTCCTGGTTTAAAAGACAATACTGTTTTTGTAATGAACACATTGCGTTCTAACCTAAATAGCGAAACTACAGCAGAGTAGTCCAGCCCATTCCCAGACAGAAATGTTGTCCGAGGAAGGCCACAGCACTCTAACCAGTGTGGGGTACCTCTTACAATAAATGTCAACCTCTCCTCCCTCCCCCCAAAAAAAAAAGAAAAGAAAAGAAAAAAAAAGAGAGAACATATATGAGTTCATGAGAAAAGTGAAATTGTTAAAGCTGTCTGAAGCCAGAAAATAGAGTATCATAACATTTTTACAAATTGTTGAATTTCATTATATTTTTACTGTAACCTTGAAGAAAACTGCTTTCTTTCGTTGGTTAAAATTTACAAGTAGAACCTAATGTTAACCAATGGCACAGGACTGTGACGTGAGGATGTGAGGGGACACTGAGGAATGAAGAAGTGCAAACTATGGGACTTTCAATCACCTGAATAGACAGCTGTCACCTTAAATACAGTATAAGTTAAAATCACCTGCTGCAAGTGCTATTGGAAACAAACTCAGTGGAGGAGGTCATCGTTGTGAACAGCTATTCTCCAGAGCTCTTGTTAATGGATAGCATGAAAACTTCCTGAATGCAAACCAGGACATCCTTGAAATAATTCTACCTGTGACAAACTACCGTAGTTGAAATAACTCATTTCCTCACTCAGAAATTCAGACTGTCAGATGGGAATCCCTGAATTACATAGTTTTGGGTCTGACATTCTCATAGAGAGGGCAGTCAATGGGCAATAAACTTAAATGGAGGAATAATTGTATTATTGTGTTGAAAAACCCGCATTTTATTATCTCTTTTTTACTTCAGATGAATATAACATTCAGGTAATGAAGCAGTTATACTCATTTTTAAAATGATGCAGTCAGAGGCTAACTGTGAGCACAAGAGTTACAGGGATGGGATAGCCCAACAAGACCACCTCTGTTTGCAGCTAAAGAAATGAAGTTTGCTGAAGGTATGTAGTTGATATTCTGATGTATTGAAATGGTATTTATGCCATAATTAAAAGGCTCAGTGAGTGTTTATGTATTATCTTTTAGCAGTCACTGTTGAAGCAGTTAATGGAACTGTTAAGGAATGCAATTAACTAGCTTAAATAACAATGGAAATTATCCCTGAATTTTCAAGACACGATAACCACTACAAAGATGCTTTAAACATTCAGTTACAGAAATCCCAAAATGACAACAATCATAGGATAAATACAGTAGCCTCTCAGTTCAGGTGCAAATTGCAATTGTACTTCTCTGGAAAATACAATTATAAGAAAGATCCAAGTCTTAAATTCAGCATACCTTCCATGATTGAAAAGATAGGTTTTAACAAGAGTACTAGGAATTTGAAGCATACAATATGTGTTAGCCCACCATATTAAGTATGTTTAGGCAATGCATTTAATATTTGGGTATTTACAGAGCTCTCAAACCCTCAGAGTTACTTTCAAAATGGAAATAACTTAACTGTAGGTAACACTCAGAAGTTTGTATTATGACCAATAACAAAAAAGATGATGTATAACAACTGCTCTGCCATAGGCAATACCTACTAAAAACAGACCTGGCAAAATTACTTGCTTCAGGTGAATTTCATAATAATCTGTTACAGGTTGTCTGGACTATCAAGAATATTAGTTTTGAGATGCAATCATTTCTGCTTTCTCCTTATCTAAACAAGTATGCAGTTTATAAGAAAAGGGAATTTATTTTTATAGAACGCATAATTCTTTTTGGAAGCTTGTTCACAGTGGCAACTTCTTTGTATTAATGTAGCATTCTGAATGCAATTATTTCTTTTAGAGGAATCTTCTGCAAGAGTAACTATGTCTTCAAATTTTTCCACACAAAAAAAGACTACGGGATTCATCACCCTCCTCAGTTTATAACCCCCTCACCTCCAAAGTCCTAATTTCTCCAGCCACTATATTCAGTAAAGCTTTAATAGACTTAGATCAATGTCTAAACATGTCTAGCTCAAGCAAAACACCTTTTTGATAGCCACTACTTACTTTCCAGCCTCCACTCACTGTGGATAGAAGTTATGAAGAAATTATCACAACTGAAAACTGAAAAGTTGGGTCCTACCCTCCCCTACAACAACAGAACAGAACAATAAAAAGCCCCCCCCCAACAAACAAACAAACAAACAAACCCAAAGCTCATAAATGCTTTACCCGCTTCTGATTAACCAGTGCTTTGTAGCTGTCAAAGAATTTTACAATTTCTGTTTCCCAAGCAGATTGGGAGGGAAGGGGGGAACTTGGAACAAACTGAATGCACTTCCCCATTGCTGATCTCTGTGGAAACAGAATATTAGTTTGATTCAACTAATTGTAATGCAAGACAGGAATAAAGCTTATGGCATAATGACACTTTATTTTTGGAAATACAGTTTTATTTAATCATGAACATTTGCAATAAAGAATGCTACAGGCTGTTTTTCTAGTTTTATCTCAACTTGAAAAATGTAAAGGACCAAATGCCTTTCAAAAATAATAATGAGATAAGTACTTTTTTTTTGTATTAAGAAACTTAATTACAGTATAACATGCAGAAAACGTCTTTTAAATACAAATATATTAAAAAAAAATCTAATGAAAATAAATTATCAGTAGATGCATTCAAAAATGATCAGATTTTTATGTAGTGTTCCTGATCAAAAAAAAACAGTTTGTATTGAATGTTTTAACATAGTTATGCTTGAATAGCAAAAAAATAACAGAATTTAATAAAGAAAATAATTTCAATCTACAGAATATTTCCATGCAAGGACACAGAAAAATATTGAGTGGGATACATCATTAGCATTTGGATACCTAATTCTAAGAATCTGAAATCAGAATATTCCAAAGATCTGAAGCAACATAATGCATCTCATATGTTGCTGTAGAAAGCCATCGTTGGCTAATAATTAGATTTATGACTTTTTTTTTCCTAGTGGAAAAAATCATTGGGATAAGAAAATGTGACTTCACAAAACTTTTTTAGTATAGGCTTTTTGTTTATAATCTGATCCTGAAACCATCATACTCCATAGTGAAAACCTGAATATATAGCACCACATCCTTAATCAGCTGGAAAAGGAATGCTAACAGTATAGGCAAGATTCTCAAATTCCGTTTCCAGAGAAGTCCAGGAGTAGAAAACTGCAAAACAGCCTTTAGAAAAAAAAGCAAAGCTGACTTTTAATCAGGTTCTTGCTTTTAATACTAGACAGGTGACTACCAGCAAATTTCCCCATCCTAGTCAACAGTTTTCATGTCAGAGGAGACTTGGCTGGAGCTGGAAAATAGTGTTAAACTCTGCTGCAGTTTGCTGCCAGTGTTTGACACTCTCTTGCCTCACCATGCAACACCTGTCCTTCCTTCACATCAAGTTTCAGCATCAACATTAGTTCCTGTTTTGTACAGGGGAATGGCAGTACTACACTTCATTTTGAAGTTAGTGCTGTGAACTGTGGTGATGTTCCTTTTATCAAGACACAGCATGTTTACAGGAAATGACAATAAATATAGGAAGAGCGTCAGATTTTTCCTTTTAAAAAGTGTTATTTCAGAAAGGGATAGGATTTAAAAACAACCCTGTGAACATATAAGTATATAAGTTATGCCTGAACTGCACTTGGAGAACAGTTTGGAAATCCTTTTACATGAATCTGTAACAAATGTTGTACCATTCCCTGTCTCCAGACTAACAGTTCAATTAAAATTCACAAATTTTATTTTATTCTGACATCTGCTTGCTCCCTAGGCATTCACCTCATGTAAACAGATAGAAACCTTCGAAAGGCTTCCTCTGTGTTGTGAAAACACTTCTCTCTTCTTGGTGAGATGCCCATACATTCTTTTTTAAGCTTTGCCGTTGTGTTTCTCCCACAACTGGAAAGTGCTTCAGTCATTCACATTGACTGTAGTGATTGCTGACAGAAGTACAGATGATTAACAGCAAGGCCTCCTGCTGTTTTCAGTCAGCAAGCAACTATTCATGCTTACAACAGATGTTATCTTTTTTTAGGACTTCAGAAACTATAAATGGGCTTGAAAAATTGATCTCAGTTCCACTCCATTCTGTTCCTACCACTACACATACAAAAATTGTTCCTCCTGCATCTTTCTCCATGCATCCATTTGAATTCCTAAATCATGTTCATTGCACTACATCTGAGTGCTGCCATAAACCCAGAAAACAGGGACTTAAAAAAAAAAAAAAAAAAAAAAAGTCTTGATTCTTTAAAACAAGTTATCTTCCCACATGCAGTGTTAAAAAGTAACAACTGCTTGAGTAAGGCTGGGAAATTTCTCTGTGAATATCTCTGCATGAACACTGTACTTTTACTGTTAGTAAATTACTTTTAGTAAAACAGACGAATTTTAGATTCTATGTCACTTAGCAGTAGGGTTTTATGCCAATGGCTGCACAACTGGCCAGATATGGACTTTCATACTACTTGGAAAACCTAAGAAAAAATTAATCCAGCGCAGTTAGCTATGGACTTTGCATAATCTACAGAGAATGTTCCATGCTGTGCCACAAGTTTTAGAGTTGAAAGAACATGAGATCTGTTTAAAAGGAATTTTTTTTCAGATTAGGCAGTGGTAAACTTGATATTCAAATATTTTTTTTGCAGTTCAACTGAAGAATGTTTCTAAGTGATTATGAAATACAAAAATCTGAAGTTCATAAACCTGGATTCAGAATAATAACTATCCTGAAAATGATTCTCAGATATTTTTTTTTACTAATTCCTTTCAACAAACTCTTAAATTGGGTCTGAGTACCTTTGTTCATAATTATCTTCTGCTTATATATATTTATATAAATATGTATTTTATATGTTTACATATTCAGAAGATTAAAAAGTTGGGAAATATTCATTTCTATATTTTTTTTCAAGTCTTTTTTCTCTTTCTTGCTAATCAATTCACAGTGACCTATTTTTGATTATGAAGACCCAAACTCCTAACTGAAAAGAAGGCTTGTATTTATTTATTTTGCCTTTCAAGATTTTTTTGTTTTGTTTTCACAAATTAAACACTCGAACCAATAGGTCACACAACTACAAATATGACTTTTTTTTTTTTTTCCCAAGTATACTGCCTGTTTTATATTCAAAGAACATTGAAGAGAGTACTTTTGCTTATGAGTTGGCAAAGCTCCTGGCATAATGGGAATATAAAAGGGAAATTTATGTTGTTCCCCTGAGCACTGGGTTTTGCATAACATGCTTTACATATTAAGCAATAGTGACAAAATGATATTTTTAATCTCCCCACAAAATACAGACTAGTGCTCCCAGGTGCCCCATGAGAAGTCTTTACTTGAGCAATTCCATTAACATCATTCGAATGCTACAAGCTTAGATGGGGGTAATTTGGACAGCAGATCAGAGTCTTATTTTTATATCGGAAAACATTCCATGTGCACAGAATCCTCCCAATATAAAATTAGGCTTATAGTGAAAGCTTGAAAGATTATGTCCCACCAGCTAACAGAACTCTGATGCAATACAGATACAAAGAGAAAGATATGACATGCTATGAAAAACATTTTGCGTCTTTCTTTTCTATTGTAGTAGTTTGACTATTTTGATTAGGCATTCAAACAGCTGTTGTGATGTTTTCCTGTCATCTCATAACAAAGAGAAAAAATAGAAGAGCATAGTACAGTTATATTTTAAAGTATAAACTTCTAAAATCCACCTTATGTAGTTACAGGTTACGTAGTTATACCTTACTAGTTACAGCTACACAGAGTTCTAAGAAAGTGCAGCATCCTGTGAAAAACTATTTTCACCTTCCAACTCTTCTCCTTCCTTCTTTTACCTTGACTTTTTTTTTTTCTTTTTAAATCAAAAAATGATGTAATGACTTTCCAACTTAAGTCTACAGATTGTAGTCTAAAAATGACATTTCAGGAGTCATAATTTTTAGCAGCAACTCTATGCACATGGAAATGGATTGTGATCTAGTCAGATAAAAACATTCATTTATGATTCATAGAACGTGCATGTTTTATGTTTGCCTATGAAAGGATTTTGTATATTTTTAGTGCTTGAAATATGGTCAAACTTGGTACTTGGAAAAAATAAAAATAAAATTAACGTTAGGTCATCACATACATTTACAATACATAGGAAAAGAAGTGTAAAGCAGAGTTACGCACTTTGAACTTTTACCCTACTTTACCTCAATAACAGAAACACACTGTTCTGTGTCAAGGGATCCCCACCAACTAAGAAACACTGAAAGTCATATTTTGTACTTCTAGACATAAAGCAGGCTGAGATGGAAGAAATATACCTGAGATGTATCTGTCCTTCTCAGCCCAAAACATGTCTATCCAAAAGAGCAATCGAAATGAAGTCAGTGAGAGTATAATGTCTTCTAAGTAGGCATATCAAGGATAAGTTCGTTAGGTTAAGGAGATCTTTCAGAAATTCCGTTATGATAGTCTCTTGGTCATACCTAATTTACAACTGTGTTGTTGTTGTTGTTTTTTTTAAAGAATAAAGAGCTGTCTGAGTGCTGTATGTCATCATATATTTCTGACACAGAGAACTCATTTAAGATGGCAACCATTTCCAAAACCTGAACATGAAGCTAACGTAACATGAAGATGAATAACTCAGTCTAAAGGTTTTGATCAAAACTCAGAAATAATCCTTACTACAGAAACACCTAGGAAATTTGCTCTTGTAATAAGAGGATTTACTGTTAAAAAATCCACATCACTGACAGCTCTCTGAACTAAAACAGTGAAATACACACATCAACAACATCAGAAACTTGCATCTTTTCTTAACAGCTTTTCATTCTATCACTTTGTGCTGCAGACAGTACTGGACTGTTTTCCTACATTGTCTAAGCTTCTCTAGGACAGAAGACAGGAAACAGCCTTTCTTTCCTAGGGATCAGCCCAGCAGTTTAGCTTTCAGTAGTGATCTTTGGTATTTTTCAACAACTAAGGAACAGGAAAAAAAAAAAAAGAAAAAAAAAAAAAAAAAAGGTTTTTAACCTCTGTGCTTTTTCATCTCTATTTTTCTGAAGTATAAAGGAAAAGTCCAAACACTGTAGTATGCTACTGGCTCATTATGTCTCTAGCCTAGAAAATACTGTAGCTCTAGCTGTGAGGCATTACATGGGTATGATTATTCCCAAATTAACAGAAAGATTTTGTATAGGAAATTGTGCAATCTTCACCCTTCCTGCTCAATTTGTGAAAACCGTGTTACTGGCTATATTGTTATATTTATGCGAAGGATGATTAGTTCTATACACAGATTTTCCAAAAGGAGTAAGTACTACATCCAACTGATTACCCTAGCAATGTGAAATGGTAATGGAGAGGCTTGCATTGCAGGTGGGACTGCATCTCCTGCAGAAATGATTTAGAGAGCTTTGAACTAGTGAGATAATAGAAACAATCCTGTAACATCCCAGATCTCAGCCACATGACAATACAAAAAGTATTTTTTAACCCATTTTCATGAAACTCAGAATAACCCTTCACTGAAAAATTCTGAAACTTCTGAAAATTCAGAGACCCCCAAACCCGTGACCTTGGTGCAGATCAAACTGAGAAAACTTCAAAATGGAAAACAAATGTTTCAAAGGGGTACAAAACCACAAAAAACTCACCTCCAGTATGAGAAGATATGAAAGAGTGCATCAGTATAAAATGGCTAGTTTGACACCAGTTAAAACACATTTGTAGAACATTTTATAAAGTACTTCAGAAATTTCAGCATACTTCTTTACATCAGCCAATGGAATGTGAAATGCCAAAAAAAAGTCTTGTGCCAATATGTAAGTAAACCCCCTCATCATTTCCTGTTTCTATCTGAAGGATCAAAGAAGAATATTCGGTTTTTGAATCTTGTCAGCTAATAATCTAAGGAAGGCTTTTTTCATCATAGGTATCATACACCAATATCAAGACATATGATGACACTATTTTATTTATTTATTTATTTAATATGAGGAACTGTAATGGCTCAAGAGACTGGCAATGACATTTTGAACTTAGGTCTTTAACTACCTGTTTAAAACTCATAGAGAAAAAAATATTACAATCATGCAAATGCTCTTGGATCATGAGAATTGAATGGGTGTTAGCTATTAGTCTGTTATGGAAAACAGTCTTCTCTACTAGATATCAAACCTGTATTATCCCTGTTGTGAATTTTAATGGAGTCAATATAGATTTAATGAGCTTTGTACTTGAAATTAAAATAAAAACAAACAGGCATATCCAACACTGGTTTATGTGATTTGAAAACAAGTGGAATGGAAACTGCAAAATAAGAAACCTTAGCTTTTACTTGTAGTGGTAGAACAAAATTTAGTGTACAATATTGACCATGAAAGAATGATCTTTTAAGCTGTCACAGTTGTGATTATCAACCATTAGACTTAAACTGTAGAAAAAGAATGTTCTTGTAAAGGAAGCAAAATGATGTGATCTACCTGGCTT
Organism: Anas acuta; assembly: GCF_963932015.1. Taxonomy (NCBI): domain Eukaryota; kingdom Metazoa; phylum Chordata; class Aves; order Anseriformes; family Anatidae; genus Anas; species Anas acuta. The sequence continues at coordinate 24,777,053 of NC_088986.1, read as the reverse complement.
CCAGCCTGGTCACACTAGTCCATTTTAAGTAGCAAAGCTATGAGATAAATGAACCCCAAATAAATGGTCTTACTATATCTACATTTTCTCTACAAGAAATAAAAAACAAATATTGATATTAAAGAAATTATGTTACCTAGTACTAATCTACAGTCTAGAAAAGCACCTGTTATTTTAAGCATTAAGAACAGTGTCACAGTTCTAAACTTCATTCTTATTTTTTTCAAATTTTAATGATGTGGTTATCTAAAGCAAAATTTTCTGCAGCCTGGCTAATCATCCATGGCAAACACGGGCAAATAGCAACAAAGACATATAAAGAAATGGAGTAAGTAATGCAATGAAAAAAAAAAAAAAAAAAGATGGTATCTGATGTGAGAACATCAACAAAAAAATAACAGCACAATTTGTCATTCAGGAAGGCTCACACACACACAAATATATGCCTTCTGGCAGAACAAAGACTCACACCCAAATTTACAGTCCTCAAAATATCTACAGACCTTCTGTTTAATACTCGAGTCTACATGAAACTATCTAAAATCCTTTATGTTCTCTTAACAAGAGCCTAACATTTTCTTTCTGGGCTTGAAGATATATGACACTATGTTGATACAAATGAGCAGTTTCAATGAAAGCTACTGTTCAATGAAAGCTACTGCTCAAAAAAAAAAAAAAAAGCAGCATTAAGGATTCTTTTTTTTAATAGCTAACTTAGTCTCAGATATTCCAATATTATAATATTAGAAAACTTTACATTATACTTCAGAATTATGGAAGACGATGCAGCCAAAATATACTTTGACACAAATAGCTCTAAGATGTATGTTTCCGCAAAAGGTATTAGAAGACAGACAAATTGCTTATGTCTTCAACTGCCTGAAGTATACGAGGAAATCATTAAAGTACGTACAGGTAATTATCTGGAGTATGGACGAAAAGACATTTAAATGTCAGTGATTTCATTAATTTTATAATGGAAGATTGAGAACTGGTAGAGTGGAGGGTAACAAACCATGAATGGCTGTCATTATAGGCTAATGGACTATGATTCTGATTTCATAAAACTTGTTGGGACTTATGTACATGCATACACATAGAAGTATGCATGTCTGGAAATCACCTCAGTCAGGCACACTGTTGAAAATGATTCATGATGTGATTGTTGATTTTAGTGCCTAGACTACATGGCTTACAGATAGGACATATGAATTGTCTACCTTGCAACTCGATGTGAGTTGCCTACCTTGCTTTTAGCAGAGCTTTAATCCAAAATCTACTTTAGAAAATCAGAATGCTAAATTTGTGCAAACCCTGAACAGAGAATATATTGTGGACTTTGAGACATTGTGAAGAGAAGAAAAAAATTAACAATATTATGGTGAAACAGAAATATGTTTCAGCACTGGGAAACTTAGGTTCAACTTGGAAGACTATAAATATGGAGTTAATTCATTACCTATATAGACACATTCTCCAGGTATGAGATCCACATCCTTAACACAAACTTCTCATCCCTCCTGATGCCCCATCTCTATGTGAGGGAGTCCAGTCAGCCTATACAAAGTGGAGTCCTGGAAACTGCAATCTGATGTTCATTCACAATTTTGATTTCTTATGCTAGGTAATTTAGCTAGGATTTTCATGGGATGCTGGACTCTGCTTATGTGGGTACCTGCTAAGAAAATGTTTCTTCTACCAGCTCCAAGCCAAATTAGTCAAAGGAGGCAGCAGAATTTACAGTCATCCTACCTATAAGGTAATATTCCTTCCCCAGTGCAGCTGAAAGCAATCAAGGAACCTTTTACTGTTCTCCCTTGCTAGAGCAGAAATAACAATAGCAACCATATTTCTGTGAGTCAACTTGAAAAATCATAATTTTTGGCATGCAAACTTTAGTTTCTGTTCTCTCTCAGTAGCACTGATCTAACAGTTTGTTACTATGTAAGTAATTTATGTGTATATCTATATTATATAGATTTAAAAGCACTTAATGTTTGGTATTTTGATTTATAAGGAGTAAAATATGGAAAAAAAGAAAGCCTCCTACTCCATTTTTTTTTCTAAAGGAAAGACACTGCATACCAATCTAAAATGAAAGACAAGGACGTGTTTTAAATGCAAAAATATTGTAGGTGCAGTATGCATAAAATCGGGTAGATTTTGATCAATGCATTTATGAGATTTTCAAGAAGCATGAAAAAAAAAAAAGTCAGTGATCTACTCCCAGTGACCAATGCCAAACCTTTTATCTGCTGTACCTATGACACAATAAGAATGCAAAAAAAAGAGACTAAAAAAAAAATAATGCAAAAAAAAGCCAAACAAACAGTTCTATCCCTTCTGAAAGCAACAGCATTGGACTGGGATTTTAGTAGTATCAGACCCTGGAAAGGTGTGCTTTATTTTCTTTGTTTGTTTTCCAGAAAAAAATAAGAAAGTCTCATTTAATGTTATTTATTTGTCCCTGCTATTTGATTCCTTGGTAATTAGAAGAGAGTTTTCATCTCTTGTCAGGCAAAATATTATGTGAAAGCCTAATGATGCCACCCCCAAAGCATCATTAGGTTACTTGATGGAGGATATGATTTATGTATGTTATAGAAGCATTTACTCCAGGGAATCTTTTCAAATCAGCAAGAACAAAATTTTGTTCTCTGGTAAACAGAAATGTAATGACAGGCTATTAGTTTTGGGTGGCTGATGTTTGAATTCCTGGAGTTATGAAGACAGTCTGCTTTTATACTGAGGGCATAATATATGTCTATGATGGAAATAACTAATGACTGTGCAACTTAGGTCATTACTGTGCTAGAAAACGATGTTCAGTTGTACTGTCAAACACATGTAATTTTTAGAGGGTAAATCAAGGTTTCAGCCCACATTTTCTGAAAGAAAAAAGAAAACGTATCTCAAATTCCTGTATATTTGTAGGCCTTACACCAGAGTAAAGGAGAAATTTTTACTTTTCAGTTCTGCTTAAAAATGTAAGATTCACTTGTTCCTTTAGACACAAAGAAGTGCAGTGAGACAAGTATTTAATTTCTGACAAAACATTAAGGTGGAGAAGTGTAATTACTCACAGCTACTTCTGTACAGTAGTGCCATCCTCTTCAGAGTTGAACAGTGTCCTATCAAATAGATGGACAGAATTGATAGAGTCATGGGAAATACTTCTTGTGAGATTTGCAGGAACACAGAGATTTGTATAGGCTATAGAAGTACTGTCATGCAATGGAATCAAAACCGTGATATGATGCAGAACTATACCATTTTGCAGGCTTATCTAGCAATACTGGTTATAAAAACTTCTAATTCACTGAATTTTAGTGATGAATAGGCACTCACTAGCCATTTCATTTTGCCACATGAATTTGTTAGCAGTATCAGCATCTCACAAGCCATTTTCAGAATTTCACCAACAATACTTATCTCAAGAGATTCCTACAAATTCCCAAGTGGGGTCATTAACAAAAGGGTATCAAATCTCTTTCACAAAAAGAAAGCAGAAACAGAGCTGGGGGTAGGGTTGTTAAACATTTAATCATGCTGTTGACTCACTACATCCTGAAAATTTTCACCCTATGGCACTGAATATCTACTTCTAGATTTTAATACTTAAGCCTTTTACTCTGAGCACAGAGATTATTTTGCTCATCCTTTCTCAAGTGAACAAAGCCATTTACTGTATAACTTCTGGTACTAAGAGTACCAGAAGCACAAAGACTTTTTTTTTTTTTTTTTAAATGACATCTTCAGATTATTTCAATTTTAGGTCATGAAGATGCAGGGAACACAGACAGCTCTTCCCAGTTCTGAGTAGAATACAGATGACCAAACACGAACAGGTTAGGGACATTTGCTCCTTAACTCACCATTACTGCAATCCTTCTGATATGTGGAAGTAAAATGTGACATATGTAGAGCTTAAATGTGTCCTTTTCTTTCCCAGCTTTTCAGGCAGAGCTGGAACTACATGCTTCATCAAGTAAGCTATAAATCACCCTTTTCAATTTTTATGTCCCTAGGTGTTTTTCACTCCCCATTGTCAGGCTACTATACATCTACTAGTCTATGTGATGTAAGGAGTTTCTAGTGCAGAAAGTTGTATTGTCAGCACTTGAGGCTACATAGGTATGACAAGCAAAATAGTATTAACTAAAGAAAAAAGATGGCTAAAGCTCAGGGTAAAAAGCTTAAGTATTTAAAGCTATCTAATAGATCTCTTCTACCTGTTTCAGCTTTCGCAAGTAATGCATGCCAACTCTTTGGATTGCTTAAAATCTCAGTGTACTGGGTCTTTAGAAATAACCACAAAACACTTGTGTAAGACACAAGACACCTGCAGAACTTATCTTTTATAAAACAGAATTACTCACACAATATAAGACAAACATTTTGTTTAGAAAACAGCACTGAAGATGTAGAACAGAATGCAGGTATATTGAGATTTGTTCATTTCAATCCACCAAACTTATCTTTAAAGAGATAACCTTAAAGTTAAATAAATAACAAAATTGCTGAAAGTATCTGAAGGCATTTTGCTAACCTCAAGCTACCTGGAATATAAAGTGTAGCTATACAGAGTTTTATTATTAAGTGATTACTATCATTTATTTTCTGGATTGTAACACGTACAACCTGTAGCCAAATACTTCTAATCACTTGGGACCAATTACCTCATGATAATCTTGTTAGTTGGTGCTATTTTATTTATTTTATTAAAAATGAAATACTCAAAGGTAAAATATGTACTTTCTGATTGTAGAAAACTCACAGACTTTCACTTTTTTCTGGTGGGTTATTATCAGTTCTGCAGCCAGTATGCAAATCATCCCAGAACAACTAGTTCCAAACAAATAAAAGTACAGGTGGAAAGATGGTGAGGAACTTGTTTGCCCAGACTTTTATAAAAGCCAAAGAATCTCTTCTGACCAATATAGTATTTTTTTATTACATGTAAAAGGATAAAGCTAGGTATGTTAAAACCTTAATAGCTGTTGAAACCACAGATAATTTCACTGGACTTGATCAATGAAACAGAAGAACATTCATCTCACTGTTCATCAGCAAAATAATTTTGGACATCACTACTGTCATGTCAACTTAAAAAATTTCTAGCATTATATTCCGTATTCCAATATGACTTGCCTTTAGATAGCAAGAGGTAAACTTCTGCAAACTGCAGGAAACTGTCATATGACTTCACTTTGTTCCACAGTAAAATGTGACAATACATTATAGAGAATCATTTCTAGAATGCAGGCAAGTGAAATAAGTTTACAGAACCAATTATACAAAGTCCCAGATGTCTAAAGAAGTAGTCAAGTGTAAAGAATGCTAATATGTAACCTGAATAAACAATATCATCACACACTGCAATGAAATCCACAGGTACCTGAGGGGATATCTGTCTAAAAGCTTCACGAACAATTACAAAAAGCTAGTTGCATACACACTTCCCCCAAAATACTGGGTTACACTACAGTGAATTTTTATTTTAAATTCCAAAGACTGTTGGACTGAGATACAACACTGAGTACATTTCAAATGCATTTCCTTGGAGGGTAGATGTTTAAGTATCTAGGATTACCGAAAGTGGAATACAGAGACTTAAAGCCAGAAATCTCATGTATACCAGAAATACTTTAGAACTCTTAAAAAAAAAAAATAAATAAAAATAAATCCTCAGTCTACAGGAAATGATGCTATCCCATTTAGCCACAGAAATCAAGTATCTTTTTTTTCTTTAGAAGTTAATGAATTTTATATACTTCGATATTTAGTATGATACCATGCTTTGAAAATTTCAGGTAGTCTAGCGCTCAGTTATACTGTAGCAGGTTTGTTGGTTAGTACAGACTGAAATCTAAAGAAGGGGATCCAGTGCCTGCAAGTGAATATCAAGGATACTCCCAAAAATACAGATTTAAAATAATTAAATCATCATTGCATATAGCAGTTATCTCATATAATGGCTACATATGGTAAATACTCATCACTTCATAAACATCACAACTAACATATAAAAGCTGAGTGCTTAGATGTATTGCAATAAATTTGGCAACCGAGCTGAAACTGGAAAAGAGCTTGGTTCACTGTATTCTTACAAGTAAGAAGACGTAAGTTAAAAACAGAAACTATTTCACAGATAAGAGCTGACACAACTCTGAATTAGAAACAGCAGCTATGTGATTTCTGACATTTCTTTCATGGGAAAAAGAACAGTATATAAAGCTAGCCAGATGCTACCTAAATAATTCTGTAAAATAAATTGATTAAAAAAAAAAATTCTTATTTTACCTGGACTTATAGAACTTGTACTTCAACTGAATAAAACACATGCCCATCTGAGGCCCTTGAAGAATATAGTAGAATAATAAAGAGGAGTCTGATTGAATGGGAGGATATGAAAACCAGTGATAGGGTCTTAAGTGGGCTTTACGAAGTATCCCATCTGCTCTTACCATCGTGCTTTTTCAACTAGTGTAAAGCTTAAAAGCCTCTGTAATAGAAGCAGTCAGTGTCTGATAAACACAAGAGGAACTGTCTGATTTGTGAGCTAAAGGAAAGAGTACTTTCCTTCTTTCCTCTGGAGTAAAAGCCAAAGCTACTCGTATTTCCCCTCCTCAAGCTCACTCAGGCACTGAGGTTCAGGAGGTAGCTATTTCCTTGACCAGACACAGCAGGTTCAGCTAATAAAAGAGGTCCTTAGTGGAAGGCTAAGTAATAATGGGGAAGGATTACCTTTTGCATTGAAATAGTTACACTTTTGCAATGTTAACCAAATACTAACACCATCTCTTCATTTTCTGGTACTCTGAAGACTTGGATTTATTTTCATTTTTATTTATTTATTTTATTTTATTTTTTTTAATAATAAACAGGAAAATGTCATTTTTTTCATATCATTACTTCATAACAACAAAAAATTCAGAAACTCTTCTCAGCTTCTATCCATGTGTCACAAGGATGTGTAAAGAAAACCTTTTTTTTTTTTTTTTCTTCCTGTAGAGGCCTTGTGTCTGCTTTTAGTTGTTAAATGAAAGAACATCTGCTGTAAATATTGTGAAGTATTATAATATACTGTAAATATTGCTAGAAGTAAGTATGTACATTAAGGTGAAAAGGTTTGCAATTCATTGAGGTAAAAAGAAAAACCAAGCAAATAGATCACGATATGATCCTCCTCTCGTGCATCAAGTACAATTCATGATGCAGCGTTCTGCTACACAGGAAGAGTACATGCTACTTGAGGAAATTAAAAATAATTACTGTAGCTGCAGTAAGATTTCGTAACACTTTTTGGTTTTATGTGCTTCACAATAATCATCAAATCTTTGAATTCCAGGCACAGGAAGTAGAACAGAATATATTCTGTTCTATATATATTCAAGCCAAGATTTGCTAGAAGGCTGACACCCTTTGAAGATCTCCAAATGCAAATAAGTGTGGGAGGAAAAAAACATTAGCTCTATATAGTATAGTATATTATACTCTGTTATGATTATAGTATGTTATACTATAGAAATGGTGAGGAGATCTTTGTTCCTTTTCTTCTGGAAAAAAAAAAAAAAATTGCAGGAGTTTATATTTTCAAGGCTGGAAAAGAAATTTAAAAAGGAGAAGGAAGGGAGTTTCCTCTTTTGGGATGGTCACTGATTTCTCCTATCAAGAGCTCTGGCATTATCTCATTTACCAAGGTAATCTATATTCATATTATATTATACTATACCAATACTATACATTTAATACTGAAAACCACCAACATTTCATTCTTCAATTTTTGAAAGAGCATAAATATTCTAATGTTGCTATTAGAAAGAGTTTCAAAAGGCTGCAACCAATTGCTGTGAGTTTTCATGGCAATGAATATGAAATTAATCATTACCTGAAAACAAATGTTTCCCTTCTTATATTAGAAAAAAGTGCTGATTAATACATTCTGTCTTCCTTCCTCCCTCCCCACCTCCCTCCCTCTCCCATCTCAACAATGAGAAACTACACATCATCTTTCAGCCAACTTTGGATCAAACAGAGAATCTTCCTTGACAAAGACTTCAGATCTTTTGAAAAATATGAAATATTTTGAAATCGATTTAGATCTGAATGATGTGATTGTATCTCTCCCTTGTATCTAAAGCACTGAGAACTAAAGTAATATAGAATACATGACAAATTTTTAATATTTTTAATATTTTTAAGTTCAGAAAACCAGACCTGAGCTGCACCCAAAATTACCTTTTTATTGTAGAATTTAATCTAGATCACAACACTGTAAAGGCAATAAAGTAAAATACTTTTATTTTTTTTTTGTAGGGAACAATTAAATTTTGGCTCACCTGGTGAAAGATAATCATGGTTACTCTTGGGATAAGAGGTAGAAACACTAACAGCCATTTACCCATCTTCTCTGATATGATCTGAATAGTTTCAACCTCTTTTGAAGTCTTTATCCCTGGCTACCTTGAAAAGTTTCACTGAATTAAGTTAATAATTTTTAAGAAATATTGAAATTTGTTAAAAATAAAAAGTATCATAATAAAAAAGCCAAACAAATGGCTTTTTCCTGTGTAAAATATTTAATTTTTGCTTTGAACACTTTGGGGAAAATATAGAACTATTGGATAAGAGAGACTGTAATGGAAGGGGAAGCAGCAGAGTGAAAGTGTTATTTTTTTATCCTTTTCTGGGATTCATCAGAAGCAATTTTCAACAGTTAGTCACCTGCTGTTCTGGCTTCCTACAAGTAAAGTAATAAGGAAGATGTTATTTTATGTATTCCAAAGTTAAAACAATCCTTTTTATTAGGGGTTCTCTATGTCCATTTCTTCCCATAGACGCTGGGTTCTACTAATAAAGAAACTGTAGATTCTGTAGTGCAAGACAGCAAGGACTGGAGGCACACTGGGGATTTTGAACTTTGCACTTCAGACTGGATCATCTGGTCCCCCTGCAAATGTCAAAGCAGAACAGTGTTCAAAGCCTGTGTTCAGCCCACAGGCTTTCTGAGCTATGGAGAACTGCGAAAGATATCACTTTTTGAATCTCTTGTATTTGAAATTTCAAAAGCATGTCAAAGTCAATGAGTTGAACTACAGAATCTACCCTTCTATACAGATCTTTCAAGAGTTCAAGGATAAAGTTTTTCCAGAAGCTGTTCCTCTTCATCCCACCTACCTGGATAGGCTGCGCTATGTAACACTTTTTCCAAGCAGCACAAATATAAAAGGAAACTTAGAGCTTCAGCAGAACAATTCCTTATAATTGCACTGTTACACGATTGTTTAGGACAGGAAGAAAGGAACACCTTACATGACTTTGAAGAAACTACCATTCAAATACGAAAGACATGCTGTATAAGTAGAAAGCTACTAAGATAAAATATCACTTTGTTGAGGTAGTTTCAATGACAGGTATCCTGTATTGTTTGGACAGATGGAAATAAAATCAGGAGTCTTCCCTTCACAACTTAAGATTAAAAACACCTGCATGCTAGGTATTAACACATTAAACAAACAAATTTTATATGGTGTAGTTCATAGCAGAAGAGCAATGTCTGAGCTGTTGTAAATTTATTTAGTTCTACTGACAAGATTTTGATTTACATCAGCTGTATCTGTAATCCAAACACTTGGCTCAGACAAGTCAAAAGTCTGGACAAGATATCTACTATTTAGATCGAGAATATAACTCTCCATTAATGTTATTGTTCTATCCTTCAGATTACCCAGCATAGGCTGGAATATATTAGTAAAAGAGATAAAACAAAGTATTTAACTGTAATATATGGTGGCTAATTCAAAATTGGTATTACATAATGGCAGATACTTCTTTCTCAAATAAGTACATTTGAATACTATATAAGATAAAATAAAAAGATGTATTCAATTCTCTAAAGAAAAACAAAATAGCCAAATAGAAAATAGGAAGCACCTTTCTTTTAAGACTTGGTTCCTTTCAAGCCATTAATCAAAGAAAAATATGTAAGGACTTTTCTGGTTTTGGAAGAATTTTGTTCCCATAGCTAAACTGTTTGACAATTATTTGTCATTCACCATAAGGTGAAAATCCACCATTTGCAATACTGTGAATACTTTCATTACTGTAATTAAACCAATCTTCATAATTTTGAAAGAAAACTTAGATAGCACAAACAACTGCATATAGAGTGTAATGAATGTCTTTTCACAGAAGTTAAACAAATAAAGAAGATCGTGTAGGGCAGAATAGAATTTGTTCTTCGAACTCTTAATGCTAGTTTCCATATACTATGACAACAGAGAAAGGAAAATCAGTTAGTTTTCATTACAAAATGTTGGACAGTTACTTATACTCCAGAAAGTTGTTTTCTGAGGAAAAAAAATAGTTAAACATTAAAATATTGTTCACAATTACTACAGCATCTTTTAAAATGTAACATGATTTGTACAAATTGAGATTGGTTAAAGGTACAGGTTTTGAGAACAAGCACATAATTTTGTTTTCAAAGTAATTAATTTGCTGTAATTCTACCAATTTGGTCTGCAGCTTGCACTGAACTACAGAGCGAATTTCTCTAAACATGATCTTCTAAATGCATCTTGCATATTTACTACTCTGAAATGTAAAGGAGGAAGGTGGATTTTGTTTTTTTTTTTTTTGTTGTTTCCTTACATCAGTACATCATTTCAAAGTGGAGCACAAATAGCTTTTTGTAGGCAATATGCTTCTTTAACCTCCACAGTCTTCTCTATGGGTTATTTTAATTATTAGTTACCACATATAATTTTAATGTGGAAGAAATTAAATATGGCACCTGAATACATTTCAGTCAGGGCCATATAGCTGGTTTCAAAGAATATTTTACTCCAAATAGAAAGCTAGTCAATGCAATACAAAATATATATGTATATAAAAGCAAAGTGGAAAATGAATAAAATACCTAAATATTAATCCCACTGTTTCCATGTACAGGACAAGACCTTCATCCCTCCAACAACTTCAGATTAGTAAAAGTGTGGAAAAAAAACTCTGCTTTGATAACAAGAAAAAATATCAAATCTGTGCACAACAATCTGGGGTAAATAAGACTGAAGTGTGACTGCAATACTATTATGACTAAAGAAAGCATTACACAAATATAAAGCCAATGCTCCTGAACTACATGGATCTTATTATGTAACAAAGGTATATCACACTTTCAGATTCTTTTCAGTGTAGTATTTCTGCACAGATTTGATCCCTTTTATATAACGTTCCTACACTTACTGTACTAGTGATTAAGGCACCAAAAGACGCTCTTTACTTTACTTGTGCCAACTGATCAAATATACCAAGAAAACATTTCTGTTTCTGTCAAAGTCAAAAATGGCTTCTGACTAGCCGGGCAGCCTGTGATTTTGTTGTACTAATTCCTAATGCCATGGTCTATAACCGTTCTCTCTCAAATTTGCAACTATTTTTTCTTATAAATTACTCAAATCTGAACAGTTTGTATAGCTCCAGGTATGCAGGTACAGATCAGTCTGCATCAAGAATGATTACTGTTACGCAGGAGTGACCCTCCCTATCCAAGCATTGTCATCCTTATTCTGGACTAAAGCAAAGGGACTGACTTACACTTTTTCGCTTTTTCCTAATCTGAAATCTTACTCAGCAACCTTGCTGCCACATGCTACCATCATTTATTACATTATCTTTCCCCTTGTCCTATGAACTTTGCTTAAAAAGCTGGGAGCAGTCTGACACTGAACACCCAAAGCTATGGTGGAAATACCAACAGTGGCAACAATTCAAGTTCCTTTGCAGTAAAGGAAACAAACCATGGCATAGGTGACAGAAGTCTCCTAGCAGAATCAAGCCCCGTTTTACACACAAAAAAAACCCCTACCATAGAGTCCTAGCACCAATATGAAAATAAAGTTACCTTAGTCAGAATCTACAAACATATGCAGAAGCAGCTGGGCAGTTATTTTTTGATACCTCTTTTTATCAAATGTGATTTAACACTTGGTGAACACAGAGGAAGATTGTTTTTAAAATTTAAGTTGTTCTGCAGCCCCATCACCAAAAACTGAGTTTCTGGTACTCATGTTTTAACAGTTGGCTATCCATCTTTTGGAGCAAGACAGCAAAGAAACTATGAATGTGCTTCAGCACAGCACTGTATTTCTCTTACAGGATATCAATTCAGGTGCTAATTAAAATAAGATAAGACATTCAGAAGAGAAAAGCTCAGTCTACACACAAGTCCCTAGGGAGGAAAAAAAGATTAATTTGTACAGGAAAAACAAAGCCACCTGTCATTCCTATAAGTAGCTCGTGTGTATGTGAATCCAGGTGCATACCATTAAAGACTAATGTATAACTGCTCCCTTCTTCTGCTTCTCCACTCCTCTGTTTTTTTTTTTGCGTTTTTTTTTTTTTTTTTTCCCTCCTTCCTTTTCTTTTCTATTTTTCTTTTATATAATCTTTCCAAAATTATATAAAACTTCTTTTTCCCCTCCTGTGTATGAGCTCTTTTGATTTATTAATTTCAGAGGTCTGGAGAGACATATTAAGAGAGCTATCTGTGTTTTAATGATGACCACTGTGACAAGTACAATATGAAACTCTCATCCTCATTTCTGGCACAGAGAGATAGGCATGTTACTGATGCTGTACTTTAAGTAAAGAAAAATAACCATTAAAATATGCAAGCAGCTGCATTTTAAGTGAGATTTGTGCATTACTAAACAACATATTGTAATAAAGGAAACTATATTGTGTTACACCAAAGATTATGAAATGCCTAAGAGTCACATAAAGCAAATTAACAGTATATTGTGTATTTATAAAACCATAATGACAAAAACTTGCTCTTCATAAATTAAATTGAACATTGTAAGTTTCCAAAATTCTCCTTCAAAATTGCAGTAGTGATAGCTGAAATAGTGAAACTGGAACTTTTTCTGAATATAGTTTTGGGTTTCAGTTAACATGAGGGTGACTCAGAAAAGATCCTTTGAGTTTGTGTTTTAACTGTATATAACTGTACATAGACAAGCAACAAATATTCATAAATCAGGTTAGTAAGGAATACTGCTTATTGCAAATGACTTGCAGTGAAGTTCAGCAGTTTGACTTCTCTTAATAAATTCCATAAAATGAGGAGAGTAAAAAAAAAGGTCAGGACTTTTCCATAGCAAGATTGCATACAAGCCAGGCTAAGAATTAACAGTACACTGACCAATTCACTCAGGTACACAACTGCAGCACAGAAATGGACTACTGATAAAGACAAAATATTTGCTAGGGAGTAGTGGGGGGCATCCAATGAATACTAAATCCACAGTTGATTCTGTAGCTTCTACATAGATGATCCTTCACTTCAAATAAAGTTCCAAATTTACTCTAATTACTAAAAATGTCTCTCTCTGTGCAACAACATAGACACCTTAGAAGGAAGTTATCACACAATCTGCAGCGTATTTTAGCAAGAATCTATTATGCTTTGAAAAACATAAGCAAAAGTAGATTCAAATTAAGATGCTTTCTTCATTACAACTGTGCATCTCCATCCATCAGAGACAGGTATTTTCTTGCAAATATCACCATATCACTGTGGTTTAAATTCATGTCTTTCCACAAGCTTAGATAATAAGACCTACAATCAAACCTTACTAGCTTTAAATGGACTTGAGCCAATTCATACAGGGAGAGAATCTACCTTGTCACTTCTTTATTCTTTTGTGTCATTTCCCAGCTATGTTAATCCTTTCACTACTTTTGGTTTAGTAAATACTTTGTGTTTTGAGATGGGTTTTGCATATGCTAAACATGTTTAAGGTGAACTATTCAATTGGAACTATCCCATTGATTAGATGCACTGTGAAAGGTTTTTAATTAAAATATATGTTTTGTCAGGATGTGAGAAGAACAGATTGTGCTAACCAAGAGAGCTTTCCATGCCTCTTAATTAACAGATCATTTAATTTATAGATGACATAAAGGAAAAGAACCTAACTTTGATCTTCCTTGCATGGTACAAAAATTACTAAGAGATGATAGGTTATTAATAAGTTGTGCTATTCACAGGTTTTAAGTTTATTTGTTTTTTCAAAATGTTACCAAAGAGCTGAGCTACTTCTAAAAGTACTCAGGTACTATGCTGTTATATACATCTCCCTAAATTTCTCTAGCCATTAGGTTTTCAGATCTGAATTGGTATAAACCATAAGGATTGACACTGCAACATCTGAGATTATCTTTCAGATTTCAGAATTCTTGAAACCATCCTAATTCCTTTTTGAGCTAGGATTCAAGTATTGCACATTTGTTGTGGTGGCAATACAGGAAGACTGGAATCTGGACTGTGTTTCTCCAGTCAAACAATAGACTTTAACCTTGTTTTCCCTATTCATCTCTTTCTCAATATAGACTTTTTTTTTTCTTCTCCCAGTTGCAGTCTGTCTTCTCTTTCATTAAAGACATCCAAACACTGCAATATAAGAAGATATTAATATTATATTTGCCTATTTATTTTATCCATCTTAGACTGATTCTCTGGTCTTTTCTATTTTATAGAGGCAACTTGCTAGGTCTAGATAATCAAAGGTCTTTGTCTTCTCTTTGGCAGTTTCCTTCAGACAGTGATAACTGAAAATTGAAATACTATTTGATTTTATTTTTTAATACCTTTGCTGAAAGTACAGATGAAAGCACTACAGAAAAGTTCTTATTAGGGTTATTCAATATTTAAGCAGCAGTGTTTCACATAAGGAATTTGTATTGAACTGTATTTGTACTGTCTTCAGCAACAAAGATTGAGAAGCAAAAAAGTATAAATTGAAAATAATATGGTACAATATATCCATTATTGCAGAATTTCTGCAAAAGATACTAATCATTTGTCTGGATTTGTTTGACTATCCCCTCTCTAATGAAAGATAGTAAGAGCTGGAATTCATATTGAAGCTCAAGTGATCAAGAAGTGAACTCAAACTATGAATGTACTCTGTCATGTTTCCAAATTAATTTTATAATGCAAATGTACACTCCAAGATTTACCACTTCACTGTGTGAAATGCATTTACAATGTATTTAGAAAGAGTTTAAATTACATGTATGGCTTATCTATTAGCCTAGAGATCAGGGGACAAAAATTTATTCAATACAGTAAATTGGGAAATACAGAAATACTTTGAGCTTAATGATACCTGTGCTCGATTCCTTGATTCTATTCCAGAATCAATGAAACTGTTTCAAAGAGGAGCTATTGATCTAACGTGTAGTAAAGACGATGGTTTAGGAATCAGCTGCAAAATGAGAATGTTTTGTGTAGACTCACGGCAAGGCACACATATGATGAAAACCAAATAACAGAAACAGTATGATTAGAAAAGGCACATTTCCACATAAGTGGAAATGTCATCTGGCCTCTCCATACCAGAATTTCCTACCTGCTGTAGCTGAACAAAGGGGGACAAATATCAGGAAAGAGGTCCAGGAGTTTTATAGAAATATGAAACAACATCTGCACGTATAATTGAAGCAAAGAGTATACAATGTTACAATCCAAACTCTCTAAAAAGCACCAAAAATCCATCAACTGTGAAACAGAATGCAATATATAAACAATCAGGTTGCAAAACTCAACTAGTTATGTAATTCTCATTATCATTCATGTAACACAGGCAAGTAATAATGGTACCATGAGGCATGACTTTTTTTATTAGCATAATTTTCTTTCTGATGCTACCATTATGGTTTTCTTATACTGACAAATGACTGCTGCCCATTCCTACACCTGCTACTATTTCCCTTAGATTAACTATTCCATGTTTCTGCTCTCTATGCTTCTGCTCTACTAAAATAAAATCAACACCACCCTTTTTTTATTGTGTTTTTAATTCCTTCCTGTTTTCTGTATTCACTTATGCCATGGTTATGTGTGGTTAAAAATGCATTCCAGATACAATGTATTCTGGATTATAATCTTTTATACGGGGAATGTGACATGGAAACAATTTTCAGATCAAGCAATTAACAACTCAATATTGCCTGCCTCAAAAATTTGTGTTTTTTCAATTAATGCGATTTATCTACTCTATAATGGTTACAATTTCCAGAGACTGTGAAAATTGTATTTAAATCATAGGTCTATCATCAGAGATCTATAAAGATTTTTCTAAGGGATTAGATTCTACAAATCTAGAGTATGATGAATATATCACACCCTGTAGCAATCTGAACCCAGATTTTGAAATAAGAATTTCCTACAATTTTGGAAGTACTTGCTCAGACAACTTCAGGGAAATCAATGGAGGCATGAAGATAGAGAGCTTTAACGGGACTGTGATGTCTGCTTTACTTCTTCAGCAGATTCAAGGATCTTTAGGGAGGCTTCAGCTAAACACCAGCATCCAAATGAAAAGTAATTTTCACTGTAGTTACCTTCTACTTGGTTGTTTATGAACAAACATACTGTGACTTGACCTGTTTCTGTGAGAAGCTCATATTTTACTTAAATAAAGCTCCTATACTGACAGTCTATACCTCTATACAGTCTAAATCTATGATCTCCTTTACTAGTCCCCTCCTAGTCAACATGACCCTACAGTAAATCCAGATGACTACCAACATATTTACCTGCACATGATTCTTTCAATAAAGGAACGTAGTAGATTTACTTTACAAGTAACAAACTACCTTACTTCCTGTTTATACACAAACAGCATGACCTAGAAGCAATGGAAGTAATGCAGATGCTAACAGCAGCTAGCAAACTTTACTTTTTTATTTATTTTCGGATATATGGTAACTCCACTTAAAGATAATTGCAGACCAGCTAAATCCATGTCTTGCACAGTTGCAGGATATGACTCATCACAATATATTTTTCGCATATATTTTCAGAGAAAGAAATCTGCCAAAGTGCTGACCAGAATATTTTGTATGAAAATACTCCTGATGAAAAATACAACATTTTTCAATGAGAGCATGACATAGATAATGGACTAAAGGGTAGAGATTTTAAATTAAAGAATGAAAATATTTGAGACAGCATTTTAAAATTATGATTATGAAAAATGAACATTATTATTTGTAATAAATGAAGAGTGCTGACACTTCTATTTTGGGTACTGAAATAGTGTAACAACAGTTTCAGTTGGTAAAAGCTACAAAAAATCTTCGAATAAAAATAAGGTAATATTCCCTTTCATCAGAGTTTTTCCATTAACATGTTAAAATCATCCTAATTATTTAACACTTTATTCTTTCTGAGAAAGGAAAGCTCAAAAAAAAATCAATTTTTGCACAACAGATCATTAAACTAATATAGCAAAATATATTCCCCCCAAGTGACTCAGTATTTATGGAAAACACTTCTAATGAATTAATTAGCTTTTTATTGAAGGATTCACTAATTCATTTTTACCTAGAGATGTTTTTTTTTTTTTTTTTCCTGAATGTACTACTGTTGCTGGAAAAAAAAAAAAAAAAAAAGTTACTGAAAAAATTAAACTGGAAACTCTATTTCTTTTTATACTTGTGAGAGAAAGCAAGCTCATGGAAAAAAAGACAATGAGAAAAAAGTTTATCCTTTATCTTCACAAATCAATAGTTTAATCAAAAGAATCTTAAATTACATGACATTGGAATACCCTACAGAAACAGAGCACTCTAAGATCTATACTATCTTTAACAAGGACAAGATAACCTTAGATTGGGCATTAGATGTAGTGTACAAAATTGATTGTTTTTGTTAAAAGGAAACATATTTAGGCTTAAACAAATAGAAACCTATTACAAAAGAGACAGTAAAATATAACTTTGAAATATGACTCAAAAAAATCTCTTAAACGTTAAAATTAATAAACACACAAGCTTGATATAACTTTGCTAAAATATTTCAAAAAAGAATGCCATCACCCTAATTCCAAAAACAAAACAAAACAAAACAAAAAAGCAACTGAATTAAAATGCTAACAAGGAATTTAATCTTAAAAAGAATCCTCTGTTAATGTTTGGTTTGGTTTGATTTGGTTTCAGAAAAATGGTAATAGAAAACCAACAGATTGTCTCTTATCTTGCAGAAACCAAGGCATTAATAAATCCTAGAAAATTCCTCTTTAGTTGACAATGTATGCACCTAGTTTCATCAGAGCAAGGCATTGAGATTTCAAGACTCTGTAATACAAACTTAGTTCAAGATGCGATATTTTGAAATATTGGTGGGGTGTAGGGCCCAAAGTCACTCTGTCTTAAAGCAGCACCATAGCCAATTCTGTTAACAAATTGTTAATATGTTAGTTATATTAATAATATAATATATTATTATATTATAATAATATAATATATTATATAATATTATAATTATATAATTATAATATAAATATATTATATAATAATATAATATATTATATTATTATATTATTAACAATATATTGTTAATATGTTAGTTATTGTTAATATGTTAGTTATTGTTAATTGATGCAGAATATATTGCATATATATATATATTATATGATATACATGTATGATGCATATATTCTACATCAATTGTGGAAGAATAAAAGTGTTACCCAAACAAATGAAAATATATTTCATGGGTGAGTCACTTGTTATTAATTTGGATACAGTATGTTATATATAGTATAAGTATATAGTGCTTTCATGCCCAAGTGTCATCCCAATGGATTCTGCTATGTCATGTTGTTTTCTTGCTACTAACATAGTCAAGGTGACAGTACACACATCTTCTAAGTCATTTAGGCAAGAGTCAGAAGATATCTTAAGTGATCATTTTGTCCTGGTCAAATAAAATCTAATATTGAAAGGATTAATTCTGCTGCCCAAACCTGAGCAATAAGTGTTGCTTTATGCTGACAAAGAAACCTACACACAGCTGATGGACACAACATGACTTGCAGAATATCAAGCCCTTTTCCACTAGCAACTGCACTCAGAAGAATGAAGAAATACGTGCAAGCCTAGTGCAATGAGAATATCAACCATGATATATTTTACAAAATAAAGTAGTGACTAAATGATGTTGCAGAAGTATAACAGAACTAATTTGCTAACAAATTAAATAGAATATCAATAGGTTATCACTTACTTAGTAACACAGGTTAGTAGTAGAGATGAAAGATAGCAGAGATGAGAGACAACAATTACAGATATTAACACACATGAAGCTGGCAGACGTTAAGTTTTCCAGAATGTTGTCTTGTTATGATGTTCTCAGGTTTTTAGGTGTGAGATTTCAGCTTAACACTTTTCACTCAGCCTCCTCCATGCCCTTTTTAACACCAACAGTTTCACTCAGGAAAAGAAGATGGAAAAAAGGGTTTCAAGTAGTAGCATATGTGTTTTTGAAATACATGTACTTCACAGACAAAATATGAGAGAACGTATCAGAAAGGCCAGATAGCAAACAGGCTATCATTCTACCTCTGGAATTTCCAAAGCAAATATTCCACTCTGGGGAACAGATTGAGGTACAAACTCGAGCAAAGTGAACCTTGGCAAATTATGCAAATTAACAGCAAGCAAGATTAGTAACTTGAAGGTGCATGAAAAGCCAGACCTTCAGTTCAGGACAAGTCTAGCACCAATTCATTCACAAGTAAGTTATCCACCATTTCACTAGTCTTGTATCACATTCAGAAACCACAACATGAGTTTGCAAGATTAGCTTGCAAAAAAATTACTTGTCATTACACTAGCCTAGTCACCTGACTGCCCCTAGCAGAGCATATTTGCCTTCAAGATAGTTATCAGAAAAAAAGTGAAGAGAACCAAACAGTGTCTCTCCAATATGATGCAGAGAATGCTTTTCACATACATGTACATCTGTATCTGCTGCGGAGGAGTGATCTAATACCCATGTGGTTATGCTGAATTTTGTTCACTTAAAAAACAATTGCTAAAAGGAAAAAAAAAATAAATCTATGCATTAAAGCACTAGAGAGCAATATAATTACTGGAGAAGTACTAGACTACAAGAACCTGGAATTGCTGCTAACATGCAACTTTTGCATAAAATGGAATATTATTGCATCAGAGATGTACAACTGTTGTGGACACTTAAAACTAGACAGCATAATCAATGTTTACTTAGCTTTTTGTCATCTACTGTTTTTGTTTCTGATGTTATATAATTGAACACATTGTGATTCCAAAGGTTTGAAATAATGAACTAACCACAAATATGAACTTAGCATTATAAATATCACAAAAATGATTTTCATTAATTTATGATCATCCTTATAATAGTATTATGGTACAAATCTTAAGAAGTGTTGCTTAGCTGTTGTTGATTGACTAAATGGCAGATTAAATGGTTAGTTTGAATCTACCTATTTTTCATAAATTTTATTATTTTAAAATAATTTAAAATGTCCTTACTTTAGATACTAAGATGAGAGTACAGCATCATTTTCCAAGGTGATTAAAACACTGACAAATATTTTTTAGTGCATGCATTTAGGTGGTAGAGCTCAATCAACATTGCTACTTCAATAAAAAAGAGTTATGTATTTATTTTCCTTGTATTTCATTTGAAGAAGCTGGTCACTAATGATGCTTAATGTCTACAGCTCAATTTCTTGTTTTCCATCCTCTGTTATAAACCTGAAATCAATTTGATTCTTGTGGAGGTGTTATGGAAAGCTCCAAGACCTTTTTTCTTATTGCAGTATAAATTTCTCTTTCCAGTGACATTCTTTGTGTTCCTGTAAATAGGAAAAAAATCCCACCTAACTCTTAGAGAGACTGAACATTTAGTCTTTGGCAAAGATCAAAGCCTAAGCCAAAAGAAAGACCTTAACATATAATTTGGAACAGTAGGAAGCATATTAACATCACATTCACAATGAAGTCTGTCAAGTGAAGTCTTATCTGGAGGAAAATGCAAAAAAGGGTTACTTTCTACAGGACAGACAAGCTGCCCCTGCAGATCCTTAGGACAAATTCTCAGATTTTAGTTAGTGAAGATTTTAAACTAAGTATGGAATTTTTTTTTTTAATTCCTGATAAAGGAAGAATAGAAAATGGAGACTATAGCTTCATTTTCATATGCAAGAGTTTACATGATCTGCAGTTCAAATACATTTCTGTCTCATAAATTGAGTCAACTTGTTTTGGAATCAGTTGAAACCATTTGAAATATCAATAAGAAATTCCCAGCTGTCTTCTTCAAGTCACTTACCAGGCAAATTCACAAATTTATTAGAGAAGACTTGCAAATCCTACATAAAAACAACTATAAACCTCCAAAGGTAATACACAATTTAAAAAAACAAATACCTTAGCTTATTATTTAAAGTACAAAAACATCTTAAAAGCCCAATGACAAATGAAATTGAGTGTGATATTTTGAAATAAATGGTAATTACTAAAATTAGTAGCAATTACCACCATTAAAAAGATGTACAAAGCAAGAAGAAGACAAAGAAGAAGAAAAAGAAGTTACAAGAAAAGGAAAAAACATCCACAATTTATTTCACATGTGAAACAGAGGACAGTTAAGGGAATGTTTACATCTTATAAAAGTAACCTTAAAAGTCCAAGTGATTTTAGAAACCAGTACTTCTGTAGAAACTTTTTCCTGCCTCCATCCCCTCTAGCAGTAGATTAATAAGAATTTTAATACTAGATTTTAGATGAAATTCATATTGTTCCAGCTTTTTGAAACTTGTGATAAACTGAGTGTATTTAAAGAGAAAAATTCTAGGCAAAGACTTCTTGCACTGAACAAAAATATTAAATTTATACTGTCATTGTATACTGAATATTACATATTTCCTAGAATATTGTTTATGAAAACAGTGAATTGGAAAACCCTCTATGGTTTCTGTTGACAAGTCCTGTGACTGTTCATACCTTTATGGCAATTTGTGACATTTATTAGTTAATTTATCTTCCTGAAATGAGTCAGTCAGATGCAGGAGGATAAAAAATGTTGAAGGAAACCTTAATACTGTTAGGTTATTTTTCCCTCTGCGTATTCCTCAACACAAATACTTGGTGAGCCACCTACTCTTGCAGATTGTTATTCTATTTTTAAATTACTAACATAAATTCAATTAGGATAAGCTTTTTAAGTCATGAACTCTTGCAGTGCTGTTCACAACTGAATGAGCACAAAAGTTTTACTCCACTTTCAAAGAGCGGTTCTTCAGAAAATACAATGTGGGATCCTTGCACTGTATATACTCATAAGCAAGATGGAAAATTGTGATCATATCATTACATTCTCTTAGATGTCATCATAGTAAATCAGAGAATTGCTTCTCAGGCAAGAACTTTGAAAGCAATTTTTTCTTCCCACCCTTCAGCCTGCACTCAGTCAGTTCTGTGAAGCTGGCAGAAACCGCTTTCTGGGAATTAGTTCAGCCTAAAGAGAAACTCTGCTGGTAGGCTGTGGTTAAAGAAATGGATTTTGCTTCATTTTAAGGAATCACAGGTTATAATTTAAATACAGTTGTAGCATAATGCAAGTTTGAGCAACTTCTAAAAGTGAAATACAGTTCTGAAGTTTGCACTTCCATCAGTTCTGTTTCTTCAACAAATGCAAGCAGCAAATATGAAAGGTCAAGACCATAATTTGTTTGTATGAAATAGCAAGAAGAACATAAACCTAGAAAAAAAAATCAGGTCTGGCAATATCTAGAGCAAAAATTAATCAGCTGCTTCTATACAGGTGATGAAACTACTCTCGTATTTGCTCCAGTAAATCTTCATTCTTGCTTCAATTAGGCTGGGAGAATGCACATTATCCAGCAGAGCCCTCATCAGTCAATTGATCTAAATGACTCAGACCATAAGTTATGGAAAAAACAACTAGTCAGGCCTGTAGCCTTTATCTCAGTTCATTCAATAGCACTTATGGCATGCACTAAAAGCTGATTACTAGTGCAATGCTGCTGCTGACTTAAAGGCAAAATTGCACTCAAATACAGAAATTAGTTGCGTATCCTTATAAATGGATACATCTTATCATTTCTTAGTGTTTTCTTCCACATGCATTTTTCTTTTTGTCATTGGTGGTACTTCTAAAACTGTGCTAGTTTATGTACCCTGCCCACCCACACTTGAAGAAACAACAGAAGTTTCTCCAATTGGAAAAATAACTGAGCAGAAACCTCAAATGCCCAGCACTGCCATAAATTAAATATTTTACCTCCAATACTTGAAAAGGAGCGTAGACACCTACATTCAGTAAGAGTCCAAAACCACTTAGCACAATTTAAATCATAATTTCTTCCATATTACCGCAGACTGATAGTATACAAAATAACCAGTACAAGTCAGAAACATCTGCCAAGTTGAGAAATACTGACACAGACGAGGGTGAGAAAAAACAACTTCAGATGGCATCCTTCTTAGCAGTAGGATTTACAGATTCAAAACCGATTATTTACAAGTGGAAATATCTCCCAACCTTTGAAATACATTTATTTCTATTTTATTTTATTTCATTTTTCCCACAGAACTGCTCCATGTGTACATTTTTACTTTTATCCCTTATACTTCTCACACTGGTGACATTAGTCAGCCTGATATAAGAAACCTCACATTAATGGATGATAAATACATCATGCCTCCCTTTGCATTTGCTGTGCTTGACCCTTATTATAAACCCTTAAAGTTTATATGCCCATAAGCTCCAAATAACTTCAATTTTAAATACGTATTTTAACACTTCAATATTTCTTCCTTCACATCTAATGAACTTTTCTTTCAAAATGATACTTCAATTACTGATACTGATTATCTTCAATTTTACATCTTTATTTTTCTGGTCATACCTTATTAATTAACAAAATTTGAGGCATATCAGTTCTAACCTCGTCTAACATCATTACCTGTTTGTAGGAACTGCAGCCATGGCACTCAACAATTGGAGCTGCTAGTTATAATGCCACAAACCCCAACTTCAGGCAGCAATCTTGTTTTTCATTGGTGTTGCTTGACTAATGGCAAAATTGGCAACAGCCCAATGTGTGTACACAAGTGACATTTGTTGTACACTACTGTAATGCCACTAACTCCAACATCACAGTTACTCCTACTTTGCACTGCTATAAATCAAACTGCAATCACAGTCTAGGAGTACCTTTGAGCCAAGAGCTGGCATTTCCACATAATTACTGTTCCAAATATAACTGCAGTTAATGTCCTGCCTATTTTTCAGCATTCTTTGCATTGCACTTTTCATTTCCAGTGATTTACCTATCTAAGTACCTTTCAGTGGTGGCAACAGCAGACATGCTTTCTTCTTGCCGTCAAGACAGCATTTGTTCCATCAGTTACAGTAACTGCATGTGTTACTGAGACCTGGGGCAAACACCAGGGGCAAAAAGAAAAAAAAAAAAAAAAAAAGAAAAGGAAAAGGAAAGAAACAGAAATAATGGTGTAAAAATATTTCAGTTCAAGAACTGAGTTGTCCATATTTTTTTCTTCCCCCAAAAATAGCATCACAGGAGTAAGAATAAAAAATGTATCAAGTGAAGCAACAAATACTAACAAAAAGAATAACATGAAATACAGCAGAAGATGAAGAAAGGGCATTTTAACTGCAATTGATTTCCACAGCCACCTACACGGTAACTCCAGAAAAAATGCTTTCGTATTTCACTGTCCCTGAGGCCCACAAGACTCCCTGCAGAATGACAATTCCACAGGGGGAGCACAAAAATGAAGTAAATATATATATATATATATATATATATATATATATATATATATATATATATATATATATATTATAGGATTTATTTTAAATTGCATTTTTAAGAAATTCAAGTTACTCTATGCTAGATACTAATAGTCTTACTGAAGGACACTGTAGAGAAGCTTTAATTTAAAGCACACATTAAATTATTTACTTCAGGCACTGCTGACATTAAATTGGCCAGGTCAATATGAAACTCATTATGAGATAGGTTATATTGTTAAGCTCTGTTTCGCTGTGGCTAGATTGATATTGTCACCTCAGCTGAGAGTTTGTACTTTATACTGTATCTCTTAACAGGCAGTTTGTGTTTTAGGATTACCATTGTAATCCTATTGAGTTCAACGCCACCAATATGTAATCCTGATTAATTTTGGTGTTTTCTAAGAGTTTTACAAGATCAAGAGTAATTAGTAGAACTCAATATAAAAATATCCTGCTTTTCTGTATTTTAAGTCATACATGCATACGGAATAAAGATTTCTGTATTATTAAGAATTCTGCTTCCACAAATTGAATGCAACTTGGTGAAAAACAACAAAAAGGACATAAAAATGAAACAAATTTTCCTGGCAGAACAAGACACCAAATGTTTGTAGCTCAAGGACAAGTACTCCTAACAGTAAGATGAGATGCAGATATTACTACTTTACTTCTTCTGCAGTTAGTGGAAAAAAGAACCGTGCATTACAGAAGCCCTTATCTCAGTACTCTGTTAAATGCAAAAATGGGATTTCAGCACTTAAAAAATGATGATTAAAAAAAAAAGGAACCTAAATCTTAAATCCAAACTGTTGTAAACCCTTGTTCAGCTGCCACCTGAGCCTAGATGTACCTACACTGGCTACCACAATGTGTGTGCCTTAAATATCTCCTGGCATCTGTTTCAAGGTATTCTTGGCAAGCTTCAAATCTTGACATAGCCAAATAACCCAGTGCTTAAGTTCAGTCAGGTCCTATAAGCCTGTCACACTGAATTGCTCAAGTCTTAAATTGCTCAAATCTTTCTAGGAAATACATGTGGAAATAATATGTGGAGCAAGAGTTGGAAGGACAGGTAAGTCTCTTAAGCACAATAATCAAAGAATAACTCAGACTAGATTGCTGGACAGCAATAGTAATAAATAAAAAGTTTTCACAGATACATTTGAGATGTTCTTTAAAAGTAGCAAACTTTTTGCTTGTAAAGGACACCTGTCACAAACTAACACTGAGAAGTATTTCTGAATGCACACATACACAGAAACAAAATACAACTGAATGCTTTACCAAATCATGTTATGAAGAATAACACGCATAGAATTAAAATAAATAAACAAAAATCAGAACATATAAACCCAGAGCCACATTCTTAGATGAAATCAGTGTAGTTCAAGCTAGGCACCTGCCAAATGTCTAGACCTTCCTATTCTGTCTAGCTATATTCTTTATCTCTCCCTTTTTCCCTCATTTTGGTCCATAACTAGAGCTGCTTTCTATACTGATGTTTCTGGATGTGAGTGGACTAAAGATACCAGTTGTTTGTGATTGTAGGGGGTATGTAGAAGATTGTAGACTTAATTATCTAGGGGTAGAAGAGACCATCATCATGTAACATGTCAAGTGTGAACAGCTAATTTACGTGCAAACTCATTTAAACAGAAAGATGCACGCAAAACCCTTTAAATATTAGTCTGTACATTTTTTGCCTTCATCAATATATAAAAGATAGTAAATACGTGATTATATGAATAGTTTATGTGCATTTGAATACTGCTGCATGTTGGGAAGGAGTGCATTTATAATCAATCTTATTTCAAGAAGAGAGTTTTAAAAGATTGTATTTTCACAGCATATGTGAAAGACAAATCTTAAAGTTATGTACGGTATGAAAATTATCATTCTTATGGTCAAGTTCTGAAAATGCAAAACAGTAACCATTTATGAGATTAAATTGACAATTCTTGCAGTGCCATGGGAAAAAAATACAGGGAAAATATTAAAAAAAAAAAAAAAAATCCAGTTAAACCATAAACCAAGAACAATCTTATTCATCTGAGTTTCCAAGACCTGATCCACTATCTTTATTAAATATATTTTTCTTGCTGAGACTCTTGTTATGGTTTATTAAGCACTGTCATTGCTATTTATGGACTGCAAACACCTGCCCACTAAGAGCTGGACCGAGACCAGCTGGAAGTTATCCTTGTGCAAATAAAGCTCCATATGTTCAAAGGGCTACATAAACAAACTCTGGCAAATAATTCCTCACAGAATCATCTTCAGTTCAGATCATCAACACGTGGGCAGAGCAGAGGGACAGGAGAGAGACATGATGACACACCCCATAATGAGAAAAAATAGCAGTAGAGATAAGGAACAAATAATCTTGCAACTGTTCATTTGAAGTGTGTTGGCCAACAAACACTTCTGGTCAGTCAATAAGCAAATAAATAAATAAATAATGATATTTTTAAAAGTGTTACCCATTTCCACAGCATTTATTGTGATTTCTGAAAATTAAAATTATTTCACTATGCAAAATAATCTTTCTGATTTATATAGATGCTAATACAGTTTTAAGTTGTTATTACTCTCTCATAAAAATAAATTCTTGTAGCTCTACCTTTTTCTATTTTGAAATATATTAGAGATAAGTATAGAATGTACTCAACAGAGATTAATTTTTGTTTGTTCGTTTGTTTATTCCTTTATAAATACTAAGCAAATATTATAGTATCAGATGTTTTAATCAGCTTAAATCCTTCCTGCCTCATGGGAAAAATCCACAGACACTGATAAGGAACAGCATAGAATATACACCTGTTTATTACACATAAATACATCACATTTTAAAATCTCTAGGACTTACATCAGCATGAAGAGAGTTTCTGGGGGAAAAGACTTGGAAAATTCATATTGACTTTTGCCCTCTACAAAAAACATGTAGTTACATTTATTGGCATGAGCCAAACAGATAAATAGCATTGCTATTTGTGAAGCTGTGATTTTACAGAAATTCACTAGAGAGGATTGGATCTCAGTGAAAATATTACATACAACCTCTTAAAAATGAATAACGTGAAATCTAAAGTACCAAGACAGATTTCTATGCTCAAAGTAATAGATACTGCATATAAAATCCAAGATTCTGGAATCAGTCTTAGGAAAGACCACTCTGTAATAATTGGCAACTAACAATTAACTCCACTTACTTTCAGTTGGAAAAATTATGCTCATTTTTTTTTTGTAACAAGGACGATACGCACATAACATTAACACACACACACACACACAAACGCAAAGGGTTACTTTTCCCACCGTTCTATAATTGAAAGCATATTGAACAAGCAATCAAACCTTCATCTAAAGGACTGTAATGCTAACATTCCTGTGAGTTACAATGGACCCACTCTGTTGTATTCATTTTTATCACCTTGATGATTTGGGCTGCATTTGAAGAGGAAAATTGAAGAGCAAAGCATAATATTGACTACAGCAGGACAATTACAAGAGAATTTTTCCATTCAATTCTCATTTCAGCAATAGTGGCCAAAAAAAAAGAAATTATCTGTCATTCACAAATTCCAAACCATTGTCTTTAACAAATATAGAAAATATGTTCTGGGAAAACACCAGAGTCTTGAAGAGGAACCTACAACTGCAGATATTTGTTATTTAATGTTGTGAATAGCCATGGACTTCAACTAGAAGGAAAAATATGCTTATGCAGGAGGATGTGGAATAATAAAAATAAAGCAATCAAAAGCAATTGAGTAGATAAGAACCTTTAAAGTCTGCACAAAAACAAAAATGAATAGAAATAAATAGTAAACCAGTGTTATCCAAAAAAAAGTGACAGATAACGTTGAAGGTGGTCAGAAAGAAGAGAAGCTATTTAAATGAGAAACTAGGATGTGATGTCCAAGGAAAAACAAGATACTCACTAAATGAGGATGAGATGCTTTAGAAGTTAAATGAAAAAAATTATAAAGCTCTCAATAAATGCAGAAAGAGTACAAAGAAAATAAGAGAAAAATAATAATAAAAAAAAAAGTGAAGAAAGGAAAACATTAGTAAGATACACTGGCTAATTCCAAGGCTATTTTCAATTCCAAGTAAAATTAAATTTTCAGTTTCCCAAATAAGGAAACTATATATTAATTTAATGTCCATTTCAAACAAATTAAAAATACCCAAGCATACACTTTATGCTCAACCCCCCTACTTTAAGAGACCACTATTAAGACTCAAAAGGGAATGCCTCATAGATTAGCAAATGATAAAAAAAGTTGCTTAAAAACAACCTTTTCTTCCTATCTCACTCTGTCTATTCTAAGAAGACTCCTCTAGCACCAATTTAGCAAAAGACTTAAGAACATACTCCTTTTTAATTATATAAGGTAACCACCATCATTGTCAACGCCCATGGAAAATATAAATACCTGAAATAATAGTTAGAGCTGGTCTGTGGCCTGTAGGTTTTGCAATTGCTATTAAAGATTATCCTTATCTAGGTTATAAACTTTTTAGTACAAAGTACAATGAATTTCCCTAGCATGTATTCAACATTAATCACCCAAGAAGCT
Source organism: Anas acuta (assembly GCF_963932015.1). Taxonomy (NCBI): domain Eukaryota; kingdom Metazoa; phylum Chordata; class Aves; order Anseriformes; family Anatidae; genus Anas; species Anas acuta. Next base: position 24,747,779 of record NC_088986.1, on the reverse strand, counting down.
CTAACAAGAGACATTTTTCAGGACACTACTTCAATACAAATTTAATGATTCTTCTATGAACTTATCAGTTAAAAATTGAAGACACAAAAAAGCAAACAGATAAAGCTAAGAGAATGGACTTTGAGACTTTGGCAGTAGGGGCTAATTTTAGGAATAAATACTGCATTGCAAGCACAGGGCTGAGCTGCATTTCATTACACTTTAACTGTGCGTTTGTGATTTTATTAGATTAATTAACACCTACACAGTGCTTGTTTTGGGCTTACAGCAAATCTCAAGAGCTAACAGGAAGGCAGGTAGGAAGGCAAGCACACTGATGACAGCTTGGAGCTGACATGGTCATCAGGTTTTGTGTGTTCAGTTGGATTTATTTCCCCCAAATATCATAATCACAACACTCAGTTTTAGGCCATATTATGAAAAATTCAAACAAATAGTTTTCTAATAGTTACCTAATAATTTTATATCCTCTTTGTCCTCAAGTAAAAAGATACACCAACACAGTACATCCATATATCTAAATATATTCGTATCCATATTTCTATATGTATGTGCCATGCTGGTAGATATATGTAAGATTTAAAATGTTAAAACGATTTGTTGTCACAATGACGGTTAGTGAACCATTTATTTCTGACTATCTGGACATCACTAGTGCTGACAAGTAAGAGACAGCTTTTGCTGTTCAGTGACAGAAGAGACAAACAGTGTAGGATTTACCATTACTGAAGAATTCCCCCTTTATCCTCAGGTTTTGTATTGCCTTTCTTCTAACAATCCCACTTCTAACGTGATTTTCTCATGTACATTCCTATATACTTTAAATGCTGTTCATACTGGTGATTTTGAGAGGAAAGTGAAACAGTGTGTCACTTAAAACACAGTAAAACCATGCATTTGCTTAGTCTCATTTGGAGCTATGGAAATGCTTTTCCTACAATCATCTTCTGTGAACGTTTTTTCTGTAAATTCTCACAAATTCCCTAAGGTTCATTCTCCTTTGGTGGAGTTAAACAGAGAAGTGAACAAAGTTTGCTCTTCATAAAATATTGGTAATATAGACCATTTAGGCAGAAATAAAGGTTATTTTAAATGTTCTTTAGTCAGCATAACCTTCTATCTTCTATCAATGATTCAATAATACTATGAAGTGTATGACTGACAGATCCAGAAAATGAATTGTGCATGGAAAGTTTACCAGTGGTGTTAATATACCTTATATTCATACCTTCCTTTCACAAGGACAAGATAACATTTAGAATTACAGGGTAGTGATCTGAAGATACATGGGATTGTACACAGTTGTGCCCAGAGTACAGACAGCTCCATCAAATATGCACATGCCAACAAATCATGGCATTATGGCATAATTAGTAGTGGCAGAGTTGACAAATGACCGAAGAGCATGTGTTTGTTTCAGCACTGCAACAGAGCACTAACAACAGCTATCACAATAAACTGCTCAATGAAAGAAAAGGCTTGCAAGTCTGTCCTGAAGAAGAGAGGATTCAACTCTCTCAATTCTTCATGCTCACTAGAATTGGTTTGGGACGTGAACAACTGTTGCACATAAGGCAATTTTATTTTTTATTTTTTAATGTCATACTTTAGAATATTTTTCTTTTGCTCAGTGTTGTTGTTCTGCAAGGATGGACAATTAGACCTTTCAAAATGCAGCAGTGTGACACAAGCCCTCGGTCTCACTGAGGAGGATGACAGTAATCCAGTGTGTAATAAAGAAAAAAGACACTATCAGATCCTACCAAACAGACTGGCTTCATTGTCAGGCACTGTAATAAAACAGTGATCCACAACAGACAATGCAAGGTTGCTCTTTGCTCAGATTTCCCTACAGCACCTATTACTTCTACTAAAAAAACACCTTGAGAACAACACTGGAAATGACACATATCCACCGACACTTAATTGACTTTTCAGGTATGATGCCAAAACCAAGACTTCTATACATAGCAGCAGCAGAAAATCAGGCTACAATCATTTAGGTCTTTGTGTTGATGTTAAATCCTGCTTAATGATGCCTTCAAATGGTAGTCCACTGGTCTTACTTAGATCTAATTTTCTGTCTAAGAAAAGGAAATTTTAAAGCTTCAATCCAAAACATTCCAGTTTTTAAAATCTTTGCTGGATTGTCAGTCAAGATTATCACTTACTTCCTGAGAGTATTCTTAGGTTTTTGTAGCATACACTGAACACATAAGAAGATAATACTATATTATGAGCTTCTGACTAATCCTGAAACTATCAACTTTAATTATAAAATGTATTACTTCATTTGTCTGTTTATCTTATCAGTAAAACCATTCATTTACCTTTCCCATACACTTCCAAAAATATATCTTTGTTATTCATGTCATAATAATAGCTTATAAACTGCACATAACAGCTTGAGGCATGTTCTAGTTGCTGTGAGAAACACTCTCTATGGTGTGCTGTGATAAAAAGTAATAGATGTAGCATCTAATTTAAAAAATATATATAGAAGACTAAATTTAAATATACAAATTAATATTTCTGTGCACTATTCAAATTGCCTTGTTGCGACAGATACAGCAAATTCAAGTAGTTTCACAGGCAAATGAAATTCTGAGAACTTGTCTTGAAAACTGTACCAATCAGTTGAATTTTCCTGTAAAGACCATGTGCCAGAAACTGAATCTTCACTGTGTAAGACACAATTGCAACTACCATCTCAGACTATTTGCTTCTTCTGACAAGTACCTCAGGTTTCACCTTGAGGCTAAAAAAGGTAACTGAACCTAGGTAGGCAGTTATTTGTGCTTAAACAAAAAACCTCCCTTTTAAACAGAAGAATCATACAAACAAAAGGGGTACCTTCAGGTTTTAATGCAGTGGATTTGGAAGGCTTTTATAATTAAAACCAGTATGAAATTCTCTCTGAATATTACACTGCAAACTGTAAAGATATCATGGAATTTCAGACTGTAAAACTGATTTAAATGCTTAATGGAAATATATCTCAAGAAATTAGTTGAGAAAATGAGTTAATATTAAAGAATTCTAATGTTTTTTGGATGATCAAGTAATTATGGCTTGATTGAGAAACATCAGGTGGAATATTAAGTTTTTTTTTTTTTTCTAAGTTAGCAACACTACTCCCTCCATTTTATTTATTTATTTATTTTAAGAAAAACATAAAACTTTCCAGCCTCACAGTCTAAGAAGAAACAATACAAAATCTACTGCTTCAGGTAATAGTTCTCAGTTCAATTCTTGATTTCAAATACCATTTTTTATCATGAATCAAAAATATTGGTCATTGAATATTGCTTCGTATTAAAAAATGAAAAATGGAAGAAAACTATGACAACTTCTGTTTATTTGAAAAGCTATTTCAGTTGAACAATAGCTATACCAAGCCAAGCTTGACAAGGTCAAGAATTTATTGACCTCATGTAACTAGCTCCCTCAGAGATTTCTGCTATTAATGTTTTTACTGTAAAAAACACTCACTCACCTTGAGCACCTACACATAATTTAAGTTAACATACGTTATTACCAACTTCAGAGTAAACATACAGTACAAAATAAAAATACGTAACAGCTAAATCTCACCACCTATCAATCCATAGAAAAAGAGAGAGAAAGCTTGCCTCATGGATGAGCAGAGATCATTTAGAATTATTGAGTTTAAAAGATCATACATTCAATTCTAAATTATAAGTAGATAAGTAAGTCTGCAGTGGCAAATGTGAAGAGAGGTTCTTGGACAATGAATTTTTCCTTCCTAGTGGTTCACAGTTCTGTACATTGGAATGGGAATATGCATCGATCATCCTCCATTTAAAGTGGAGGATCATTCATTACCTCATTCATTACCTTTTACACTTTTATTCCCCAAGAAGTCACTGAGTGAAGCCACCAGAATGCAAGCTAAGGATCCTGACCTTGCTTTAAGTACACATCACAAATCAAAGCAAGAAAAACAGTGTAATAAACTATTGTTCAGAACTACCAGAAATTAAAGATCCAAAGATGAAAACCATTTTTAGGCTATTTCCAACTTGTGCCATCTTTCTTCCACTTTGCTAATAACGTTAAGACTAAAGAGATCAAGAAGACCAACAGTACATTTTTGCATTTCAGTATATCTAGCAGATGGGCACACAGCAGCTTTCTTCCCAGTCCACCATACTACACATCTCCTACAACAGTCAATGTGTACAAACTTCCACTTGTTTATGAGAATAAAAACAGATAATTCTGTAAGTTCAATTTTCCAAGCAGAATATTATTTCACAGAATAGTAAACATCTTTTAAAATAGTGATGCAGTGAGGTCACTAAGTGCATACTGAAGTTCTGATCATTGTTATTGTTTTAGTGAAAAAAGTAATATTTAATTACACTAGACAGACTTTTACAGTTTCAACTTATAAAATCTTCGTGTCTGAATAAAACTAAAAAGAAAAAAAGGTTCTATAATGGAAGCATAAGCACAAAATTTAGCTAGCACACTATTAGTAAAAATTGTTATTTTCCTTTTTATTACTTCCTAAAATTTTAATTAGAACTCTATCAATCAAAATAAAAGCCAAAAGAGCTAAAAATAATGCCAAAAAGCTGCTTCAGTTTTTATTCACCATCCTGTATCTGTGAAAAGTGGTTACTCCTATCCAAGTGTGTTGCCTTTCATTTGTCACTACTGAGTTTCTTATAAGTTTTTCCAGATTTATCATTCTATTATTAATTTTTTTTTCAGATCATTGAAGTACACTTCAGGGAAAAAATATAATAAAAGGAAGAAGGTTTATGGAGCTCATGATGATAGCATGTATGAGCCTGTTTTTAGGGCAGGTACTGTCGAAAAATACTTATTCATTTAGTCATAATGAACAATATAAGCCATTGAGAGAAAGTATCACATCTGGAAGAAAAACATGAAGCTGGCTTAAAAAGAAAAGAGTAGTGTTACATCAAATATTCATTGTGACTAATCAGTATTCATTTCTAGTTTCTCCTAAATAACAAAAGAACATGGCAAATGGAAAAAAAATATTACAGGAACAGCAATACTTAAAATATAGATGTCACTTAGCTCACCAAACTCATTATTAATTTTTTCTCAGGCTATAAACAGCATGCCAAGAAAAATAGTTCCTGTGTGTGGTCATTTCTATGCATTAATATATTTTATGATTTTCTGAGGAGCCATTTCAACACAATGCAACAAATGCTAGAGGCAACAGTAGGCTATTTATGATTTTTTCCAACTGAATAGCTTTACTATATGATTCCAATAACTGTCAGGTCTACCTAATAGCAGAAGAACTTTTCCATTTATTAAATTCTGCGTATTTCATTAATCTAGTACATGCTCTAGACTACCTTCAGTGCTACAGTTTGTTTTTCCCCCAAGATATCTAGTAGGGAACAGCATATCAAACTTGTTCCATTATTCACCCTAAGTCTGTAATCAACCGAATCTGTTATTTCCTTTGCAAAGGCATTTCAAATTGTTGGCATTTCATCTAAACCAGGCTACTAAGATTATTTTTATAAAGGTCTGCTGAGAAATTTCACTAATATTTGTTCAGCAAGCTAAAGTCTACTAGTTCTTGTCTCATGTCATCCTGCATCAATGCAGTTTTGGGTTCTTCATGACCTCTTTGCTCCACAATACAGTACCATATTTCTTAGGAATCAAGAGAACACCAAAAATGAGAAAGTCATTCTAAGAAATCACTGGTAAAATGTTCCGGTGGTCTGCACAGAAATTGAAAACCATCATATGAAGAACTTTTTTCTACCTGTTTTGGCATCCCAGGATTATCCAAAGTTTTCAGTATGGCACACTGCTTCAATTAGTCATGATTTTTGATCATCACATTATTAAACGTTACATAATGTATTAGAGAACTTGCTGAGAAGCAGACTCTTCACAGCAGTCTGTGCTATCTATGTTATCCTTCACTAGCAGTCTATGCTATCTGTTTTATCCTTCACTAGCAGTCTATGCTACAATAATCAATCACAAAAGGTTCGCCCACGGGGTGCCAGGTTTTGGATGCTATAGGAAAGAATTGAGTGGAAAAATTTGATAAAGTGGATATCAGACTGTCTTCAGCTATTTTGATTTTCTTCACTGGAAAAACACTGTCTACCAGTTCACATGACTGCGTTTCATACCTGGTTCCCAGACAAACTTCTTTTGCCCCAAACTCAGCTGGTGTGACAGCTTTTCAAATGAAAAGCCAACACAAATTTTAGGTTAACACATTTATTCCATGAACACAGTACTAATGTTTTTGCAACCTACTTCTCTATATTCTTGGCCTCAAGCCATGTTTACTTTACAAGCTTTTATTTGCATACGTAGATGAACAGTGACATGAGGAGTTGACAGTCTCTAATATAGATATAAGAACAATTAAGTCACTACAGTTGCTTGAAGAAAACTCATTTTGCTGACACAGTATATACCCATGAGGGATTCAGAATATGCTAATTAGTAATAAGACAGTTTTGACTACAGAAGTTGCATTCCTGCTAGGAATACTTTCCAAGTCTAGGACATCTGTACTCTTAAAGCCACTTGCTTTCATTTTCCCCTATTTGGCTTCCTATTTCTGCAGAAATGAGAGCACAGAAAATTTAAGCTTGCAAGTTTCAGATACAGAAATTTGTAGGTGTGATAACAGATAAGAATGATCCACTTCACATGAAAGCTACATACAAATTTTGGGGATGAAAAAAGAGAACAAAATCAAAGACACAATACTTCCATTTCAAAGACAAAATACTTCCATTAACAGGACTGCAGATCATTGTGAAGTGCAAGGGTAAATAGAGATAATGAGACAGAACATCACTGACAGAAATTTGATTTTTAAATCAAACTAGACTCAAGAATCATACACTTTAATAGGTAAGTATAGATTGGGCAAAGGAAAAAAAATAAATGCCGCTACAACAGTGTATATAAATTATAAAAGTGATTAAGTGGGTGGAGCTGTCCCTGGGTTGATACTGACTGCTCCGAGTTGTGGCTGAGAAGCATATATTATAGAAAGTTTCCTTTCCTCTTACCTAGCTGTGGATCAGCAATGTTCTTCATTCACACGAAGCATGCACTGTTCCCTTTAGCTCTTCTGTAGCTTCTTGGGAGGAACTGATTGGAATAGTTTTGATTCCTTAAATGTACGTAACGCCATGGGGCCAGAAACAGGTTCCTAAAAAGGAAAGAACAAACACAAGAATATGTAACCCAAATAAAGGGATACTGGAGTTATTCACATGTATAGCAAAGCATACCCCTGGTTGTCTACCATATTAGCAAACTATTGCCATTTAAGCTTCCATTCCTACTTCTGAATTTTTGTTTCATTAATGTATGATATCTTACAATTTCCTCATTTAAGCTCAAGTCTGGATATGTGAAAGGAAATCTATATTGGTGATTTGAAGAGTATCTAATACTTTGTTTTCACATTCTTTCCTTTAGAAGTTCATAGCTGCAGACGAAGAAATAAATGTTTACCAGATTCAGGCAATATCTACTGCTGAAAAATTAAGATTCTTCTTGAAAGCTACTGTCTTACCGATTTTAACAGTAGGTAAAAGGATGACGCAGACACTAGTGTTTCAAATTTAAGATATTCACTTATTAAAATTCAGGATCATTGGCTAAGGAATTGAACATTTACTAATGCAGGAAATGGTAAATATCTTAAAAAAAGAAAAAAAAGGAGAAAAAAACACAACACTGCATAAGTTTTGGTCAAAATGAGTCTTAAAGAGAAATAATCATTTTTTTTCTTCATTCAGCTTGGAAAATTATTAGCAATTATGGGCCATGAACATACAGATTTATATAAAAAATTATATGTTAGTGGAAAATATACTTTTTGTGCTTCTGTACATAGCAGTAAAATGCCAGCAGGCTTGAAAAATTAGCCACTTTCATTATGTTTTTAATTTGTGATATAATCAGTCTTGTCATTCCATCATTTGCCACGATTGTTTCGCATTATAAAAAGTTAGCTCAAACATTTCACAAAGTTTGCTTGCAGTTGAAACTAAGAAAATGACAGTCAGTAAGCCTTTATTTTCTTCTTCTCATAATCTTTCAGAGCCAAGCAACTATCTAAGTGCCTAGGAGCTAGAATCCAAAGTAATTAATGGTTCTAAAGTAACAAAAGCTTTTTCCTAACAACTAAAATTACACAAAATTTGTCAGATCTTTCTCTCCATTCATTTCTCTTTAATCCGCAGGCACATAGCTCCCTGAATTAGTAGACTGATACACAAGTCAAAAAACATTGACAACTGTGTGTAGAGAGAACTGAGTAATTTTTCATTTGCAAGAGCCAGAAACAGATAGCCAGCAAACATCAACAGAATTCCAAATGTGCAGGTAATGTACAATACATAATCTATATATGAGTAACAGTTAGAAAGTTGCATAGGAAAGTGTAACTAACACAGTTACAGACAGTTAGACAAGAAAGTTAGATGAGATAGACTCCAGAAATAATTCTTACAGTTCTAGTGGCTTACACAGCTCAATTCAGAATATTTTCCATGCAAAATAAAAATTGTGCTTTCAGAAATTCTTTTTTAGAAAGTCTTTAAATGTGAATTGACACTATGACGAACCTTGTCTAACTCCTCGAGCTATCTTCTATCTGTACTTTCAACTAATCTCATTCCTTTGCATATTCTGAGTTTCTAGGAAAGTTTTAAATGTGGATCACACAAACTTGGATACAGCATCCAAAAGTCACATCTATTTTGTGATATATAACAAGTGAGAACAAGTGAGAAAAGACACTGCCACTGGTAAAGGTGTGACTTTTCTTTTTTTTTTTTTTTTATCATACACCTATGTTTTACATATGTCTTATTTGTTCAGTTTGACATTCACCTTGCTTACACATTCCAACTGCTATTTGAGAAAAATTTTAGCCTGCCTATAACCAAGGAAAATATATCAAAACTGATCACACTCTGCATAGCGTGCTGCCAGTGATAGCTATAAGCTATTATTTCCTCCTGTAAAATTCTACAGGTTACTGTGCTTGAACTAAGGGAATAATCGTCATGAACCAAAATCAGTCATCGCAGCTCATTTCCAGATCTTTCAGCAGGAGACTTATACAAAGCCGAGTTCTTTTCCTAATCATCTGCAATGTTTTTAGAAGATCTTGAAAAAAAACTTAGGTGGCACATGCTGAAATGTTAACAATGCGTGGAAAAGACAGCCTTACAAATTTTCTAGAAATAATTAACATTATCTGTAATTTTCCTCACCAAAATGAAGTCCTAAATAACCACATGACCAGTCAACTTTAACACTGACTGACAAAGGGATACAAATGAGAAAAACAGACTTTGGGAAGCATAGCAACAGAACTCAAAAAAGATTATAATCATTAAATATCCAGATGGTGCATTTACTGTTGCTTAGTTTTGGATCATGAATTAAGCACTAAAATCATAAAATCTTGATGATCTGCATATTTAAGGCTAATTTGTCTTTTCCAGCTGATCCTAATATCCACAAAAAAGTGAATGAAGATGTATTCTTTTGATTACATTTTTTCATCCTCATCTTAAGCTATTTCTTCAGGCTTGGACTTCAGTATTTGACTTCACTTTGGCTTACTTATAAAAATTACAATCTATTTCATGGCAATTTATGAAAACAACAAGAAAAGCTCCTGAATTTCACTATATAACTATTTAAAATATATTTTTTTCAGCTTCTCAGCAGCATGATAGATAGCCACAAATACTACAAGTAAGCAAGACAGGTGAATGTAAATGAAACACCTGTGATTGGAAAGCCTGCTTATAGTACTAGCATTACTAGTTAGTAATGCTAACTAACTAGTTAGCAGTGCTAGTACTAGCAGTTTATAGCAGTACTAGCATAAACCATGTAGCTAAAGTCATGGGATTTTAAGGTTTTTAAATAGAATTTAATGTTTAAATAGCTTTTAAGTTATTTAAAATAATTCATTAAGAAAATTTACAGAAAGTAAATGTTCAGTCCTAGATTTTACAAAAAAAAAAGAAAAAAAGAACCTATTTTTCTGCTGGTAAAATTCTGGATACAAATCTCCTTCACAATCCTCTAAAGGATTCCAGATATAACAGCACAAGAAAGAAGTTCAATCCCATATAGAATCCTCAACAGCTGCATCTGGTTTTATGCCTATTTTATTCATCTTTTCTAGCATGATGTACAACTAAAACTTATACTTATTTTAATGTTCCATCTGTTTAGGCATATTCTATAACTGTTCTGTCTGATTATGCTGACACATAGATACTTCAGCTAGAAAAAACTTAAGGACTAGTCATAAAACACTATTATTTTTGTAAATAAAGTAACAGTTACTTGAATGGAGATGAAGACAGGCATCTGAATGAAAAAGAGTTTTGCAATGTGATGGATATCCTACAAGTTGCCATTGTTTCTTTGTTGGATGTTTGCCATTATACTATTGACTTCCAGCACAAATATCTAAATCTTCATCCAAAATTAATCTTCAGCTCTAAAAGTTTCCCTTTTTAGTTAGACGAAACCTTCTGGAAACTCTCTCCTATTCTTAGCTTCATGTAAAGTACTAATCTACTTTGTTGAGAGTATTTTCAATAATCTAATATATCCTACTATTAGCAAGACAGTTTTCTTTGCAGGTTCTATATCCTTCCTGCATCAGTCTTGAAAATTTTATAGAAAACTGGACTATCTAATATTATCTGCTGTAAATGAAACAACATCTGAATGAACATGAAATGGCACTCAAAAATATTATAAAGATCCTGACAACAGAAAAGAGTGAAAACCTTTACCTATTCCTATTCAGTTGTTAACAGAGATTGTTCTGAGGATATTTTAAAAAGTTTGTTAAACTGAATTTAAAACTCAGATTTTGTAAGTTAAACTGTATTAGAAAATTTTAAATACAACTTCAATAGATATATTCACATACACCTCCTTGTCGGAGCAGGACACTTATTCTGTCAGGACATTTTTTATAAATAACACTTTATATATGTCCAAACAGCCTAATGAATTAATGAAAATATTTATAGAACATATTTATAGAAATCAGGACTAATGTGCTGAAAATCCCACAAAATAAGAAAAGATTTGTGAAATATTTATTGCACAATGAATGATTTACAAAAAATCAAACAAACAAAAAACTATCAAATTATTTTGTTCCATTTTTGTGTTGACACAGGAAGCATTACTATAAGTTTCCAAAGCAACTGGGATGTAACTGAGTAATCCAATTAATTCTGCAGTCATATCTTTCCCTGTGGTTGTGACATCCTGACGGCTATTACAGACACTTCTCCACTTTTTTCCAAAACCTTTCTGACAACTTCTTGGGTTTAGCCTATGGCAGTTTCTGTCTCTATGCTACTCTCTAAACCCATGGAGAATTTTGTCTCCAAAAACCAACAGTTACTGGGGGACAGTATGTCCCTTCTATCACTTCCAGGACTATAACACTGCAAATGATACAGCTATTTGCCACTATGAAGTCTGGAAAATGTAGTTTGCTGTAAGTTTTTGTGCTTCAGCAAGACAGAGTCATCCCTACAAGAAGTTCACCATCTAAGCAACTTGCTAAATGATTTTAAATCTAAAATATTGTTTAATATCCTCATTTCTAGTTCACAGATGCACTTTATTAATCACATTATTAAGATATTTACATTTGTTTCTCAAGAATATCCAGGATTTTTTAAAACCACAAGGAAAATATTGTATTTTTAATATAAGAAAAGTAAAATAAAAGGTCTCCAATATAGTATCATAGCTACACAACATTTATTCAATAAATTATTAATTTCCATCATTATTTATTATGCTTTTCATATTTAAAAAAGAATAACTAATTCCCACTCATTTCTTTGTTCCTAATAATCATTTCTTTCTATCAGAGACTTAAGAACCAAAACCAAACACAGTATTTTCTTCTTTCAGACTCTTATACTCTGAAAGTAGCCTTTAATGAACCATATAATGCCAAATAAGGTTAAAAGACTGACAATAATAATAATAAATTACAATACTTGTTTTTCAACTACTGAAAGCAAGCATCCATTTCCCATTTTCTTCCTGCCTTCTTCATACCAATAGATAATACCCTATTATTTGGCTTGTTTACTTCCTCACTAGTTATTTCACCTGTGGTGCATCAATTGACTTCAACAGCTTAATGTAGCCCTCGGCTGCTTACAAAATCTATGGAAGAGGAAGACTCCAAGACAGGTTAGAAAAGGAATAGCATGATGTGGTTGCTTAAAATAGAAAGATTAGACTGAGCAATTCAGGAGGTTTCTTCCAGTTTTAAATGTCAAAGCCAAACAACTAAAACCACTATCACATATTACTTCTCCATCACCTACTGATTATCAAAAAAAAAACAAAACAAAACAAAAAAAATCATTCTTTTCCTTCTATCCTGACTAGGCTCACACAACATTATTGTTTTTTTTCTTTTTTCTTTTTTTTTTTTCCTTGAAAGAGGCTCTCTCTCATCACTTTACTTTTACCACATCCTAAAGCTCTATGCCTCTTTTATATCAGCTCTATTTTTTCTTTTACATTCAGTTGTAGTTTTTTCATTCTCTATTTAATCCTCTACTCTTCCCTTCTTGATTTATATCAAGACTCTCTTTTATATTGCTTTTTAGCCTTTAAACCATTTTTTTCCTCATTCTCATTTCCCTCCGTTTATTGGTCTTCAGCAAGGTTTCCTATGTCAACTGATTCTCTAAAGTCTCTCTCCATGAAACATAGCTGTAGTGACCTTGTTCCACATAAACTCTTTATGAATCCATGTTTTTTCTTTCAAAAACACACTTAGAGTGCTTCATAAATAATTACATTTTTGTCTTTCAAAACTCATGTAAAATATCTCCAACGACAGCAAAAGCTGTAGATCACAAAGGCATTCCAAGGACTAGCTCACAGAAGTGAGATGCAAGGAAAGAAAGTCACTTTTTTCTCTTCATTTTTATTAAGGCTTATTTTTATTACACATCTACACACACAAAATTCAAATTGCATCTACAACAAAATTTAAAAACAGTTATAACCACAATGAGTTATATGCTGTATTACAGATGTAGGTTCTAGGCTGTTTCCTTCAGATGTGAGCCTGAATGGCCTTCAGATATGAGCCAAAATTTCCATTGCCAGTTCTGTTCAATCACAAGCACAAGATAAATCGAACCTAATTTTCCTCTCACCTATTTTTCAGTGAAAGGGAACAAGAAAACACTAAGGTGTATAATTCAATCAGGTTTCATGTGCAAATAGAAAAATCTGTGAGAAACTGTGTTCAAAACAGAACCGTGCAGTTGTGTTTAGTTGAAGTCACAGTTGCTAGGGGTCAGTAATCCACACAGAAACTTGCTTTGGTTTCTGCAACAACATGGTTATTCTATTTAGATATTTGTATAGTAAATATAGTTTATATATAAGTTGGCACTCTACTATCCAGACGCAAGTAAGGGAGAACATGTCTCACCTAGAAGGCTCTTATTTTTTTTTTATTTTTTTTTTTACTCTTTCACTGGTTGAGTTATTTCACTACTTTACAAGAATGTGAAAGGACCCTTTATCACAACATAATACCAAGTCAACTAAAAAAAAATCTATAAAATTAGAAGTATAATGTGGTTGTGTTCCAACAGCAATAATCAGTCAATAGTAATTCTGTTAAACTCATCAAATCCTAACTCAGTTAAACCTGGAAACAGAGACATGAAACTAATGAAACAATTTAATATTTTCTCCTTGAATATCACCTATAATCTTCACAAAACTAGTAATACAAACCAAGCTATGGGTTATTTGAAAATTTTATGTTATCAGTACACTGTTTATTTTCCTCTTTTTATTAGTTAATAGTAATAGATAGAATTAACAGTAGATGCTTTTCTCTGTATTTGTTTTTAATCAGTAAAAATGAAATCCCTTCATCCTTTAAGAACTTCAGTAAGACATTTATTTACTTTTTTTGAATGTCTGCCTGTTACATGTCCCTGTGCAACTTGTGAAATCTTGGGCCAGCCAGCATCGTGCCATACAAGCGTAATAATCCTCCAGAGGGGTATCATGGATGTTCAGAACACTAGCCAAAATGACAGATTTTCACTTTTTTGTTTGTTTGTATGTTTTTTTGTTGTTGTTTTTTTTTTTTTACCCTAGCTGACAACAGGAAACAGACTGTCCCCCTGTCCTGGTTTCAGCTAGGATATAGTAGGATAGAGTTAATTTTCCTCCTAGTATGTGCTGTGTTTTGGATTTAGGATGAGAATATCATTGAAAACATGCTGATGTTTTAATTGTTGCAGAGCAGTGCTTACACTGCTTGTGTAAGAACTTGTCAGCTTCTCACACTGCCCTTCCTGCTGGGTTGCATGAGGAGCTGGAAGGGGACAGAACCAGGACAGCTGATCCCAGCTGGCCAAAGGGATGTCGCATCCGATGTGGTGTCCTGCTGAACAATTATATGGGATGGCTGGGGGGAGTGGGGTGGTGACCGCTGCTCAGGGACAGTCTGGGCATCAGTCAATCGGTCAGCAGGTGGTGAGCAACTGCACTGTGAATCACTTGACTTGTAAGTATGTATAATTACTACTATTATTATTATTATTATTTCTCTTTCTTTTCTGTCCTATTAAACTGTCTTTATCTCAACCCACAAGCTTTTGATATTCTTTTTTCCCAATTCTCTCCGCTATCCCACTGGCGATGTATCTTGAAGTGAACACCGTGATGCTGAGCTGCTTACCAGGTTAAGCCACAATACCCTCGAATTCCACTGTCTCTGACACTTTCAGAAATATGATAAACAATAATTTGATCCATCATTAGTTATCAGCTCACAATATTTCATGTTATATCATAACTTTCTATATATCTTTACACAAACTGTTGTGAAAAAGACAGGCAATTAATACCTAAAGCATCCACAGTATTTCTTGTCCACACCCCCCCCCAGGTCAAGTATCTAAGCTCCATAAGCAAAACTTTTGTAGCTCAGACAATTGACTCTAGAACAGGATAATTCTTTATTCTTTCACTAGTCATGATTAAATTATTAATTACACTGTTCAATAGACTCCATTTACTATTTTATTGCAATAGGGGCTTCTCTGGCTCTTCCAACAAGCTTTTGTTACAACTTCCTTTCTAGAATAATTCAGTAAATTATCACACATTTACCTGACTTGGATCATTTCCTTAACTCATCTGTTATTTCCCTGAAGACCACTTTTATACCCAGTGAATGTCAGTGATGTTCACTTACTGCATGGATGTCGTCGGTGCAACTCAAGCGTTCTTATGGCTCAATGAAATAATTGCAAAGAAATGACATGTAATTCTTGCAGACAGACAGCCACAGTTTTTACTGATTGTAGCTATTGGACTGATATTGGTAAAATAAAATAAAACAAAACGTACTTTTCAAATTGTGTTTAAATACTGAGTTGCCACAATACTTCACAAAACACTTCTGTAGTAGAAGCACCTTTTCTGCAATTTTGCAAGACATTCAAAATCATCTCTCTCTCTAAAGTATAGAAAGTGATGTTACTAGTTTGAAAGGAAATAGAGTTTTAAAACAGCCAAGTGTCTTAAGTTGCACGTAAATTGGGTAGTTAGGCCTATCATTTTCAAAGAGTTTAAAGGAATTACATCTCCCCTTTCACTGGCTTTTATTACAGATGACTGACTAACTTCCGAAGACTATTTGAAAAAAAAGCTTGAAAGAAGCTCAGTGTAAAAAGAAAATACACTGTGTTTTTATTATTATTATTTTATTTTTTCTTTTTTCTTTCTTTTTTTTTTTTTCCTTCAAGCAAGGCATTCCAAAATTTGAGAGTCAGTTGCCAAGAAACATTCATGTCAGGAAATAATAAAGATTAGGGTTGGACTTGAGAAATTACTTTGGTTAAAGGTGGCATAGCAGTAAAAGACATGGTTGTTGTTGAAACCATTAAACAAATCTATACACACACATACACACACACACACATATATAGCGGTATTTCATAGAACTGCTTTCTGGCTTTGCCTGAAATCGGAAGATTTGTTCAGTAGCCAGATTCCACTCACCAGAGATTACCTTTGACCAAGTAGTCTATCTTGACCCACTGGAGTGTACTTCACAGAAGTTTCAGTGACAGAGAAAATGGCAGTGTACTTTGCCTCATGTGAAATGAATTCCTCAGTCTAAATTCAGCTTACAAACAAGTGAAGTACAGTGATTCAGACTGGAAGAGACTTGTCCAACAAAAAGAGACAGACTCCCATCAAGATCAACATTTAGTGGATATCAGGAGGCTAAGCATTTACCATATAAATTCCTTAAAGTAAAATTAAAAGAAAATTCTTCACAGAGAAAATCACCAGTCTCCAGTTCCTTGCTCTTCTGAAAAAAATTTCAAAACCAAAGGAGGTCATTAGGAACAGTACAGCAGATTTTTATCTAGGGAAGCAATGAAAAAACTGCACAAAACAGGAAGTTTCCTGATTTCTAATTTCTGTGTATTTAGCCATGGGTTATGGTTAAACCAAATGAAAACAAATACAACAATAAGGAAAGGTTTTCTTGGGTAGAGAGCACTGTCTAGCTCATATGCACAGCAGACTAACAGTGAGACAAATAAAGAATTTACACGTAATTTTCTAATCCAAGAATTACGTACCATTGAGTTCTAATACATGTCAGAATGGTGTTAAAAAGATGTGTGATTTAGCACTAATCTATTTTGGAGCTTCTGCTGTTTCACAAAGACACTGAACCTCTCCTTCTCAACTCCAAACAACAGTAGGCACATGATTACAGGAGTTTGGGGGTATAGTAATTACTGAATATCCTGCTTTTAGATTTTATTTGTATTTTAAATTGAAGCTACACGTACTTAAAATACTGCATTATGAGTCTAGTAAACTCATATGAATCCCACAAGAATTGGCAAACTTTAAAACTATTCATTTCCTGTTTTTGTCTTTCATAAAGGATTGCACGCAGATATCAAGGCTCTTTGAGGCTTTGCCCCATGGGAAATATAAAAACATGAGAAGAAAATCCAATACAACTCAGTATACAAGGCTTTTGGTTATCACTGCAATAAATAAGTGTGAATTTGGGAGGGGAAAAAAATCCATCCACCAACTTTCACACTGATTCCTCTCCAAAAAAGTTACTCTTCGTGTTATCTATGCTATCATTAATACTGCCTTTTTTTTTTTTTCCATTACTAAACCATGCTAAACCACAAACCAAGGCTCCAGTGTGTGAAACAGGAAGAAACACAAAATAAAGGTATGATTGATATATATATATATATATCAAATGCAATTAAAATAAACAGAATTGTTGATAGAAAAATCTTTTTATTTTTAATTTTCCTGGTCAGCAGAGTTTTGCAGGGCATGACTATTGATTTTGATTGCATATTAAATCAGTAAATAACAACAATTTTCAGAAAGCAAACCTGACTAAACAATGCTAAAACTATGATTTAATATCCTAGCAAGTTTTGTTTTACTTATTATCCCTGAATTTTCCCACCCAACTTTGAAGTTCTACTATGACATTCCATTCCACACACTTAACAGCAATCCAGCTGGAGGCAAGAAAATCTCAGAAAAATAATCCTTGAATGTATCTGAAGTGAACAGTAGTCATACCCATGATACTTGTAGAATTAAAGTAGAACCCCACGATGAAGAAGCCATAGCTACAGGTTGCCAAGAGAAGCTGTGGATTCCCCACCCCTGTAAACATTCAAGGCCAAGCTGAATGGAGCTTAGAGCAACCTGGTCTGGTGGGAGGTGTCCCTGTGCAGGGCAGGAATGCTGGAGCTAGATGATCTCTAAGGTGCATTCCAACCTAAACCATTCTATGGTTTTATGATTTTAATCATCTGTACTGGTCAATTTAACAGCATTAAATTTTTTTAATTATTTATTTATTTATTATTTTTTTTTAATTCTCCATTAATTAATTCAACAACTGAGATCTTTGGTTTAAAATCCTATTTCACCTGCTTACAGCAGGGTAAATTTGAATGTTCACTCAATGGGGTGTATGAACCTCATGCCTACAGCATGGGTGCAAAAATGATAAGAGACGGTTGAGAGGACTTCCTGATTCCAAGGCATTCTGGAAGAAATGATCTAAATGAAAGCACTGACACTAAATAGCTAGAAAATTTTGTAAGTTCATCACTTTCCACTGGAGTCCCTCAATATCCACATACATAAGGAGCCAGTTCCCTGTAAAGTTGGTGCTCTACATGCTGCTGCATGTGAATCTTTAGGAGTGATACAATTACCAAACAAGTATATTCTGTATCAGAGGTATGCTTATTCCACGCAGCTTTTCTTCATTTAGCTCTAACAATGCTTAAATTATATTTAGGGTCACAAAGCAAGTCTATTCCTAAAAGATACTAACAATCCTTGAGTTTTAGGCCTCAGAGTTACAGTTAGCCTTTCAAAATAAATTCATTATTTAACAGATTTAAAGATATAACCTCTGTGTTGAACAGCAGATTCAACATCAGAAAATTGATCTAATTAGCTATGTAAGGCAGGCAGGATTAGGAACGATCAGGTAAATCAACTACCTATATATACTGGTTCTCTGTAAATTGACTTGAAGCATATTCTTTTTAAAACAAGTTCAACAAGGCCAAGTGCCGGGTCCTCCACCTGGGGCGCAACAACCCCAAGCAGAGCTACAGGCTGGGAGATGAGTGGTTGGAGAGCTGCCAGGCAGAGAAGGACCTGGGAGTGATGGTTGATAGTTGGCTGAATATGAGCCAGCAGTGTGCTCAGGTGGCCAAGAAGGCCAACAGCATCCTGGCTTGTATCAGAAACAGTGTGGACAGCAGGTCTAGGGAAGTGATTGTCCCCCTGTACTCGGCTCTGGTGAGGCCGCACCTCGAGTACTGTGTTCAGTTTTGGGCCCCTCGCTACAAGAAGGACATGGAGGTGCTCGAGCGAGTCCAGAGAAGGGCAACCAAGCTGGTGAGGGGCCTGGAGAACAAGTCCTATGAGGAGCGGCTGAAGGAGCTGGGCTTGTTCAGCCTGGAGAAGAGGAGGCTCAGGGGTGACCTTATCACACTCTATAGGTACATTAAAGGAGGCTGTAGCAAGGTGGGGGTTGGTCTGTTCTCCCACGTGCCTGGTGACAGGACGAGGGGGAATGGGCTAAAGTTGCGCCAGGGGAGTTTTAGGTTAGATGTTAGGAAGAACTTCTTTACCGAAAGGGTTGTTAGACACTGGAACAGGCTGCCCAGGGAAGTGGTGGAGTCACCACCCCTGGAAGTCTTTAAAAGACGTTTAGATGTAGAGCTTAGGGACATGGTTTAGTGGGGACTGTTAGTGTTAGATCAGAGGTTGGACTCGATGATCTTGAGGTCTCTTCCAACCTAGAAATTCTGTGATTCTGTGAAATATTCTTTCACAGAAATCCAGTAAGGGACAATTGATTTACTTCGGCCTCGCACGGGCCGCTCCATCACAGAGCTTTGCCGAGGTCACAGTGGCCATCTCCGGCCCCGCCCTTGTCCCAGCCCCTATAAAAGGGGCCCCCCTGCCAGTGGCCCGCCACTTGCTCAGCGATTTGGTCTTCCGAAAGCCAGCGGCTGAAGGAAGGCCAGAGATAGGAGCAAAGTGAGAGAGGCGAGCAGCAGCCCTTCTCAGTGCGAGGACAAGAAATTGTTCCTGGGACCACTGAGAAGGATGTCTGGCTCTGCGTGGATGCGCCGTGGGTCGAGGGCCAGCACCTCCAGCACAAGAACCATCAGTGCCCAGGAGGTGTCTGGTGCCCGGCCCAGAGGCTATTATGATCAATATCATTGGAGCCGAAGCGATGCGGGGAGCAGGCCGGCCCCTCGGACGGACACCAGCAGCAGGCCTGGGCCTAGCCGGAGGTCCAGTGATGACGGAGAGCGTGGGTTGGAGGGCCACGGGAAGCGGAGCCGTGCCCGGCGGACAGAATATGATGCGGGACCCAGCCGTGGCCAAGGGAGAGATGACAGCAGGCATTCCGTGAATGAAAATCAAGCGGAGAACGGAACAGACCCGAGGCCCGGAACTGGGAGGCGTCCTGGTGCGGCACCGTGGCCGGAAAACATGCCCAGTGGAAGGCAGCCTGTGTGGGCAGTCCCTGCCAGGGACTGGCTCGTCCTCCAACCCGCGGAGCCCATGGAGGTGGGTGCACGAGATGAAGAGGAACCCATGGAAGTGGACCCACCTCAGCCACAACAAACATGGGGCTCCCCCAGCAGCTCTCTGAAAAGTGTCCTCAAAGAACACCGGCAACTGTGTAGAAGGGCTCGGCCAGCTCCCTATTCCGCATCGCCCAGGCTCCACTCCAGGCATTAGCCTGGAGACACATGGCAATAAAGACCTTTGCCAATTGTCAGCCAATATAAGCTACAGAAAAATAAAACTTTACCTTGTTTTCTACATCGTTTTCTTGTACTTCATTAAGTCATAGTGAAAAATATGCTAAAATTGCAAGTAGGGAAAACAAAACAAACCAACAACAAAAAAACAGTTGTGTTTTAAATGTAGGTGTCATTTAGACAAAAAGCACTAGGTGGACAAATTCACTTAAAAAGATCTTTCTCACCAGGTAGAGAAATGTCACTACCCCAGCTATGATGCACTGCAGCATCTACTGGTACTCTGAAGCATCAGTCAGGAAAAAGATACTTTGTCTGTCAAAGTCAGCTTCCTGTGCTCAAGCTTATCTGGAAAATATGTCATGTATTCTTTTCCTTTTCTGTTTTGAATTACATATCCAGTGTCTCATTTGTAAAGCACTGTTCTGAAGTTCTGACTGCTTTGAAGATTTTTCTTAATTCTAGGCTGACTCAGAGCTTCCTGCGGTAAGGACTGCAACGTTTAATCAGCAGTCAGCTGTCAAGCCTTGTCAGGAGTAAAGCACAGCACTTTTAGCTAACTGCATCTTTGTTAAATCTGCCTCAGCTTTTGAACTGCTTCGTTCAAACTGGACACTTTTAACAAGCATGTTAATATCTACCCCCTCATGAATCTTTTGTTGGATTAGTCTGAAACCAGCTATGGCATAAAAAGGAAGAGAGCAAGCTACATAATTTGATGACATTAGTGAATTTTCCCAGAGGCCCAAAGGGTGAGCTGAGTGTCCTTCAGCTAAGAACGTGAGGAACAGCCAACTTCAGTATGACTAAACCTCCTCACCTGCCTTGTCACTTTTTGTCAACAGATACTAAGAAATTGGCTATTAGGTCTTTACTTCCTCAGAAGTGAAAATTTTATATTAGTCTTTAAACTCCATTCATATTCCTCTTTACTAGGGAAACATGTCCTACCCTAATGATTGGCATCAGGCATACTCTGTCAGCTTTATAAAACTGGTTTGTTAAATTTCACTGTACCCAGTTTCATGATCATTCCAGCTTTTTCACTAATTCTAGTGCTACAGAGTGTCTATTTTGTACTAACAAATACAGCTTACCTGCCTCCCTATTTCATAGCAGCCTCTATGGGTATACACAGTAATCTTAGCAGTAGATTTTCTGTATATCTTTCATTTTTCCCTAGAATCTAGATCTTTCAGTTCTGTTTTAAACTGGAAAAGATGGCAGATTTTTTTTTTTTTTAACAATGTTCCTATTTTTCTTCATATTTCTGCCTTTCTCCCAGTCCTACTTCCCAATACCTATTGTGGATATTTGCCCTTGTCAAATTTCACCTGCAAGGTGAAATATCAATTTTATGACAATTAAAAAAAAAAAAAAAAAAAAAAAAGCAGTTATTAGTTACTATGAAAACATTTTTCCCTTCCTGAATGCAATGAAGGGAAATCCACATACTGAATACAGTTAAATATGCAATAAAAAACCTGAGCTGCATGGGAAAGAGTTACAGGTTAAAATTCTGACACCCACTGAAATGACTATTTACAGTGCATTATCAATTTCAAATAAAATATTGAAGTGACTTTTTCTGCCACAAAGAAACTCTGAGGGTTGAATATATTTCATCATATTTAAAACACATGAACAACAATGACAATATTGTACTGAGTTTTTACTTGATAGGGAGCTTAGCTGAATTTGCCTCAGGCAACAAGTAAATTATGTTTTATCTCCTCTCAATGTCAAGTACATAGCAACACAGAGAACAAAACTACAGTACAATTTGCAAAATTGGTGCTCTGTTAGAGGCAGAACTAACCATTGAATATCAGCTTACATTTTTTTCCTCCTGCAGGGTTCATTACCTGTGCATTTGAGGAAAATGTGCATTGTACCATGCTGTATTCTCCCTGAACTGTGGTAAAGGGAGGATGCTGTTCATCACAACAATCCCTTCTTAATTCACCCAGTTCAGCCTGTGGCTGAACAGGCAACAGCTTGTGCATAGTTTATTTTGGGCACCTCTCAAGAGAGGGATTGGAAGATATTTTTTAGTAGAGTAGTATTTATTTAGGTACTTGATGCCCCTGTGAGACCACTTTTTCATTTGTCCAAGCTATGAGGTATGCAGTTCCATGTTGACACTAAACATGTCATTATAATAAACGATGAGGAAGTAGTTCACACCCTGACAAAAAATGAAATCTTTAATACGTGTCTCAAATATCTTCCATTATAGGAATGTAGTGGCTGAGCTCACTGAGCCAGACTGGGCTCACTGAACCACATGGTCCAGAATCTTTTCTTGGACAAAAGCCAGCACTAGATGCTTTAAAAGGTGGGGACTACCCCACCACACCACCTCACACACAGCAACTCATAAGCAAACAGCAAAAGTATCTCAGAAAACAAATATAAAGATGTGGAATGTACTCTCTCACAACAGATCAACTCCTAATTTTAGCAAAGCCAGATTGTTTAGCTTCTCCTCGAGAATTTGAGGATGTCAGCTTCTGTAAAAGTCAGATGTTTCACAGAAATGCTGCATCTGTTTTTGACTTACATTGTATTTTCTTATTAAAGACGTCCGGTGATAAACATATGTGCCTTCTAGTTTCCCACTGTGTGAAAGCATCCCTTCTGTTTATTTGTTTTTCGTTCTGTGCTTCCTTTCTTTCAATTGAAAGAAGTGATTAATCCAATTACTTTAATTGAATGACACGACCTTTTGTATCCAGCAATAATTCAGGCTTTTATTTTTATTTCAACCTGAGCAAAGTGATTAGCTGTTAACTTCCCTAAGACAGAACCATTTCAAGTATAAATCAACTTCTGTTTTTTTTATCATAAATAAAACTCCATTGAACTGACTCTGCTTCAGTTTATACCAATATAAATTCAGGAGTTATAACTCCAAAATCCATTAAGCTGCAGCACTTAACATACAACTATAATTATATCTTCCAGTACACTCATGATGAGAAGGAATTAAGTGATTTTCCTTTTCCCAAGTTAACTCTGGAGTCATCAAATGAAAAACAATTATCCATTTATGGAATTTCAGAATGCTATAGATATTCATTGAGAATAAAAAGTAACACAATTGCCCACAGAAAGTCCATGAAGGGTCCTTTTCAGGTTCTAAACCCAGTACAAACCGTCTCTTTCTGTTTGATGGCCAATCATTCAAATATAGAGGCAAGCATTATTTAGCTGTCTTAAAAAATGAAAATAATAAAAAATGGTCAATTGACTGTAATGTCTCCTTTAACTCTATTACAACATATCATGTAAATCTGCAACTTTATTTCTGCACTTAAAAAATAGATTCGTGTGCAGACTGAACCACATCTAATGAGTATTCAGGGACTCTAAGATCTGCATTATTGGAAAAATTCACCACAATGGTAGTCCAAGTTTATTATAGTCTGTTTAGTCAATCTGGCTGTAATAGATATAGACAAATTTAAGAGATTTAGACGCAACTCAATGAATTTCCATGAGATTTAATAGCTGAATTCATTGTCTTTGACAAATTCTAGTTTTTGCATGTCATTCATTCTTTATACAATTGAAAACTTAATTCTTTTAACTGTTGGAAACATATATGTTCTTGATCTTCAGAAAGTAGAAGAGCATGTGTATGGACTTGATATCTATTTTGCAGTTTTTAAAAAGCAGCATATAACAAAACTGTTATTGATAAAAGTATAGAATTTGAGCAGAAGTGCACAAATCCTGGAATAAAATCCATTGTTTTCTTAACTGCTTTACCCAATTTATTTATTTTTTTATTATTATCATCATCTTTAGCAATAGAGTTAGGAGAGCAAGTCTTTGGGACTTCCAGAGAAGAGCTTGACTCACTTAAGAGGTTGAAACTCAAAGGTGACTTTAGCAAATGTTTGTTCTTGGTATAATTCTTTGTCTTCCTGAACCAGTGACTATTTTGTACCAGGCTGCTGGCCTGGTGGTCCCTGATTGTACAATGGGATAGTGATGTCAAAGATATGTCCCTCTCTTTTAGGCATCTCCAGTGTAAGCTCAAAGTTACTGAAGCACTATGAAACTGAACATAGATAACTAAGTCTAGAATTTGACAGAGGAGCAGTGATAACCTTTTTTTGTACCAGCTGACACCCGAACCTCTCAGTGGTTAAGGAGGAGCTCAAGATGTGCACTGAGGTCATGTCTCAAAAAATAAAATGTGAGATCAGTTTCTAAGCATCCTTCCCAGACTCTTGAGACATACTTCACATTCTTGAATACTTCCCGGGTCTAATACATTTAAGAGGCTCTGTGACATTATTTCTCACACCCCTCCCTCCCTCCATGAAGAACACATTTTCCCTCAATTTTATCTTTATCCTTAGTTTTTTTTTTTTTTTCTGAATCAATGCCATAAACAGTGATCAACATTGTCATACAGTGTTATATGCTGAGTCTGGACAATGCTTATATGACTCATTTCCATTATATTCCTCAGATTATCTTTAATAACAACCTTATTAATTCAAGGGGAACAGGAAATTTAAAAGGAAAGACCTGTTCCCAAAGACCAGTTCCAACCTCGTCTGTAACCCTGAGAATTATTACATTTATTTTTTTTTAATAGCATTTTAATTAGTAACAGCTTTTCTTTTTTAGAGCTTGTCAATTTGCAGACATTTGATGAAAGCTAATTCCAGAAGGATCAATGGTAAGCTTTCCTTTAAAATACTGCAACATCTGATGATGAAAAAATACAAACTCCACAACATTAAAATAAACCCCAACAACTTTTAGAATGGCTACAGTGTACAGCTGTATCAATGAGTATCTAATGATTCAAACTAAATAGCAAATGGTGATGTAAGTTCACAACACCTAACAATCTCAATTTGTACCAAAGGCTTACCTCCAATGGTAGCACAAGCTTTGGGGGTTTTATATTGGAACATTAAATTACCTAGAAAAATTACTTTCAATACAGTGGAATATCATGTTCTCTTATTTTAAATATATCCTGACATTTTATATGTTTTCTGTATTTTGTTCAAACAGTTCTAAAGATAGCTGAATTAAGATGATCCAATAATTTCATGAAAACAATGACTTTTTAAATGTTCCATGTTATTTGGCCAATTAGAATGAATGTCCTTCATAGTTCAAAGGACTAAACTGAATAGGAAAAGTGATTACTTCATAAGGCTATGCATGGGGGAAGATGTTTTGGTAAATTAAAAATTTCAAGGAAAACATTTGAGGTTCAATAGGCAAATGTCAAAAATAATAAGTTTCACCTTCTCATTTCATTTTGAGTCTTTAACTTTAAAAAACATTTACATTTTCAAATAACATAGTATGTGTTTTGACTTGATATATCAACTTATACAGACAGTATTCATCTTACAATTTTGATTCAGCAATGAATTTTTTTGATCTTTTCTAATCATCCCTTAATGATAGTAATTTTTCCTCTTTTTTTGTTACAACTTCTTGCTCTAAAGAAAAAAGTTGAAATGTCACCTCCATGATAGACAGAAAAATCCTGCTTCCTGCTGACTCTGACTGATTATTTCCAAGGACTCTGAAGAATATTTTTGTTAAATTAAAGTCACCTTCAGCAGGGAAGTTGTCGGTCATACTGCCTGAAACAATATACCTACATCAAGGTAATGCAAACAACTTGTGGTAGGCAGGACAAAACATATGGCAAGAAGAGGACTTTGAAATAAAAGCCTACATCTCAGATTAGATTCACCTGACAGGGAAATTCTAAGAATGATTTCTTTCTGATGCACAGCAGGAAAAAGAAGATAACACACTGTTCTTTCCTCCTCCCTTCGTGTCCTAATTCGTAGCTGGGACATGAGAAAAATATCTTCCTGTATCTAGGATAGAGAAGGTAATGAAACAGTAGAGGTTCTTGGCCTCTGGGGTTGCATTTTTGGGGGTTATGATAAGTTACTTAACAGTACTTCCCACTAAGAGAGCAGTATGACAGCCACGAATTAGGAATGAAGTTCTGGAGGATCAGCGCCCACAGCAGTTTCATTATGTCTTGATGAAATATGAAGTAGAAAGTTCAATACACAATTTAACTTTTCAAAATTGTTAATGGCTTTCAGTTGCGTCAGATGATAGGATACATCTATGAATTCTAGTAAAAGAATACTTGTGTAATTCATTTCTAGGAGACCGCTCAAAATATATCAGCATTTTAATTTGTTGCTCAAAACTCCCTCCAAGAACCATAGAATATTCTGAGTTGGAAGGACCCACAAGGATCCTCAAGTCCAACTCCTGGCTCCACACAGGACTGCATGCTAGTCTGTATGTCTGACAGCATTGTCCAAACACTTCTTGAACTCTGGCAGGCTTGGTGCCATGACCACTGCCCTGGGGAGCCTATTCCAATGTCCAACCACCCTCTCAGTGAAGAATCTTTTCAGCAACTATTAGTTGCTGTCCCCAGAGAGCAGAGCTCAGCACCTGCCCCTCTGCTCCCCTCATGAGGAAGCTGCAGGATGCCATGAGGCCTCTCCTCAGCCTCTCTGGGCTAAACAAACCAAGGGATTGCAGCTGCTCCTCAGACATCTGCCCCTTTACCATCTTTGTTGCCTTTGTTGCCTTCTCTAATACTTGTCAAAACTGAGTGTTACAAAAGTTAGTGTAAATACTCATCAAAAACTCTGATAGTTTTATGTCTTTATACTGTGGTGGCCCAAACTGCACACAGTACTTGAGGCGAGGCTGCACCAGCACGGAGCGGAGTTGAACAATCACTTCCCAGTGAACAGACTATAGAAAGGATTCCTTACCCTTCTTGCCACATGAAATCATCATCTGATTTGCTTTTTACAAAGAAACATTTTGGTTTGCTTGCTATTGTGAGAGAAGGAACACCAGCAAAATCGCTGGAATTTGAACCCAACACCTGGCAGCTAATTTCTCCTCACAGCCACTTTCAGAATGTTCCCTGTATCTGAGATGGAGAGGCTAATGACCTCCAGAGGTCCTTCCTGATAATTTTTCTATCATTCGGAACAGTTACATTACCAAATTGTTTCCCTATTTTTCCTAAAATCTTCTGTACTACCAAGTGCCGTTCAGTGCCATGAGAAATTACGAATATCTCCTGCCAATGTTTTTTAAAAAACATGTTTTTTTCTTGTTTCATTGAAAACAAGCTTATTAAAGTTCTAAGTTGATCCACAATGTCACAAGAATATATGCTATGAAATAAATTTACTGTTGGGGAATCTGTTTCTTTTTACGCTTTCAGTATCCACATTCATAAGACTTTGATCTGTCAGGACCTATATCAAGTCTGGGTATGTTCACTAGGCGATCGTGCTGCAGCATGTTTCTCTAGAAAATGACATATATTGGTGGCTATTTTCTTTCTACTCACCTTCAATAAAACTTCTACAAGTAAAACCTGTACAGTGGATCTCTTAGAATCATATCTCATTTTTCTTTTCATTGAGCTTGCAAGCATTGGAAATGAAAAACAATCCCAAAACTGTTTCCTTCTCCCTTTTCCAACAAATATATGTGCATAAAAAAAATCTATTTATTACTCTTGTCTTTTGCTTTTCATATGTTACTTGTATGCAAGCAGCCAAGTTAAACGCAATTTAGTTTTATCAAGAGATATTTTTCCTAACCAAATGGGTCTCCTTTCTCCCTAGCTACCATTCCCTTATATGAAAAATACAGTGATGTTCTAGCCTCAAGCAATTTAAAAGCTCAGGGCCATCTGTTATGTATTACTTGCAAATTATTCCCTGACATCTTTACATGTTGATGCAAAAACATCACATTATTAACATATTTAGGATTGGGAATAAAACAGATTAGATTAGTCTTCCCCAGCTAAAAAGCTACACCTGCAGTTTTTAATTCTGATCCAACAAATCCCTGCTCAAGAGAATAGTTATTATGCATGTGAAGAAGAAAGTGCAGTTTCCAGGCCCTGATTCCACATTAGACCATACTATACTTCACACTGATTAATACCATATCAGTGTCACTCTCTTGGGCTCCCAGGCAGGCAGGCAACAGCTCAAATTCCCCAATAGCCTAGCAAAGCCCCTTGAACCAGTGGCAAACTTTGCTGCTTTGTACCTCACTACATTAAGATAACTGCACTGCTTCTTCTACACCTCTAGATAATTTTTAATAATTTTTAATACCCTTTATACATACAGGAAATTATAGGAAGAGTAACTGTATATGGCTTCTGTGTGACCAATACATTGACACTTCCCTCAGCTGTACGTCTGTGTGGAAGCCCAATCCTGTTGTTGAACCACACAGTACTGTGGTCCTGTTATGAGAACTACTGGAGCTATTTTAGCTCTCAGGTCTTTTGCTGTATCATTTGAATGGGGGATATGCAGGTTTTATGTGCAACTGCTGGACAAGTCCTGTAGTGAGTTTAGATCAGCCACTTTTACCCTTCCTTTTCCATAGTAAGAACTTAGAAGCATGGTCTAGAGTTTGCATAGATATATCTGAATAAAAAGACGCCTGCAGATTCTTACAAAATTTAGAGAAATCTCTATTTTGTTGTTGTTAGCAGTGCATACCAGCCTCAACAAGACTGTTTTAGTACACTCAAATGTAAATTAGTAAATTACCTTAAATATGGTTCCACAGTTTACACATTTCACTAGTAAACATTCATCAGGATATTTTACTAGTCTAATCAGAAAACAATTTTTAAACAAACAGGAAACAAAATAGTTGTCAAATAAATTTATTTTTTAAAAAATGTATATTTTTTTCTGCTCAAGTCATGTTTCAGATGAAAGGAATTTTCAGCTGGCTCTTGTGGGAAAAGGACATGGAGAGCTGCGTTATTATGCAATACTCGAAGATGACAAGGTGACACACAAGGAAATCATAATGTGGCCTGTAAAGACTGCCTGCCAACAGAAGAATTATAGATAAAATTGTCACAAGTTCACAAAACAGCTCCCTGATCTGACAAGTGACAGATCAGTGCACTGCCAAGAGAATAAATATTTTGAGTATTCTTAGACAATTCTATAAATGCAGATAACATGCTTGTACTACAAAGAAAACATGCAGAATTGCTGTAAATAAATGGAATAGCAGAAATTAAGGTTTGGAAAACAAGACATTTCATTACAACACCTTGCATCAACTACTGTGCATTTCAGAATATGCCAAACAGCTTTTTCAGCAAAGTGTCTAAATATGTGGTAATGCCAACAATATGAAAAAGAAAATGAAAAAAAAAAAGCAACACCGCAACTGTTTTATGCCTGCTACTCAACAATTAGAAAACAGTAAGCTTGTCTGACACAAGGCTTTTCTTAGGTCTCTGAGGTTGTCATGCTTTGTAGTTCCTCTACCATTAGACAACATGATCATTGACTCCTTTGTCTTATGCAAAATCAAACGCATGGATGACTCTTAGCAAATAATTATTTCCCAAAGGAAAGGCATTAGTGCTAGACTTCAAGAAGTACCTTCAATCTCTTTAACATTTTAATATGATAAACAGGAATTGAATGTTATATTAAATGGCCTATTAAGTGCTTTGTGCTGAGAAACAACTCTCAAAGCAAATTTTCTGTAAATATTATTGCTTTTCACTAGAACTAAGTGTTAGAAGGGCAGAGGCTTGTAACCTCACACAGGGTCTGTTGCTGGTTTGGTGCCAGGGCTTCACTGTCACAACAGAAACTGGATGTAGCACCATTAAGTGGGAGACATTTTAAGAAAGGAAGTCCAAAGCAAAGCTCTGGATACAAAGGACTAAGTACACAATCTGATACAAAGGTAATGGCTTGGAAAGTCCCAAGCCTAGAGAAGCCCAAAGAGAAAGCACACAGGCTGGGCTGGCTGTGAGCCTTCCTTTAAGGGAGACACTAATCCCACAGCATAGATTGAGCTGGAATAAAGAAACCAGTGAGAAGGCTGTGGGCAGCACATCAGACTTCAGATCAAGGTTGCAGTACCTGACCACCAGCAGGTGGTCAGGTCCACCAGCACAGAGCTGGGGTTTTGGGGTTTCTCCCCAATTCCCCTCCCCTCTCACCACCATTTTTTTTTTTTGCTTGTTTTTTTGCTTGTTTTGTTTTCAAGTGTCACACAATGGTTTTGTACTGCATTAAGCTTCCCCAATATAAGCTTTAACATTACTTAAGCATACCTGAAAATCAATTTTGCTACTTTCTTTTGTTGTTGTTAATTTTTATTAAATACTCATAAAATGTATAAGCTTGACTAAGACTTTTCATTAATCTCTATTCCTCTCTTTACATATGTTAGATTTAGTTGCATTATTTAAACGACTATATATCACCACTGAGGTCTAAAAATTAAGCAGAAGTACACTTTTGGACTGAGGTTAAACAGCATAGCACTTTAAGATTGATTCTGTAAATAAATGCATGAAAACCAGCACATAGAACGTAGTCCTGAAGTCTTTTCTTTCAAGAAAAAGCAGTAGTTGTGACCAGAACCTCTGGACCTTTTAAAAAATAAAAAGCAACTTATTTAGGAAACATTGAAAAATGATCAATCCACTTCTAAAATGATGATTAAATATATCAGCAAGCAGATGACTAACATGACTAACTACTGCATCAAACATATTGCCGGTCAGGGATTGTTTTAACATATTAGAGCATTTGACAAGTTCATATGGCTCTTCTAGAATCCATGAGAGCGGCTATCATGACTACATCAATAGCAAGATAAATTATGTATTGCAGTATCTGATAAGGCCATTTATACACACTAAAGAAAACCCAAACTTGCATTTACTGTACACAAATAAAGAACATGGGATCCTTCTGTGTGCTGGAACTCACCCTAATGCTGTATCTCATGAGTATGCCAGGAAACAGGTTAAAACTCCTTTGGAGGAATAGGTGTAAACCCACGATTTTGTATCGCCCTTGCTTCCAGGTACAGCTGAAGAGTGAATTCTCCAGCTTCTTTGACATTATGAAAATGCCACTCTGGAAGGCCTGGAAATCTAAACTACAGGAATGGGAAACGAAAAAGGAAAGGGAAAAGAGTCAAATCTAACCACAACATCTCTCCACTGACTATAATAGCATGAGATCTATTGTAACACAGAACTTGCCTGGTGACAGCAAATAAGTTGTTGACAACATTGATAAAATACCTGAGAGAGGATTCATGGCGGAGTAGGCAGGCAGACTCATAATATAGCAGTTGGTTTTACAAGATGATCTACCTTAAACAGTTTGACAAGATAAAATACAGTGTGTGTGACAATACTTATTAACTTTGCCTTTTTGGCACTAATGTGAAAATAATTTAATATTGCAGGAAGCTGAGAAATGTGCTTTTTGTAAAGCAATTCTCATCTCTTTATTGTCTTGCAAACAGCTTATTCTGAATTGCTGTCATGCTGACATTTATTTCCTTTTCTATTATCACTGGAATATTTGATAGAAAAAGTACATTATATTCAGTTGTACAAATGTTTAGAATTTATTCATATCCTAAAACTAAGTCAATTTAACTTAGCATTTCTTACAAAAAGTTTTAAAAATAGCTGTAGACCTGTTTTCCTTTTCACAGTTGGACAAAGTTAATTTTGCAGCTAGTTTAATTTACTACCTGTCACAAAAGGAATGGCACCAGTCATTTACCTGACTTTCCTATAGACAAAATAAGACTATGATTCAGATTTTGCTCAAGACTTGAGTATTGTTAATTCCAGTCAGAACAAAGAATTCAAATCTGGTGTTCATACTAACCAAATGTTCCAGGACTAAAACTCAACTGGCACACACACACACAAAAACAAAAAACAAACAAACAACAACAAACAACAAACAAACAAACACCTTTAAGCTAATGTGACCATAGAACTGGCCCTTTCTTTCAGAGTTCCTCACAGGGCACTGGACCTACAGGGAAGTGCTGCCTGTCCAAGAACTTAGGGATGTCCTTGTTTGAGCCACAGCTGTGGTGTGACTGCCCATGTACTTTCTGTTCTTGCCAGAACCCCTGAAGTGCAAATGCATATGTGTCATATTGGTGTGTTATTCCCACTTAGCAACTTTAACTGTCTTTTTCATGGTTTTGATTTTATCCATACTCAGTTCCTTTTAAAGGAAATAGAAGACACACAAATAATACGCTTTCTGAACAAGTACTTCAAAGGTTTTATTTCAATTTTGTAATCATATGCAAAAATGAAGCCAAATAATGCACAGTACCTTTGAACGCTTATTTTTAATCCATATACAAAAAAAAATACACAAAGGATCTCTAGGTACTGTAATGATAATCCATCTTTAATGATGGATAGCTTTTCACAAAAAAAAAAAAAAAAAAAAAAAAATCTGTTATCTTTAACAGTAAAATATGTCAATTCAAACATACCACACATGCTTTCAGTAATATCATTAGCACCTTTCAGAAGCTGCATGAACAAATGGCAATGGAAGACAGCTTTTTTGAGGAATGGGAAAAAAAAAGTGGGAAAAAAAAGTTGGAGGAAGTAGAAGTTCTGTGAATATGGGTTATCCTATCAGGACTTTTATATAAATCCTAATTAGCTGATTCAATGTCCTATAATTCTCATAACAATGGTAACCCACAAGACCTGCTACATACAAATTACGTCTCTCAGTAGAAATGACTTGAAGGATTCTTTTGCTTTACTTTATTGAAATGATAGACACTACTTTGTCCTTCACTAACTACTCCCTTGATAATTAAAAAAAAAAAAAAAAGACACTCGTTGGATTTTAATAAGGTTAAAAGAGTTACATATTACACTGAACAGACATATAAAAAAGCATTTCTGAAAATTTTATATTTTATACTATAAAGAAATCAACCTTCTGCCTTTCTAGCTTAGTGCTGATGAATGCAATTGACTTTTTAATATATATATATATACACACACACAAAAAATAAAACTTATGACAAATCCCTCTGTACAAAAACGATGCAGTATAATTCTGTTTATCCAGTTTTACTGGGGAAAAAAAATCACACCTATATCTAGAGGCTACAGTCCTGAATACCATATTCACATAGTACATGATACTCTCTAGGAGACAAACGTTGTTAAATGCTTTGATGCGATGAGTAGCAAACCCCCCTTAGCTGACTAGCTGATTTTGTCCCCACTTCAGAGAATAGTAAACTGATAAACAAAATTGGAGACATCTGTGTCCAGGCATTCCATGCTATTCCTACCAGAGTGATCTTGGCAAATCAACAGTATCCTCCATGCTCTTCAGAAAGAAATTTCCAAGATTGCCATGGGCTTTAGATTGCCCAAGACATTTTCTTCAATACCAGTTTTTTAAATTAAATTTTCTAGAGAAGTAGATTAATAACTGCAGCAAACCATGTGCAAGCTACTTAATATTTCACAAACCCCATCATACTCTAGCTAACAATGGATGAGGTTTTTGATTTCAAAACTGGAAACAAAATTATAAAAGAAAATAATCGGTAAGATAAAATAAAACTGGAACAAATTATTGTCCTTGACATTATTCAGAAACTTTCTAGGGCATTTATCAGCCATAACACTACAGGTAGCAACTTAGGAGTATTCTGCCTCTTGAGTGGATCCTCTTTTGTTCCTTTTCCTGAGGTCTTCCTCTTGTTATTCAATGCCAACAAAGCACCAAAAATGCTTCAAGGAGCCTCTTGACTTCCTTCTTAAAATTTCCCGTAGTATTTTGTATTATTTTGTATATTTAGAATTGTATACCCTTTATTTAGTCTCTTTGTCTATGTAAGAATGCTAATGAAGTACCGTGATGTTTAAAAATGACTTTGCTTTCATGAGGAAAGAGCTGACTCTCATACTTTTGTATGCCTGTATGTCAGAATTGTAAATATAAAATTGTGGAATTTAACAAATCACCCATCATCTAGGTATTTCTTAATTTAGTAGCAATTCCTTAGCTTTTTGATTTGCCTTTTTATTTTATTTTTAGATAAACAACACAACCATATGGTATTACTCAAAGAGAGGCACATGAAAAGCTTCTATTATATTTGCAGTTAATCATTACTACACTTAGTAATTATCTGCACATTAAAAATAAATTTGATTCATTCCACATTCTGGAGATCACTGGGAAAGTAAAGATCTACTTATACCTAGGTATTATAAGCTACTATCAAGACCACCAATATTTGAATAGGTAAGAAGATTTTAAAGTTCAGGAACATTGTTCCTCTTTCTTAAAACAAGATCTGCATGACTTGCTACAGCTGCATATCTCTGATAAAGAGAAGCTTGGTTGATTAGCATTTCTTCTGGGCCTATGGACAAGTGCTTAACCAACGTCCTATTTTAATATTGTAACCTACCATGGAAAAAAGAAGGGTTTTTTTTGTTTGTTTGTTTTTGTTTTTGTTTTTTTTTTTTAGTTAGTTGTGAAAGGGCCAATGAGGGAGAAAGCACCTGCTAATGAACAGGCTCTTGACTGGGAGTCTCAGACTCTGATTCCACTGAAGCACAGTTGCTGTTATGGTTACTTCCTTTCTTAAATTATTATTTTAACCTTCCACCTTTTTCTGATTTCTTATATTTTATTTTTTTTTTATTCAGTCAGAACAGTATGTATTATTCTTACTGAAAGTTTCTGTTATATACTGCAGTATAAACATTAAATGATCAGAAGCCAAATGATTTCAACTGTGGTTCAAGTACCCAGGCCTCATTACTATTATTAGTTAGATATTGAAACAAATGTTGGTTCATTTAAGGTTTTTACTAAAAATTAAAGAATACAAATATTTTTTAAGTACTAGAAGAAACACATATTTTGGGAACTGATTTCTAATGCATAGAGTTAGTCTTCACCAAGACGTGCATAACTATGGCTAGTTATGTACATATAACAACCTTCAAATGAAAAATAGGAATAAATGCTAATTGGTCAGGTGTACTAGCTAAAACGATTACAGTGAAGACCAGTTTATCAGGTACCTACAGGCTCCCTGGACTTCCACACATCCATATAAAGAGTGAGTAGGAAGCAATAACTGTGTAAGATGAATTCCTGTTCAGGGTTCTGCCTTCTCAATCTACTGTGTTCCTTTAAGCTACTTTACTGAACATATCAGGCTCACCTAATTGAAGATTTGGACCAGCATGGAAATTTTAAAATGTGCATAGACATTGAAAATGATGAATATATATATATATATGCACATGTATATATGTATGTATATTACAGGAAACTAGAAGCGGGGGATGAGACTCATAGATTATAAAAAGAATTAATTGCTGGTGAAAAAATGAATTAGATAGAATTATGATCTTACAATCAATACTAAAATACTACTACCAGAAACCCAGAGACTCTTTCATGCTCTAATTCACATCCAAGCAACTAAAAACTCAGCTGCGTGAAGGAAATATGTTGAATTTGTTTTCCCTTTCAGGCACCCTCCCCACACAAGGAAGATGCACACCTAAGCAGTTACAAAAATGACTATACAGCATTTTCTATGAAGGAAAAACAAAAACAAACAACAACAACAAAAAACAGCAAATAATACATAGTAGCCTTGCAGTTGCAACCTGTGCATGACATACTGGAAGAACTGCACTGCAGTATTCAAATGTTTGGTGCGGTTGCAGGGTGCTACAGTGTGACCCCTCAACTGAACAACTCCATCAGCTGCAGGACACATCCCTGTAGAGCCATATTAATGATATATTATAATGATAGAGCTGCTTGTGCTGTGCAAATATATTATGTTTTTGGAGCTATACACAATCATTGCATTACCACAGTTCCAACAATGCTAATATTTGTGGTTCAACTACAAGTGAGGTGAATCAAAAATAGCTCAGCTAGGCTCAAAGTCTTGCGATCAGTGGCATGAAGTCCAGCCCTAGGCCAGTCAGCAGCAGTGTACACCAGAGGTTGATACTGACACTGACTCTAACAGGTACACTAACAGGTCATTAATGACCTGTAGAATCTGACAGAGTACACCATTAGTAAGTTTGCAGAGGATACAAAATAGGAAGGAGTGGCTGATGCATCAGATAGTTGTGCTGCTATTCAGAGGAACGTTACCTCTTTGGAGAAAGGGTCAAACATGAACTCAAAGTTCAAGAAAGAAATACAAAGTCCTGCATCTGGAAAGGAGTAATCCCATATATCAGTAGCTGCTAGAATTTGTCAGGAAAAAAAAAAAAAAAAAGAAAAAGAAAAAGATAGAGGAGTCCAGTTGAACAACAGGCTGAATATCAGCCAGCAATGTGCTGTTACAATGAAGAAGGCCCACAGACCACCCTGGGTTGTGGCAGGACAAATACTGTCAGTGGGTGAGCTGGAATAAAAGAAAA
Source organism: Anas acuta (assembly GCF_963932015.1). Classification (NCBI taxonomy): domain Eukaryota; kingdom Metazoa; phylum Chordata; class Aves; order Anseriformes; family Anatidae; genus Anas; species Anas acuta. Next base: position 24,710,990 of record NC_088986.1, on the reverse strand, counting down.
AAATGGTTCTACCAAAAATAATAAAAAAAAATATGCTGTTATTTGTTATTCGTTATTATTGTTTGTTTGTAATCTACTGAAGAAATTTACTTAAATAGAATCAACAGCATGGAAATAGCTTGGAATCAACTATTGTTTCCTGACAGCTGCTGATTAGATACGTGCCAGATGTATACCTAAAACATCTTTTTCTGAAGTATCTCTAGTGCTGGTAACAGTTCTGAATGGAATTTTATTTATTTTTTTTCACTTGTTTCATTTTTGCTTCAGATTAGTTGACCCATTTTTTAACCATTAAATTTTAAGGCAAATGGAAATGGAAAACGGAAAATCTTTGTACAAATATAAGTACTTGCAAGTTGTTTTTTTTTCATTGTTGTTTGCTAAAACTTTAATTTCATTATTAAAAACTTAATTCAAAGAACTTCTAAAATTTTTATTGTTATTATAAATGATTTGTATTATCTGCAGTCAGTGTTCTCATTTAGAATGACTGTATAGAAGTGAATACAGTAACATGTCACTGAATGTTACTGTTTTCTATCACTGCATTTTTTTGCATGGTTGAAGAGTGTAAAAGGCTTCTCTGACAGAAAATGTCATTAGTCATGCCTTAAAATATGGTGACATATGGTAACATTGCATATATGTGAGAGAAGAATTGTATTCAAGTACATAGAAAAATTATCATACTTAAGTTTTTTTTGTTGCTGTTGCGTTGTTTTTTTATTTTGTTTTAAAAGCCCAATAAAGTACTTCAGCTCGAGCTAGCACTAGAAAACACTGTCAGCAAATGTATGGGAGTCAAGGTTAGAGAATTACCTAGAAAGTGCTTTAGCTGGAGAGATAAAAATTCTTCATATTCTATGACTTTCTGTAATGCATACTTAATAATTGTGAATGAGATACTTAGTTACTTCAGTGTCTGTAAGGAAGAAAAGCAGCTCATCTGGTTGAAATCTCCATGTAAGGGTGTAAACAAGGGAAAGTTAATATTGTGGGAGCAGTATGAACATTTAGATTAGAAGAAAATAAAACCTCGAGGAAGCAGTAGAACCAAATGAATTCAAGGAAAAGGAAAACTAAGCAAAAATGGAAAACAAAACTTGGACTGAGGAACTTTGGCACATTACAAAACCATGTATCAAATAGGTTTGTTAGGAGCATTTCATATTGGACCCCTCCCTGCTTCCTGCATTTTGAGAAACAACAAAGAAACATGGTTATTGTGGCTTTGAAAAGCCCTGCAATAGATAAACAATACTTTATAAATTTATGCACTAGATAAGCATCACTTATCTACACCCTTGGTCTTTTTTTGTCATTTTAAATCTGTTCTTTGATGCCTGATAATATGCTTACTGAATTTATCAATGAAAAAAATTATCAATGAAAAACATTTTATAAACAACATATAAAGAAAAATCTTTTTACTAGGACACAGCAAAGCTTTTTTCCTTCTTTTCCCCCCTGAAGACAAATTGTTCATAAAAATGTAAAAGACCATTCAGCTGAAAATACTGTAAAAAGTATAGGAAAGATAGCAAGAGGTATTTATTTGCCTTTCTCTTTAGAGAAAGTGTAATTATAAAGAAGGATATTAAATCATTGCTTATAAGGTATAAGCTCTAAACCATTACAGCTTAACCTATGATATGCAGAAGGAAAAGTAGGAAAAGGAAAGCAGGTCAAAAATGTGTCTCAAATGGCTTCGAAACCCTGGAAGGAACTGTTTATCATCTAGAGAAGATGAATTATCGGTGGTTATATCCATAGTGTCGTCTGCAGGCATGCTGACATGTTCCATAGTGTGAAACAGTCCATACTCTCAAAGCTTCTGTTTAATTGGCATAACCAAATTGCTGAAACAGGGGAATATATCTTGGTAACAGAGAATTTTGTATCATGAGAAACTGGGATAAGAAACGTACAAAATGTGCATGTACTCCTACCAGAAGGGACATCACCTTTGTACTCATGTCTTGTGCTATATGAGAGATGTCCTACTTTGTAAGAGGTAACAGTCCTACGCCATATACATCAGACTAGTCACATTAGTTGTTTAACTGAAACTACTCGCTCAAAGGAATATATAGTGTGACCACGCAACCTGTTAACCCTTGCTTAAGCAGGGTTACTACCAGCTGGTTGTCCAGGACTATTTCCTCCTTTTGTGGTCATGAGCTTATATAGGAGGTGTACTCTTTGGGAACTGTAAAACTGCACACCTCTGATGGTAAAGTCATAAGAAAGAGAAAGAAATGGAAGTTGGACTTGACACCTTGGTTACACAAGAGCTAAGAATGACTACAGGAATCATGAAATGCAAATAAGTCATTTCCTGAACTTAGCTTTCCCTTAAGAAATTGTGTACACACACACTACTTATGAACTGTTCATAAGTATATATACTGTTCAATCAAGAATTTACTTCTAAAATTGAAGAAAAGAAATGAGATACTATTTCTTCTTAAGTGTTTGAAAGTGTCTCAGAAACCAGGCTGATAATCTAATAAAATTTTTAAAAGACACTGATTTATTCAAGAGCATAGTCCTGGTCTTTAGGAGACAATTTATCAAAACAGGATAGCTTGCTCTTTAAAAGAAACATGCAGACTTCTTGAAGAGATCATTCAACTTCATAAGTGCTGATAAATTTCTACACTGGACTGTTTAAATGATTGAAACATTTCTCTGAAACCTTGAGGTGTGACAAACATTTTGATGAATGTATTACTTGATATTTTTCGTGTTTCTTAATTTGAATGCTACCTAGCGTTTATGTAACATTTTAGAATACTATGTTGATTACAAAATTATAATATATATTGAAACATTGATATTGAAAACTCATTTAATTTCCTTAAGGGAATAGCCTTGCATTAAAAGAAAAATTAAAAAAAGAAAAAATGTATTTTGGTAAACCTAATAACTGGGTGATGAAATGTAGGGCTTCCAGAGTAGCACAGAAGTCAGAGATCTACAGTGGGTTTCTGAAGATGATGTGCAGATTTTGAATGATAGTAAGAAAAGTGTTGCAAGGTGGAAACCAGATGGAAACAATACAATACTAGCTTGACTAAGTTGAAATAACTTTTTACAATTATTTCTGTCTACTAATCTTCTGGGGAAAACAAAAGACTTCTGACCTCTGCAGTTCCGCATAATTTAATGAGTTCAAAGTAATTTATTTATGTAATTTAAGTGGTATTTATAAAATATATTTATTTTTCTCCCCCAGCTAACCCATTTTTCAGCTGTTCTTTCAGTCTTAGTGTTCTGAATTTCCTCCCTGCCTCCAGCTTTGTGGGCATTCAAGCTTGCTAGGAAAAATAGTTAAGAAAATAATTAAGAAAAATCAAATAGACCACCAGACTAGAATTTTATAACTGGAAATGTTACTGAAGAAAATGTGTACTGGTTATGAGTATAACAATATACATTCCATAGAAATTAAAGAGAATGGTAAAAGGTGAGAAGTTAATACTCTGATTTAAAAAGGAAACTGCTGTGTGTCCTAAAGAGGTGATCATACAATTTTCTGAAAAACAGCCTCCAAGTCTTGGTGTTTTGTATTAATAATGAAAAATACCTAAGAATAAAGTGTTTTCTTATGTGGTAAAATTTCATCAACTCATCCACATTCTGTTGGGTTTCCATTATTTTCTTGCTATCAAAACATAGTCAAAATATAGTCACTTTGATAATATTTAGTAGAGAGTAAAGAATAATAGAAAAACAATGTGCTGAAGTTATCTTCCATGCCCTACTGCCTTTAAGCAGTAAAAGTTACCTGCTGAGCACAGCAGTGACTGAAGGACTCATGCAGTGAGCAGCTGCCTACCTTGGAATAACAGGTGCTTAAAAATACTTTCTGTTCCAGGTAATTTTGTCTTTACAGTCCAATAAACCTCAGCTGATCTCAAGGACAAAGCTCATGCTACCAACTTGGTCTAAACAAGGATTTCCTGACTTCCTTTAGACAGAGCTTCGCACACGGTGATTATAGAACTCAAAGCAAGAACACGAACAATCCTTTCTCAAGCCAGTCAAACGTAGGGTGCTCCACAGTGCAAAGGTGTTCTTAAGAATTCACATACACCTACATTTTACATAATGACCACAAGTTTCATCACTATAAAAGGTAAGATCTGCTAACATTTTTAGCCTCCTCTGCACAGGTCCTACAATGTGAACTGTATGTCAAGTCACTGCAGACATGCAGGGTTTGCATAGAATTGGCATGTTGTTCCCAGCCCTGGATTCATGTCAGAGACTTAACAGAGATGAAATAAAGCACAGCTTTTCTGCATGCATTTCCAGCTGTTTGTTGATGTTTTTATACTCAGGTACAGCTTAGAGTAACTACAAATAATGTTTAATGTGCAGGGAATCTTATTTGTCAGGAACCAGGACCACAGACACGAAGGAAAATATTATAATGTATGCTATTTCCTGCTCAGTTTTCCTTGGCTGATCTAGGCTTTACTTATTTAAGAGGTGTGGTGACCATTGGTACAGAGTTGGGCATCAAATGATTTTCTTAGACCACATATCCATCCTACTGTTTAGATTTAGAACAAAAGATGTTTTCAGGTCAAAACTCTCCATATGATTGGCCTTAAACTGTAACCATATTTTTAATTTATTTTCACTTTGTCTTGGCAGCTAAAACTCCATCTCCTCTCTCCCTACAGAGGAAATTATTCTAGCCTTTCCTTGGCTTTCAGCTTAATTTATGGAAAAATTAACAGTTGAAATGTATCAACAGAAATAAGCAGAATTACACTACATTGTTCAGCTACAGAATTAAGGATAAAATAAACTTTATTTTATCCTTAATTCTGTAGCTGGACAAAGTTTTTTTTAACTTCCATTTGCCATATGTATGAATTCAAATAAATGCTGTTATGTGCATTTTCCCCTTAAGGAAAAAAAAAAAAAAAAAAGTGCTCTGTGCAGAGAAGCCTTCACATAATCACTTGTAATTTTCTTAAACATCTTTGTGATGAAGAATCCCTACTCATACTTCCTCTTTACACCTCTTATTTGTTTACTGAGCAAAGTCATTCTGGGGAACATGTTCTTCTAGGCTTAGGTCATTGATTCCAGTGGATTTCCATCATGCTGATGTGATGCTTAGCTGGATCTTTTTATAGTATTTCAAGACTGAAATTACATTTTCAGTTGTCAAAATAATAACAGTCACCTTATATTTCTTTTTGTGATGAAAAATTATGTTTTTTAAATTGTTATGAATGAAATCAGGTGCTACTATTTTGATATACTGGCACAAAATGCAAATCAGATGCAACTGCTACAGATTTTTTTCCGCAACTTTCACAGCTTAATCACCCACTTTTTCCCAAATGTCATTTCATGTGTATTCATGTGATGTACCACAACAAAACTCAGTCGTGCAAAAGGCAATGGGCATTTCTTAAAAGCAACCCAAGATCTTTTTTTTTTCTTTTAATTTATTTTATTTTGAACATAAAATGTGAATGCTGATGAGTTACGGCCCATTTCCCACCCCCCCCACCTCCCCCCCCCCCAAAAAAGAAATGAACTGCATAACAGAAAGAGCACTGCCATGTGCCACATGCCAAGATAATGCCATGGATATAAATTTGGCATGACTGACCATCCCAAAAACAGGATAGAGTTCCAACTCCAGAAAAATTGAAATGATAGGAGTGTATCTTGCTGAAAGGTACACCTCTATTGGGACTGTATCAGCATGCAAGAACATTAGCTTTATTTGTGGAGGCAACATTGCAGATTTTGGGATTCCTCCCTTTCCTCCTCTCTATGTAAGCTTTATAGTTATCTATAGAACATGACCGAAAAAAACATTCACCTCCTTATTTCCAAATGTGAGAAAATGGATAAAAGGTGCTGTCTCTAGTGACCCAACATTTAGCAAAGCTCATGAAGCTCAAAGAAAATCAGAGTGGAAAATTTCTGAAGAGTCAGATAACAAAAGGGAACATAAAAGCCTTGAGAATAGAAGATAAAATGCTTTACTTATATCTTTTCTATTCAAAGTTTTTTTTTATAGCATTTTTTTTTTTTTAGAAATCTGTACTAAAAGTATATTTCAGCAGCTTTTCATAAATAAACCTCTCACTTTAAGGCACACAATCTTAGATTAGAAATGGTTATAGCATGAAGAAACTATGCAAGCCCTTCCATATTTTTGATTTTTTTTTTTGTAACAAATAATAGGAATTATATGCTTTCTTCGACAATAACAAAAACTAGACACATTTGTAATGTCATAATTATAATGCAAATTCTGAAAAAGATATTCAGTGTTCCACACTTCTGTGAGGACTCTTGAAACATAATCTATTAAACATACACTTAGGAATGCTTTGAAATTTAGCCTCTATTAAAAACAATCTTACAAATCTGTATTAAGAAAGCTAAAAAAATAAAAAAGTAGTGTTTTTTTTTTTTTTTTTTTTTTAAGAAAATAGTTTTTGAATAAAATACAAAACAAGAAAAGCAAACTATAAATCCATCAACATCAACTCTCTAACTCAAAACATACCAGGGAATTTAGAAAATAATTTTGGTAAATTCTAACCACAATTGGTTACTTTCAGAAACTCTAAAAATATTTCATCCTGTAAAATGTGGGTGAATGCAGTTCCAGTCTCTGATGAACTGCAGAAATATTGGTGTTCCTGTTGACTGCTGGACTCAGCAAGTCCAGCAGTATTCAACCTAGAACTAAAAATGCACTTTCAAGCCTTGTTTGAAAGCTTGCTCTCCTCTATACATAGTTCCAGCTAACCAAACTACTTTGCAGAGATGTAAATTTTCATGCCACAAATAAAATCCTCAGTCTACTCATTAAAGATGAAATCATTACATCTGAGATACAACTGAGAGTTGATAAGATTGCTATTAAGATTACCTGTAGTTTATTACTTGGAGTATCCCGGAGATATTAGACCAGAGAGACTTGATGTCCTAATCTAAGGAAGTGCTCCATGCGAACTATTGGCTTGATGACACCTGCCATTGTAACCATTTCACTGAGCAGTATAAAGAAGCTCCCACAATTATACCAAGCGATCATTACAGGATCCATTTTCCTACATGGATAGCAGAATCTCTCAGTTGAAGTTAAACAATGTTGGAATACACTGATGGGTTTGTTCACATACCATGCAACTTAGTACTAACACTTAGCACTATCAGAGCTCTGCAAGACTGATGAGTACATGAACGTGAAGCATTTGAGTAATCCCATCTTTTGACCTGACCCTCTTATTTTTTTAATTCTCAGTTAATGGCTCAACGTTACAATCTCTTTGGCAGCAAAGAGGGTTTCAGAATGTTGTCTCTAAAGATAGTTTCCTATATTGAAAAGTGTAAAAACAACATACTAGAGTAATCGTTTATCTGAATCTTTTTTGACAACCAGCTTGCTAGAATTCCTCTCCTTATTACACTCATTAGCTTCAGCAGGATTGCTCAGATATTTAAAGTTCTGCTGAACAGGAAGCTATGATTAAATGAATTATTTCTAGATTGGCACTTCAGCTGCCTGACAACAAATTTGTGTATGCATATGAAGAGAACAAACAGCCCTGATTCACCAGTGTGCTGTTGCAGTTTTTAATGACTAATACTGGTAAAAGCAATGTAATTCCTCTAATATACGCATGTTAATGCATAGTCTTCTAAATGCAGGATCTAAAATCATTCAGCCACTGATTAAGGAAGTAACAGCTCCTTGCGCTACTGCTGATGTTGCTTATTCTAATAAAGTATAGAAACATCTATTGTCTTAGCATTCCAGGTTATTTAAAATATTTTTAATTTGTTTATATTTAAAATTTCCATAGGGGACAAACTTGATACACATTAAGGCACATCAATCAGAAATGTCTTCAGTTCAATTTTTTTCCCTTTCCTTTTTTTTTTTTTTAATATCAGACTGTATGTTCATACAGATAGCAGCCATTCTTGTACAACCAATTTGCAGCCTTTTTAGCAACTGTCATTTTAAGAATTAATTTACAGAAGTTTTATTAAGGAGAATTAGTCCTTCCTGTGAACTTAAAACTGTACAGATAAGGCAAGCATGAATTTTCAGTCTATTTTTGTAACATTCTAAGAGAAACAGATTAAGATAATGGCTCACACAGAAAGCACAGAACTGACAGAAAAAGTGTTCACCAAAAATATTATTTAGGTACAACAGAGACATGCAAAAAGTAGTATCAATAAAAAGGACCATCCAGCATCATGTAAAGGGTCGACAAACCTTGCAACGTTGGCTGAAATTAAGCCTGTTTTGTGTTAGGCTCTGTTATAATGAACCAATCATATCCCTTTGCTTTCAAACTGGAGATTCAGGGCAAAGTGCTGCATAGAGACTATTTGTTCTCACAGAAGTCTACTTTTGATGTTGTTGCTTAATACACTTTACGAAAACTTCTGTATCTGTTCCCATTAGCTGGGTATGCTTTTGGCAAGGGGGCTTCCCTCATATCAAGGGAATAGAAAGACTTTGCAGGAATAATCTAGCAAGTTGCATGCTTAAGCTATGCTATCACATTTCCAGAATGAACCATGCTCCAAGGGTACCTTTGTCTTCCCAACAGCATAGGAAGTCTAGCCACCTAGTTTGGACTGAACTCCAGCTATTCAGAATACCAATTGCTCTATTTACATTTAGTGGAGGTGTACCAAGGAACAGCAAAAGTAGCAATGTATAAACTATTCTTTCTCAGGCTGACAGATCATTCAGGACCTTCCCAGCTACATGCTCCTCTTCACCTTCTTGTATGGAGAATGTCAACTGTGAAAAAGTATGCAAATTTAATTTAATGCTTTAATGATTTCTGTCTTATTCATTAGGGAACATGCATTTTATTTTTAATTAAATTTGCACAAGATGACTTCTGACCACTTTGAAGTCAAACACATTTTTATAATTCATAAACATACCAAACCCAACGCTCTGCTCTTTCTGCTGACATTTTCATAGACTGCTGTCCTACAGCAGATGGCTGAAAAAACTAATCAAGAGATTTTCTGAAAATGCACAAAAAATTTTAGCTAGGATCTGTAGCTATTGAAAAAAAAAAAGTTATAGAACTGCACATCTCCATAGTTGCCTAATATACTAATGCTTAGGTTTTGCAAGGCATTTAATCAGTGTGTACTGTACTATCAAAAAATACATCCCTGTGTCAGCATCTTCCTGCTTGGTCAAGACAAGTTCCAATAATACAAAGATCAGATAGTTCTTACTGGGCCCTGTCCCTTACCAAATGAGGTAGTGATGGAAAATTCCCTCCCTCTTCATTCTTAGCTGTTTCCTATCAGGCACAGGAATACTTTCTCCTCGTCCTTAGGTCATATTACAGGCCCTCATTCTGACTGATTTAGCTCCGCTACTTAGGGAATGGAAAGAAAACAAGACTGGGACAAGATATTACATGAGAACGGCTGTTTAAAAAGGCTGAAGATGAACTCTTGGTTCATGGAAGTGAAGAGATAACTCCACTTATCTCAGCACATAAAATTAACTCAGTTATCTCAATTACCTCAGTTTAGTCACAATTACCTCAAGTTTTGCTTTATTGAAAGTATGCTTTTAAAATTTCAATTCATCAGCTTTTAATTACTTCAAAAACAGAATTTTAATTCTAACATGCAATACTATTAGGGATGTAATCAAGGAGGCACTGTGATAGATTTTCCCCCTACTCTACACTGAAGAACCCAACTATTCCCTGACATAGCAATATGATTTTTGGGTGTTTTTTTTTTTTTTCTTTTCTTTCTGTTTGTGCTTAATTGCACTGCTCAATCACTGTGGTGAACTGCTGCTTACATTTGCTGAATCAGTTAAAATTTGTCCTCTTTCTTGGAACTCTTGTTATTTGCCAGATAAATGGCAATTTTAAATTGGCTTTACATTTTTTATTATTTTTTTTTTCTCGGCTTTAACTTCAAATCCTAATAAATACATCAGAAATATGCATTAGTTCAATATGCAACAGGACTGGATTCTAAAATGCACCACTAAGAAGCAAAGACAAGTGGTTTATAAGTGTAGAAAGGGACATGACACTACAGGAATGTCCTTACACATTCAATTCAGAACTCAAGACAATGTAAGTGGCTGGACAAGCCACACCTAGTTCAGAGAACCAGGTAAGGCTATATGGTAAATTCCTACTTTTTTTTTTTTTTTTTAAATCGTGAAACCTTTTAACCTCTGAAAAGGAGGATTATTTAAATCACTTTTGCATGAATAACACATTTAAATCTGATCAAATCCTTACATTTGGCTTGCGTGCTGTGATTCTTCAAGTTGTCCCTGCTGTGACTCAATCAAATTTCATCTTTTAGCTTAAGACAAAATCTAATCAAGTCATAGCTGATTTTTCCTTTCCTGCTGCAGTTTGCCTGAAGAAGTAAACATGTTTGTTTATTGAAAGTAATATTACTCAACTCATATCATATATAGAAAACTGTGGAAATACACCAGGAAAAAGTCACAATCTAATTCCAAACAATAAGTAAATATTAACTAAGGAAGGGCAAGAGTAGGTGGCATAATATAAATAAGCACTGAGTATTTTACTTTGTGTTCTAATTGATGCCTGTGGTCCCAGAGAAGCCTAGAGGAGTAACTATTTGCCCTACCTGCATAAAATTACGCATAACAAATGTTGAAGACAGACATCCTCCAAGCATTTAAGATTAGGTCAAAAATATTTTGTTGCAGTTGTACCCACAGTCTTTTTCTTTTTTTTTTAGCCAGGACTTAGTTTCTTGCCTACAATTCCATGCAGTTGGGTGTAAAAAGTGAACAGAAGCTCATTTCAATGCTACAGCCAAGCTGAGTTTTTTTTTCTCCTGTGGAATCGCACTGTATTTTCATTTGCAACATACTTTGTACTGAGGCCAACATTTTTATAATTATTATGTAAAAAATAAACATGCTGCAATTCTGCAGAAATTCTTACTCCCTTGTAATTTTATGCAAGAAAATATAATCTCATGAATTTTCAGTTTAGGGAGGTGCAAGCAACAAGGTACATTGTTTTGCACAGTGATTTGTTGCGTTTAGAATTGATCTGTGTTGAAGACATCAGATATAAAAGGATTCTAGATTCGGGATCCATTAGGATCTACTTTGTGAAGTTATCTTCACTTTGTAAAGTATCTTCTCAAAGAACCTTGAAGAAGTAAGAGCACTGGCTACAGGATGCAAGAAAGCCGAGACAGCTGGAGGCTGGGCTTGAACAAGTGATAGAAGACTAGATGACATACTGAATTCCCTGCTAACCTCAAGGATTTTATGGAAAGAAAGTTGCAGATGAAGAGCTTGCCTGTGAAAAATCAGTTTTTCTTTAATCTTAGATTAATGAGTAAATAATATGAAGAGGCTTTATGGTCTTATTTCTGCTGTCAAACATTTAACATCTAAGAAACAGACACAAGAATTTTGCTAGGTATGAAAGAGAACCATGAAAAATATTTAGAGATATCACTTCTCATGCTAAATCACACATACAAAAAAGGCAACACAAATATAATGTAAAACAAGAATGAGTACAAATGAAATTAGAGATGCTAAAGAGGCCTGAAAATGACTGAATGATGAAATAAATCCCAGTAATATGATTAATAAAAAGGCCCCAAAGGACCAAAGATACAATTACATTGATGTTCTCATATTTGTTTAGGCTTTGTGTTTGGGGCAAATGAACAACTTGCACAATATTGCCGACATAAATTAACAGTAGTTATCACTTCAGCACTTCACAGGAATCAGTGTAATTATTTCAGTGAAAAAGTTTTTTGTTTTTTTTTTTTTTTAATTTTCAAAACCCTTAATTAAAATGGTGAACAAAATCTTTTTCTCTGTCATTTTAAAGAAGCTCTTCAGATTATAGCAGTAAAATGAACAAACATTTTATTTACTTACAATAATCTTTTTCCAGCCTTATAATGCTATCTTAACTGTACCATTTTGATAGTGGACATACCAGCTATCTTCCATTTTTATGTTTTTAAGAAGAGGTAATCCTCTCCTTAATTTCTCATTCCTGTGACACCTTATCAACAGAACAAATTTGCCAGGAACAACAGGAACAAGCATAGCAAATTTATTTTCCTTATATACCATGCAGCAGGGCAAACCAGGATACTACATAATACGTTTTCCTTTTCCTTTAAGATACACAAAAGTTAATTTCAAAAAAAGCACATGGGACAATTTAGTACTGCAAAGACTGGTCCAAAACAGAAAAACAAAACATTTTGTGCAAGCTTGTTAGTGTAAAATAACCAGTGTGGTTTTGCTTGTTTCTCACAAAGTTGTTCAGCATAGATCAAAGGTATGGTGTGTCATTTATTACAATGAACACCTCAATTTTTCTGAAAAACAATAATTTATAAATTCTTTGGACTGTCATGACACCATCAGTTCTGAAAATCCATTTTCCTTAGTACAGGTCAGCACAAAAATTTGCACGCTTGATTCATATACAAGCTGCATTGATCCACAGTCTCCTTTAGGAGATATATTATGGCTACACGCATGCATCAAAATATCATTAGAATTCAGTGGAAGTTGGATGACTAATTCCTCTTAGAACTCTGGAAAATTTCAATTAATGAGCTTGGGAACATTGAGGCTAATAAGTGAAAATGTACTTATATTTAATTAAAAAGCACAATGCTAGTAAGGACTGAGTATCAAAGTGCATATGAAACAGACATCAACTAAACAAAATTGTTCCTACATAACTCCTTTGTAGACTGAGCAGCCATCTCCTAGAATTCTTTTTCATCAGCACTTGCCTGTTTGTTTGTTCTAGAAAATTACATTTAGTTAGAAAATATCATTTTCACTCCATGGGAATGGCAAAGGCAAAAGATCAATCAAGTCACGAGTTCTGGGAATGTATAATACTTTCCTGTAGAACTATGCATATTGACAGTCTGTAGGCAGATGGTTTCTGTACTACTGGAGAATATTGTGACATGTGAAACGCCATCGCTTTTGTGCTTTCCACCTCTCATTTGAAAGGAAGAAAATTATATTGCTTCAGGAAAAATACATTAAAAAAAAAAAAGATATTTGCAAACTCATAAGGGATTAAATAAACAGGAAATGTTCAGAAAATTCTCTAGAGAACGTTTGAAAAATGTCACTCTTAACAATTAGGTATTTGTATACATCACATTAAAATACAACTAAAAACTAATTGATTTTCCTTTGTTTGATATGCCCAGAATGAAACTCTACCTGTATTAGTGCAATAGAAAAATAAGTTTTGTTTCTTAAGACTAACCCCAGGGATAAAGCACAAACTACTCTATGACTTAAATGGCTTTGCATGACCAAATTGTAGATACATAAGATGTATTAGACTGCCTGATGTGCTTTAGCCATATCTGCCCTTTTGTCTTCACTTTCCTTTAAGGATCATTTATTCAAATTAGACCTTGCATTATATTTATCTCTTGAATTAATGCTTCAAGTTCCAGCCATCTTCTCTACATTCATATATTCCACACATGACAATCAAACCTCAGGTGCTTTTGAGCATGTCAAGTGTTGAACAAGTTTTACATTTAGATTTGTAAGTAGAACAAAGAACTGAGCTTTACTTCTCTAGCCCACAGAAAAAATAGTTTAAAGAATATACCCAGTTCTCTTCTGCCAGTGGCTGAAGAAAAAACATTTGTGAGGTTGTAAATAAATTAATTTTATAAAAAAAAATCTTTCAGAGTTCATAAAAATATATATTTCTACACCATGGAAATAATACATTTTTTTTAAGTGTTAGGTAAACACTGTGCATGTAATAGCTTTTATTTTTACAAATTTGGTAAGGGATCTGTTGGAGGTATGCACCTGTACCACTCAGAATGGCATGTAGCTAGCTATAAAATGGTATTTCATAGTAGGAAAACATATTCAAGCATTTATCATAGCTTATAATATGTTGCTGGAGAAAGTGTATGATAAACAATTGCACATGTAATTTTAAAGCAGCCAAATCAAATTTAAGTTGATAGAAACTCCTTGGTATTTCACTTTCCTGACAAGCTATTCCTGGCCATAAACTAGAGAAGTAGCTGAATATTATTTTACTTTCTAAACAGCCATTACAATGTAGTACTGCTTTGTGTCATATCAGCTAAACATGGTCAAGAGCATAAAATGAATTTCTTATCAACTTTTTGCTGTTTCACATCAATGAAAATTTTTTGTGTATGCACACAGTGATCAAGAAAGGTAAGACAACACCAAGTTTTCTTCTGTTTCCTTTTATCTCCCAAGCTGTTAACATGAGAGCTCAGTGAATATAAAGGCTGACAAATCACACTGCTTTTTGTACCACTTAATAGAAATGAGCTTGATTGTACAAGACAAAATAACAGATAATCAAATGCCAAGCTAACCAAGTCCCTCTTGTCTATTAATAAGAATAGTTAATCCATTGTTACTCCACAGATCTGACCCAGGACTGCAATAAAGCATTAATTTAGGAATGCCCAGACACGCTATTCTGGATTAAGATCCTCAACAGTTTTAATTTGAGGGTCTTGTGCATGATGGATCAGTTTTTTTGGTGTTACTGATTTGAATAAATCAGAGTCCTCATGCAAGGGATAGCATTATACATATACCTATTCAGCTGAGTTAGGAATTAGTCCCTAGAACTAACTATTCATGTGTCCCTTTCTAGTTTTATTGGCACCTCCACAGCTGCATGAAGCTTCATATGTACTCCACAGCATCCAGGCTTGTAGTCACACTCACTAGAAGTTCCAATGAGCTGAACTTGACAACTGATCAAAACACATCAGTTCGGAATTGAGTTCTTAGGATGTTTTTCATATCATAAGCTACACAGGTTTATTTGAACACCTGCTGAATGTGTGAATTTGCTGCTCAAAATCTGGAAAATACAAATATCGTTCAATTCTTATTTGGTTAGAACCCAAGTGTATTCTGTGGATAGCTCGGATATATACGTGTGTGTATATATATGTATGTATATTCAAAAACACACACACACACATTACTCATATCAAGAGTTTTCCAGTATTTTTCCCATCTAATAAATAAATTGTCAACTTTATCCTGATGAGTTGTGCTACCAAAGTGAAATTTAATTCCCTATTAAGGCTATGGCACCAAAAACCCCTACTAGAATTTATAAAAGGAGCATAGGAGGCTATTTTTATGCACTGTTAGCTTTTAATTGCACTGCATAATTGCATAAGAATGGTAAAACAGTACTTCATAGCCAAACAGAAAAGCATGCAATTAAAACATAGTATAGCCTCTGCTTTCTTGTGAATTACCAATTATCCCTTTCTAAAAAAAGTCTAGTTGCAAGTGCCAGTCTTCTAAACTGCCTCAAAGAAGGCATCAGTATTTCTGCTCCCAGTGGATTCCCAGACTTTCAGTTTACAGAGTGTTAGTGCCTGTTCCTTCTGCATTTTAGAGTGCTTGGTTCCGTTTATGCTTTGAGAAAGCAGTGAAGAACAATTTGCCTTGTGGAACAAAGCTGCTTTTAGAAAAGAAACGTCCAGTTGTGCATCACGGGACCTGGGTTCACTTAAAAATCTGTTGACACAGTGTCAGGTAGCCACATTTTTAGAACAAAATACAACACAGAAAGGAAAATTACAAAACTTAAAAAACCTCAGGGTTTTTTGTTGTTGTTGTTATTGATTGTTTTTATTTAATATATTTTTAAACCTTTTAGATGTAGGAAGATTTTCATAGTTAAAGCTTGCACAATTAAAAGCTCCAAGTGCCAGAGACTGTCTCTGGTTAGAGTAACTGTACAGTGACCCAAGCACCAAGCTACCAACGTACCACGGATGTTTGTGTGTATGAATTGCTGCTGAGCATACATGTACAAGCCCCTGTTATGCCCCTGGTTCATTGCCAGTGTACAGCTCATGCCTTCTCATCAGTCACTAACACTGCTCAGATGGTTTCAAGAGTAGATGTCATAGTTCATGTAGGGTTGTAAAAGCCTGCCTGTTGAAACAGCTGGGTATACAGCAACCTAATGGCTAAAGCAACCTAATGGCTGGCATGCCATCTTGGCTTCCCTGTTACCTACAGCAGCCCTGTGCACAGAAAGCAAAGACCAGAAGATCCTGTACACTGCTTTCTACGAGCAATTGCATGCATTAACCATCTAGTAAGAGTCAAACCTCAACTCTATACTCAAAAATATACCTAATTTATTGAATATGAAATATTAGTATCCTAACAAGCAAATCAAATCAAAGCTAATCCCCATCAATAACACAATGACCATTAAAGAGCTCATTATCTCATTATTTTTCTTCTCACATCCAGGTGTTCAGAATGAAGCTATAAAAGTAAATGTAAGACAGAACTTGATGTTAGTTATTAATTACTTAGGCTTTTAGGATCTCAGTTCAAATTTGATTACTGATAATTTGATGTCAAAATCTGATAAAAATTATAATATTTATTGAAGTAACACTTCGAGGCTTATAGAAGTATTTGCATAGGGACACGTTTTGGAGAAGCATGAAATCAAAAAAAAAAAAAACAAACAAACCATCACATCCTGACATTAAAAAAAAAAGTAATTTGATTGAATTTATATTTATTCAAATAAAATGAAATAATATAATTTTTATTAGGTGATTTTTTTTTTTTTTAAAGAAAAATAGAAAAAATAGAGGTTGATGTGTAAATTTTATATATACATATATTGCTTTACTTTTCTTTTTGACCATGGATAGGAAACACTGACAACAGAAATATGGGAAAGTGTTTAATTCATTATTCTCGAGAAAAAAGTTAATTCAAAACTTTTTACTTTTTATTCTTATCTAATCACTTGAACATTGTCTAGGTAAAAAGGTACATATTTTAGTTCATATTATAATGATCTAAGAATATTAAAATCCTTCAGTAATTTTGGAAGATCACCCTAATCTTTTACTTTCGTTTATATCAAAAAAAGTGTTTGATAATAATATAAAATAATTTAAATTTTTATTATGCAACATGTTTTGTTTTGTGTACTATATGGGATTTTAAAAGGCAATGAGAATGACTTCAGTTATCACAAAAGTTTAATTGAAGTAATTTGCATGATTTTAGTTTTCAAAAAAAAAAAAAAACGCCTATATTCTCTTAACATTTTTCTCATAAACTTCAATCTAAATTATGCTTTTCTTGAAATGGATTTTTCCTCCTCGATTTTATTATATTATTTATCTTCCCAGTAAATGTAAAACCTGATCCCTTTAGCAGCTTAAGTTGCATAAATTTTGTAATGTTTTTCTGTTGAAGCTGTATACCTTAAAATATTTTGCATGATGACTGCTGCAACATAGTCATCATTTTCAATGCTGTAGTAATAGAGATGCAATAAACACAAAAGAAGTTATGATGCATCTTGGGAAACCTGTTTTTCAATAGATTAAAGTAAGTCATACAATTGGCACTATTTAAAATAAATTGTTAGTATAACTCCTAAAATAAAGTCTAAATGGTGAATATCTTGACGGGCTATTTATATCGTCCTTTACCAATAATGTAAGTAAACAAATATAGTGTATTTACTGTAGGTTTTGTTCATGAGAACTGACGTTAAATCATCTGTTTTACTACAATTAACTCAGCCAATAGACGTTTCAAATTACTGGTCATCTATTTATACAGCTAGGAACAACTTGGTGTTATTAAATTTTTTTCAGTTCTTCAGACGAAATTGCAAAAATTCTATTAAAATCCTGAAAGTTACACCAGAGAAATGCATACAGAAGCTACACGAAAGCCAGGAGCATCGTTAAGATGTTTACTGCATCTTCTACAATGTTTCCATGTATATAGGAATTAAGTACTTGTCCAGTCTTTTCTAGAGGACAGCCCCTCCCCTACAAAAATCCTGACGTCTGACAACATTACAATCACAATGACAATATTTTTATGAGCTTCTTTCCATCTCTTTAACATACTCCAGCATTCTTAAATTATTACCTTAATAAATAACATTGAGACATTTTGCAGGGTTAAAACTGTACATGCAATAATGAGATGTGGTATATAGAGCACCTTCCCTACCATTACACTGCAAATCAACCCCAAGACTCCTACTGACATAGTATATAAACTGTAGATAGGTGGCTGTACCAGTCACAGATTTCTCCTTGAAAGTAAATGTTATAAGTGGCAATTGCATGGTCCACAGAGAGAGTAAGTACCTTAATCTTGTGGCTATATATGTACAGTGCAACTATTGCAACTGTAGAAAAAGAAATTCCAATGAAAATACAAGAATAATAAGTGGCAATAATTACAGTTTATGATAGTTTGGGGAGACTTGTATGTCCAGAAAGAATGATTTACTAAATTAAGTTCAGAACCAACTCAAAGAATAAGGAAAATTATATTTTTGTACTGTCTTTGTTTAGTTCCCCCTTCCCATAGAAAATCATATGCTGGTGATTACCCCTACATGGAATAAAGCGTGCTATAGAATGGTATTACAGTGATAGATTTTAAGCTTCCAGAGGTAGCAGACATAAGTGAGTTAGGTTTCTACAGAAGTTCTGATCTCCTGGAGTCTCTAATGGTATTTTAGCTTATTAACTATATACTTGTTTCCCTGCCTTCCTTATAGGCAAAATCACTTTCATTTTCCTGGTGTCGGTGCCAGATTAAAAGAAGTATGTGCTACATCACCGTCATCTTTGATTTTGCTTTTCCACTAGGAGAAGCATAGAGAGATTATGTTATTCCAGGTAGAGGGTACGGGGTTAGTTGGGGAGCCAGAATGTAACAGATGCATAAAACATCTCACTTCTGAGGTTAAAAACCTAAGCATAATAGATGGAAAAGATGATTTCAGCCAAGCCAATTATTTTGGCAATTCTGTAGGACTGTGTGGAGGCAAGTCTTCTTAAGAAGAAAAAAAAAACAAAAAAAAAAAAAAAAAACCAAAAAAAAAACAAACACGAATTCACCATGGCTCTGCTAGAAAATTCTAAAATTCCTACTGCAAAGTTCTTAATGGGAAAAAAAAAATCAGCATTTTAAACCTAGATGCTCATACTCAGCCTAAACAAGCAGTAATTGCACTTTAAAACTTTGTTTAGGATTGCTTGTAATCATAAATGGAAAATTACTGACAAAATATGGCAAAAAAAAAAAAAAAAATGTTCCACAGAACATGAATACCCTCACAGCTGGAGGTTTTCACAAGCAGTACTGGTTAAACACAACTGCCACATGCTCTCAGGCTGCTGCCTTCCCTTCTTGTCTTATTTTTGCACAGGGCGATGCAGACCACAGGCAGGAAGGTCTGGCTACTGTTGCAGTGGAAGTGAGGCAGCAATATTCTGTACTGGCAATGATACTGTCAAAACTCTGACTGCCACCTTCCCAAACAACCCAGCCATTTCCAAGCATTGGGAAGTATGGCAGGGAAGGCTGAGCAAATCACCCAACAAAACTGTTTTGCCTTGTTCAGGCCCAAGAACTAAGCTGCTCCAGACATGGAGCAGGCATGGCATCTAACTTGGAAGAATTTTTCTGCAGTGATTTTTTCTGCTGTGATTTATTTTTACTTTTTAAACCACAGTCCTAATTTCTCACATGGTTTTAATAGTAACAGTCTTGACATCATTTGAGGGAATGGTGCTACAGGAACAAACATCCAGGATGTCACAGAAAAGGTTAAACAGATGGTGAAGGTAACATTCAAGATGCACTGATAAAACTACCTTATCTTCTCCTACTAGCAATGCTTGAGAGACTGCATAAAAGCAGATACACATTTGTATGTGTATATTTTGAAACTCTGGAGACTAAAAGTATTAACCTCACACTGCTGTATTGCGAACAACGAAACTATTGTTTCAGAAATATAGGCAGACTTTATTGCCTTCATTTCAAAAGGCAGACTGAGAAATGTTATTTCTGATAGCTATTCAGTACAAAAATTAGAAAATGCATCAGGCCTATCAAGTCACATCTGTGTCACTGCAGATGCAGCTGACATATGGAACAGTCTACATCTTTCCTTGATGTCATAGCCCTGAGTTACTTGCATGGTGTATACAGAGCATACCTATTAGAAGGAGCTTTCACAAGCTCAGTATGTAGTTTTATGCTTGTTGTCACCATACTTACAGCAGAGGTGGACTTGTTCACAGCATCTTAGTAGCTGTGTGGAATCTTAACTTACCATTGTTCACTGAGCTGTAAGAAATAAAAACGATCAAAGAAAACATTCACTTTTTCCTAATATTACAGAAACCTCTCTCTATGCTGTTGCAGGCGTGTAAGGTAGGAGGATAAAAGTATTATTGTCGTCTCATCTGAGCAAGGAAGAAACTCAGCCAAAATAAACAGTTCTTCCAGACAATCACAAATATCTTCACCCACATACTAATGATCACAGTTTTGTTTCCTACAAAAACAGAGGTATTATTCCTATTCCTTACCCTCGGTATTCCAGAATGTGTGATATGCTTTTCCTCCAAAAAAGCTCTCCTAAGACCTGATTTCTTATGCAGTGCCTACAACTTCTTCTCTTTCAGATAGGAAACTCCATACTACTGCTTCATCCTCCCAGCAGATGAGAGCATGTTCCAGACTGATTTAGTTAACCTGGCTATCAGACATAGATGCACAAAGTCCAGGTGCTACTCCTGAATTGCTCCACGCATACTGAGTTTGGGGAGAAAGAAGAGCAGCACTGCACTCATCTATAACCCTCAGTGAACATCTGGGTAATTTTTAGCATGGCAGCAAGAGTCCAGTTTTACTCTCTTGATGCTTCTTAACTGAAATCAAATTGCAGTGTCATGTCATATAGATATAGGAATGTATTATACATTAAGTCCGCACCTATAAAAATCAGGCAAAACACGCAACTAGCAAGTAAATAGTATTGAAGATTCATAGATTCAATCTCTGCTATTAATTTTCTGTTTTACCTTTTACATCATTTGTGCCTTTTTGTTTCCTAACTGTAAGACTGGAAAGCCTACCCATTTTATTATTACTATTTTTTTGGCACCAAACTACCACACAGTAGAGGTTCTTTGCTGCTGATGTCCAGGCTTGTGTTCATCCCTCCATTCTCAAATTGCCTGTCTTACAAAGTATCCTAATTTTCATGCACTAACTACAAAAATGGAAGCATTGTGGTTTAGAGAAGCTCATTCCATAAACCTCTCACTGGGACAGAATCTGCACTCTCCCATTTCATCTGAACCTCTCAAGCTACAGGATCATTAAGTTTCCCTCAGTGGATTTTTTGTTTGTTTGTTATGGAAAACTAGATAAGAATAAGAGGCATCTCATGGAAGTGTCATGGGACAGCAGAATAGTTTCTTGCCCTACTCTAATTAGAACACAAATCCTGCTGGGTTTAATTATCCTGTCTTATTACAAATTTGACAATACAGACAACATGCTAAAAATACCTTTTGTTTTTATTGTTATTGAGTAAAAGCTCAACATTTCATATTACTGGAAATAGAAGATTAAGAATTAAGAATGGTATTAATTACTTTTTTTTTTTTTTAAAGTGAGGGACAATCGGTTTCTGGTATTTAAATCCTATTACTTGGATATTCACTAGTTTCCAGTGAAAAAATTACAAATTTTCTGTTTTAAAATTATTCATAGGAACATAATGATTAATGAAATTCTCATATTTGTAAACATAATTAAACGCCATATATTTAGCCAGTTTAAAAACATTTATAAATGATATTGCATTTATATTTGTACTTGAAGTTTAGTGCTCATTGAAATTTTATGATTCATAGTAGTAATATTTTAGAACATAATAGTTTTTGATTATTTAATTTCATTGATTTCAATATTTTTATTAATAAAGAGCTAAATTTGGAGCTTCACAATCAGTAGTGCAGTAAACATGCATAGTGGACATGAAAAATAACAGTTTTATTAATCTTTTCATCTTAAATATGGAAAAACATGAAAAATATTTATTCTTTCCCCCATTCAACTTCATGTTAAATAAGAAATAAAATATGTCTTTAATTTCAACTGCAAATTTGAAACACATTAAATAATTTATCATTAAAATATACTGCCATTCCTCACTGTAATCAGGACATTTGCTACTGGATTTAGTAGTATCTTAATAGCAAATAAAGCAGAGGGAGAAGTGTTACAGAGCCATTCATTTCCAACTGTTTTCATTTGAAAGCACTGCAGTGAAGCTTTTTTTTTTTCCTGTAAATAGTATTCAGTAATAGAATACTCTAAGTGTAAAGAACCCTGAATAAGGAGTTTGTGTAATAACATGGAGCTAACCATATAACCATATTTCTTCCTATATGAGACAGTAAACAGACATGGAGATAACTCTGATTGGAAAAGGGTTTCTTAATAAGAAGTTTCTATGAGTATGTAAGTAATAATAATGTACATCCTATCTGTGCTTAGTTAAGCTTAAGAATAAAATTATAAATAGTATTAAGTATTTGTGAGGCTAGAATTATCTCATTTATACACCATGCAAGTCTGAATTCAAACAGTGAAATTCTAAGCAGAGTTAGATGCAAATTTGAACAAATCATAGCTGTTTAGTTTTCTTTTAAACATTTTAGCTATATTACACGTGATTTTCTTCCATCATCTCTGTAAATGAGTTATTAATGTGATTTAAGGGAGTATTAGGGAAAAAATCAGAAAAAACACATTGTTTTATACCTCTTAAAACACACACACACAAAATAACAAATACCCAACAAAAGAAAAAAACACCAAAAATCAAAAGTCAAGCCCTCATTTCAGCACAGGCCATAACCCCACAGAAAACTTCATCAGAATTAGATGTAAGGGCTAATTTTGATTCATAAAGACTGATTCACTGTACCAAGATGTTCACTTAAAGATTTCTCTGTATGTTGCACACCACTGATGATGTGCTGGGCACACAGCTCCAGCATTCTCTCAAGAGCAGTAATGGGAGTGTGCAATCCCACTGGCAGTGGCCCTTTCTTAGAAGTGAACTGACAGTGACCCAAGTACAAAATGAACTCCTGACAGTATCCTTCCAAAATTAAATCCCAAAGGAAAAAAAAATATATATATAGTTTATGTGTGCGTCAAGTAGAGCATACTGAAAAACAGCATTATGACTTTTTTTTTCCCCTAGGCAGACAAAACCTCCCATTGATTTGGAGCAAAGAGTGACTAAATACTCCAGATCAGTATAAAATCTGATGAGTGATGAGTACTGCTCGAGTTATAATCAACATAAATCCTGATATTGTTCAATATCACCATATACAAACTGTATTTCTTGTTACTAGTCAGAAATTTTCATAGCCTCATGACTTCATGTATCCAAATAATCAAACCATCCCAATTTCTTTCAGCATTACAGGAATGCATTCCTTCTCACATGCTGTGGAGTCATATCACAGTTGCTACTTCAGCAACACACTGCCAAACCAAGCAATGATTAGATCTCCCCAACTAAGTTATTGTAGAATTGATTCTGCCTTTCTGTATTTCCTATTCAATAATTCATGTTTATTGCATTTACAAAGAGAGGAAATACATTAAAATACTCTGAAAAGCCTACTAAGGGGCTGCATGCCCATGGCCGGCTAGTGCAGGGAATCTGCAGACCAGAGCACATCTTTCACAACCACAAAAGGCTGTGTATTCTTGAGTGAAACACACTGTTAAACTACAGGATATTTTTTATTTTGTTGTGCAGATGCATTAGTTTACATATGCAATATATACTTAATAAACACTGAAATATAATTATCAGAATTAAGGCAGCAGATACTCTGAATCATTTTGATCCTTAAAATAATAAATTATGAGGATGTCATAGGAAATTGTATGTTATATGTAATTTATATGCCATATATATATATATGCTATATGCAAATATAACGGATGTACTTGATACTTAAATCACCTCACGAGCTTCTACAATGTGCATTATTCAGAGCAGAATGACCATGCTAATTCTATCTTTTTGCTTTAAGAACTATGCATTTCTGTATCAGTGAATACATTGAGAACACCTGGAAGTAGGAAGTTCTTCCTTGAGTAAGAGTTTTCCCTGGTCCATATAATTATATTTTTATTAGCATTTTTTATTAAAAATAGGTTTTTTATTAAAAATCCCACTTTTAAGCATGCTACTTCATAAATTTTCAAGACAAAACACAAAAATTAAATATAATTGAAGGTGTTTAAAAGTTTATCAGCAATGCCAACTGTGAATGCTTTGCTAAAAGGTAATAAAGACAAATTAGCTCAGGAGAGCTACAAAAGTAATCAGTAGAAAGAAGAAATGATCTTAAATGAAAAAGCTGAAGACTATACTTGGTCCAGGAAAATGAAGTGACTGTGTAAAGATACATGGGAGAAAATCAATGGAGCACAGAGGGAACTGTACAAGATTGTACTATATTGTATAAATCAGATACAAGTCAATTAATGAAATTCTGAGAGAATATTTTGGACTAGATGATCTTAGAGGTCTTTTCTAACCTAAATGATTGTATATGACAATGATTCAGATCATATCTAGAAAATACCACCTATTTTCAAACCAGATAGAAAAAGTTGTATTTATATACAATACAGCAAATTACCAAAAAAAAAAAAAAAAAAGAGTCTATCAACATAAGGACAGTAGAAATTGCAGTACTGTGATTTTTTTTAAAAGCTTTCCAAATGCATTTATTAGACATATAAATGGAATAAGATTTCATAATCAGTAGTTGTGAACTAAACTATCTTCTGTTTGCTAGTACATTACGAACTGCTTATTCAAAATTAATTGTAATAAAACTATTAGCTATAGAGTAAGGTATTTTCATGTATATCCAACTGGTATAAACATTTTTTTTCTAGATGGTTTTAAACACCATTTACCTCTAAAAAGTGCACCCCATGAAAACACAATAGGCCAGATCTTGTTTTCATATTCATTTTTCAATCTGGAGAAATTCTAACACATTCACTGCAATTTCTGAAAGCTTACACCAAACTAAATAAAAATCAGAATCTGGATTGTTTTTTCTAATACAACAGTTGTTTGCTCAGCTGGTCACGCATTTGGAAGTAATTTATTGCGCTTTAAAATAATGTCAAATCAATCCATCTTTCTTTCCTGACTCTAACAAAATGAAATGAAAAATCTCTGTAGCTCAAAAATGTTCAACACTGCAACTTCCTGCTTCTTTTCAGAGATGTTATTCATATTTTTCTTGTAACAGTTGAGCATGTTTCCTATGTTCATCTTCAACTGTGATACTTTCAGCAGCAATTCTGACTTAAAATTTAAAGAGGACAATAGCCATAGCATTACCTCACTTGTTCATTTTGATGTGATAACAAGATTAGTTTTTGGTATTGCCCCCAAAGTGAAACAGGGCTGAAGAAAGCAGTCAAGTAATGATTGTACATCTACTTAACATACCTCTATAAATAACTCCATAGAGATTTACCAGCTACACCAAAGATGTACTGAAGACATGCCTTACACAACTTATGGCTGGTTAAACTGCACAAGGGAATGTTACTAATGGGAACCAAGACTTTCTAAAAAAAAAAATAAATAATAAAAAAAAATAAATAAAGGGAAGTTAACGGGAATTTACAGCATTCATACAATACTCAAGGCTTAGGTCTGCCCATTTACTTGCACTCATTCTACAAGGGATATTGTTATAAATCAGCATTTCATTTGTGCTGTTCTGCATTGCATTTAAGATAACAGCCAAATAAAAGTTTTGTCTCTTAACTACAATGAGGGCTTTGTAATTTTCTGTAATTACAGAAGCTACAATGTGCCAAAATAAATACCTACATACAACTATGGGTCTAGCATGTCTAGCATGCTGCAGATAAGATTTCTTATGACTTCCTAACAAGACTTTCAATGGAAGAGGCCACAAACCTATTCAAATGAAATACATTAGGAAAGCCTCATCTCTGAGAAACACTCCGTGAATAAAACTGTCATCTGATATCCAGAAGCTAGCATCTGAATTTTGTTTACCTATTTCAAATGTAAACTGAGTATCTGAACAGATGGATGTATAAAACTAGCATGCAAGTGGTCTACATACTCAGAAGCTCTTGGGCATCCAGCTATATCTTTCATACATTAAGCACATGTAAAGTTTTATGAACAATTATGACTCGGGTTTATACAGATTGATAAAAACGTGCATACAGTTGGATAATATGCATATAGCGTGTTTTTTTTCCCCTCCAAATTCCTAGTATTCCTCTTTTAATCATGGAATGTTTCTACATCCTCCATGCAAATTCCATACAGAAGTGTCAGTAATATGAATTATATTTATTACTATGTTGTGTTGCAAATAAGGTAGATATGCAAAGAAAGCAATTAGAATACTGTACATAAAAGTGACTAAAAGATAAATTAGCATTTTATTCAGAAAACTACTCATACTATATTTACATTTGAAAGTGTGATAAAAGGAATGCAGGTTGTGTTTTATGACACGAACATGTGCAAGACGAAATTGAAAATTAATTACTAAACATGCACTTTTTCATTTCTGATCATTTTCAACCATCCCTTTAAGTGCTTTCAGGGGGATCAGTAACAATTCAAAAGTTAAAGTACGTCCAACTTTCTACAAAGTCCTACTCCATCACTTGGGAAAGAGAGAGAAAATTCTAGATTAAACTCAGTTTGCCATGAAGAGCTTTTTCACTCAATCCACAGAAAAGTAAAAAGAAATACTAATAATAACATTCAAAGGACACCTTTCAGGAATCTTTCTTATAATATCTTTTAATTGCCCCCCAAAGGGATTCCAGAAATAGAGAATGTTGCACTCAAAAGACAGAACAAACAACAGACAGCAACAACAACAGAGTGGTATTGCCTCTCTTTACGTATATACCAGAAAAAAAAAGCTACTTTTTGTGGCCCCTCCAAAAGGCACTGAGCCTTCTCTAACACTCGCCCTGGATGTATACACCTCCAGTGCACAGACACTTTACTGAAACGTGAACAAAATGTCAGCTCTGTGCATCTGATGTAACAGGCATAAATAATGCCATCTCAAACAATATAATTTTAATGGTGTAAAGCAGGTATAAAACCTAATCAATAGCAACAGATAAAACAAAGAGAAGCACTTCAGAAATTGAATTTATTCAGAAGTCATTGCTGCTCAAACTGAATACTTTAGAGCACGATTTAATGCTTATGATATTTTCCTTATTAGCAATGTAGCTTGGTAATTTATTTTTCCATGCTTTTTGCTTCATACCATAGACATTTACAATTAATGTGTTTTCTTTAATTCCAATAAAATATTTTTTTAAGCTAGAAAAAGGACTTTTGTTTGTACATTGGGAGACAATTGACACCCTTAAAATCCATTTTGACAACCCACCACAATCATCACACCACAAAGAAGCCCAAAAAGCATCCTACAGTCTTTGTCTTTCACTACATTGTCTTAAAACTAGAGACATTAAGGATATGATATTCTCATCCAACAGCACTAATGGCTCTTTTTTTTCTGGAAGAATTTTTATTATATTATTATTAATTTGAGAGCACAACATGTGATTTTATTCTTATTTTTTGTCATTCCAGCAGACGCACACAACCATTGAACAACTGACAGATAAATTTTACAATATAGCTCTATTGTAGTTTAACTAAAATTAATGTACTGATTTGAAAGAAGACTCAGGTACACCAGTGTTCTAGTAGAAGGGATGGAAACATTTTTTCCATGTTTCAGCTGTTACAGAATCCATTTACAGTATCCTAATAAAAAAGTCCTGCCAAAGTAGTGATTCATATTAGTCTTGGCTTTGCTGTTCTTTTTCTGAAAGATTCTTCACGCAATTAACTTTAACAGTTAATTTGACATAAAATAATGAAGTAAAATCACAGACAATTGCTCCAAAAAAATGAAAAAGAGGCACCATTATTAGTCACAATTGGTGGTCAGCAAAAGAAAGAAAAGAAGAGAAAGAGAGAGAGAGAAAAGGACCTTATTCAGGAATGCAGAAATACGTCTAACTTTGAACAGCCCAGCTATGTGCTAGTACAGCTCAGCTTATTCTCATTATGGCACCTTTATATAAAACGTGGTCAGCTGCAGTTTGGGGGGGGGGGGGGGGTGCTCATTTTTATAAAGCAGAATCTTTGCATATATCAGATGTTAGGAAAACAACAGCAATACCTAAAAATACTATAAAGGAGAGCTTTGGTAGGTAAAAATTGAATTTACGAATCTGTGCGATTAATACCAGCTCTGAACATCTGTGTCAAACTAATGAATAGGAGGATATTACTTTAGTTTACTACATCTTATTAATACCTGAGACCGCTCTGTTATGTTCATGAGATCCTTAAAGGACACAAAACAGATAAAACAATGGTTCATGACTGTGTCTCAGCAATGCAGTCAGATGTAGGTTCTAGGAATGCAAGGCAGAATTTGTTCCTCAGTGCACAGCATAAAATGAGTTCCTTAAAAAAAAAAAAAAAGAAAAAAGTTTTTAAAAACTTCTCTAGGTCAATGAAATTAGCTTGTACACTGTTTTAAAGAGTTTTGGCAACAAGATCAGCTTACCATTGCCGCTAACTTTTGGTGAATGTAGCACTATGCACGTGCTAACGGCATTACCCTTTTCTCCTTTGTCATTGGCAAGATTCTAATGGGATTGTCTGATAAAGAAAGTTGACATAAAAATAACCTGATCTGGGAGTCAAGTCTGCACTTCACAGGGTTCAGTAATTTCTCAGAAGTGTTGCAAGGACAGACTAGGCGATGGGAAGGTTAGAATAAATTACGAGACAAAAATAATGAATTTCTGCATTATGTAGACTGCATATAAAGGCAGATAAGCTTAGGGAAAAGAATCTGTTAACTGGAAAAATACAACTGCTTGCATGAATTACCTTAGTCTGCATCCTGTTCTGCTATTCTTATCATGTTTTTACAATTCCAAAACACAAACTACCTCAATTTATAGTTTTATATTTGAGTTTGAAAGAAATCATGTAAAATTACAACTGTCTTTCTCTGTATGCATTTTCAGTATATAAATGAACGGACTTCATCAGGTTTTTCCTGCGTCAGTGTAGCATCCCCTGTATTACTGTCTTTTCTCACTGGCCTTTTCTCATCTTGAGCATCATTTTTTCCTCTTAGGCCTCTATTCATTCATTCACACTTCTCATTTATGCATTTTGTTAGTGCAATATAAATGCAACTCTGACAATCCTAAAGATGCTAAAATTACACCTTTCAAAAGGCAAGTGCTGTTATTTATCTATGCGTTTTTAAACACAGTTCAAGTAAAACATACACTTTCATTGAACACAAACATTAACGAGGTTAGAAGAAAATCATAAATGCAGTACCTTCTCCACACTAAGTGAGGAGCAATAAAAAAAAAAGTATGCAAGCCCAAAGAAATGTCATTCCTAGAAGCCTTTGGGGAGGTTGGTATTTCAAATGAAGTGACTGTGACTGCCAAAGAGGTAATGAAATTCTGTATTTAGCACATTGCTGGCTGAAAAAATACTGCCGGGCATTTTGGTGTCCCATCAGGGATTCAGGACTTACATTGTTTTCATTTCCTGAGAAGCCCTCTCAAAAATGATATTATCTCCAAACCTTAGATTTATTTATTTATTTTGAGGGGTAGGATTGCATTCTAGAAGAGATACTACGAGGTCACCTCTGGCAGATGATGGGCAAATCATCAGTTTCACTACTTAAGATGCTGGTTTTCTATTCATAAAATAAAATGAAATATTTAGGGATTCATTTAAGTTATTAATATGAAATGTTAAAATTATGCTACACGTACATCACTAAAAGGTTTATTTACCCTTTAAAATGTAAAGGCTTGCATTTATTTATGAAGAACGAGTTTTGCAAGACTAATAAAAAAATCTTGTGTGGAGTATTCTGACCAGATTTTGCTTGTGAACACAAGAGAGGAAACAATAATGGCTGTTGTATGAAATGACTGAGAATATTCAGCAGGTGGTGGTTTTCTATACAGTGATGACATTTCAGGGAATGAAGGTTCAAATAGACAAAGCAGCTGTAGATAAAACCTAATTTCCAACAGAGTTGAATGTCTGTTATTCCCATGCTTTGTTAGAGAACAGACTTGGTTAAAGTCGTTTTATATGATGATACTATGCACTCCCACTGATCAGATACCAGTGGATGTATACCAGCAGGAATACAGTGCACCCAGGGACATATCATTCAATAGGAAGCCCAACTCACAAAAAACAGCTAAAGAAGCACCACACTATGTTCACATAAAACACCATCCGTTCTCCAATGGAAAAATTTAATTCCATTAAGTGACAAAGTAAACATAACTTAGTTGTGTTTTTTTGTTTTTTCTTTCTAAAATAATTATAGAGACAAGATTTTTTTTTTTTTTTTGGGGGGGGGGGGGGGGGTAAAATTAAGGTTTCTTCCTCAACACTTCATTTTACAAACACGCACACAGTATATTTTCTCCTTCCTGTCTCTGAGTATCTTAAGATTTTCTACTATGATACTATTTAAATCTGTATTCTATTAAAAACATCCTGAAAAGTACATCTGGTTTTCTGGAACAATTTATAAGTGATCAACAACAAAAAATCCAAACCATTAGCTTTAAGTTCACCTACTCGATGTTGTCTTATAGTAGATTTCAATTCCTACCCCAAAATTTTCAACCTTTGCATAGTTGAAACAATTTTCTAAAAAGTAATTTGCCTGCTAAATCAGTATTCTGAAATCTACTTAAAAATGTCCTACCATTTTATAGTAAAGTTTTAATAGCATTAATAACTTGATACTGCTTACAAAGTTTGCAAGAGAGCTTTAAAAATGCAACTTGAGCAAATACACAGGAACACACCCCACATGGCAATTAAGAGGTAAAACAGTATGAATTCACTATACATAAAATTAAGCTGAGGACAGGAAATGCAACCATACTCTTGTAAAATAAGCTCACAAACAAATTACAGATAAGTGCATGCACGCGCGTGTATATATATATACATTTGTATATATACTTATACTTACTTATTTATACTATACTATACTTATTTATAGGGAAGAACATGAGTAAGCCTATGGAAAAGTTTCAAATCAAGCCAAGACTACATAAGTAAGAGAAACACTACCTTCATGTATTAACAATTCAAGATTAAATCCAGGTAAGGGGAAGCCTGAGAAAATCTCAAACCAGTCATTAACCTGAACTTCACAGCAATATACACCAAAATTTGAATACTCAGCACAGCAGTATCTTGAAGGAAGTTAAACAATGGCAATAACCAGTATTTGCACCCATTCCACAAACTATACGTTTCCAAAGAATCAGAAAGAAAAATAACAGAGAAGAAGGATTTCAAATTATAAAATTAAATAAAGCATTACAAAATTGGAATACATTTTCCCTCGTTCTGTTATTTATTCATATGAGAAAGATAGGTGTTCTCTAGCATTTTCAGGGAGGGGGAAAAAGGAATTTGCTCCTTTTCTCTAGAAATTCAGAAGAATCTATAGAATCTTGAAACTCTATTACAGTTTTTGTTCTTTCAATTGGCAGTCTCTAGGTCAGGCAAATTATTTTATTACCATGATTCATCCATGGGAATAATATCTCAATGATCTTTATCAGAGCACAATGCCATGGTGTTTGATTACACTACTGCCATTTTAGAACATTTGTGTGGAAGATAAGTTTGTTGTTTAGTGCTTTGTAAATAGAACATACCAAAACTGATATTCCTACATCATCATTTATGTGTGCCGAGAAAATCTGACTGCCCACCTCAATAGTAATCGTATGTAATTGTTTACTAATCCATCTTGCTCTCTCATTCAATCTACACTATTATTCCAAGTGTTACTGTTTTCAATAATCTAATGCACTCTTTTGTCCTCAATTTCAATGATTTTACCTGTTCCTATTCTTCTCTAGTATTTATATTTTCTTCCCTCTTTTTGCATTGGCGTTTAGACATCTATCAAATTCAATTCTTTCTTAACATTGCTTCATATAGCAACAGAATTTATGCAGAGGATGTGTTCTATTCCGGAGGCTATGACACATTCACTAAGTATCCGTAGTCATGTAAGGTCTTACTGATCCTAGCTCTTTATTACCCAAGTCTGAAAAAAACAGGAAGCTCTGGAACAGACACCTACACTTTCAGCCTGCTCTGCTATTGTAACAGTAACCTGAACGAAGAGGCACTCTAGGCAGCTGGATGTTGGAGTTCCTTAAATTTCAGACTTGGACATAACAGTAAGGCACTTCTCAGACAAAGTTACTCCAGAACCACAGCTGCAATTGACAGTAGGAAACAAAAGCTGGGCTACCTTTTCCCACCTTGCCTGATGGCTGTTGAATTGTCACATATAATGTTTATGGCAGCTTGTGGCCTTTGTATACCAGAGGCCATATTCTCCAATGATTTGAACTCTACAGTTCTGAGTTGACATTCAGCAACAGACTTACTACCTACACAACTTCCATTTTATATCACCCCATAATGGTATATTTTTTGCCCAAAGCCTCCATGGATTTTACAAAATGTGTCCATACAGCATGCGAATAGTGAATTTCCTCCATTGCCAGCAAAAGGGCTGTACTGCAACGCAGTCCCCTTACTACAGTCTTGTCAGTGAAATGAAGCATAATCTTTAACACTTTATATAGCATAAGTAAATGCAGTCTTGTGACTCTGGACTGTTGTGAACATGCCTGAGCTTCACTAGGACTTGGAAAGAGCTGCTACAGTGCTGTATTACTAATTCAGGAGTGTCAATGTAATGCAGCAGAGAAAGGGGACCATTCAGACTTCTGCTGGAATGAAATGGTACCATTCAAACTTAACATTTTACCATTAAGAGAAGGTACTTCTCAAATTAGAGATTACTTAACAAAGATTTTGTTCTGCAGATGCTTATGACCTCAGCTCCTGCTACATCCTTGAATGTTCATCTGAAACTTTAAGCACTACTAAAATACAAAACTAAGAACTATAATGATCAGATCTAAATAAAGACAAGGTGGGGGGCAGATAATACATAAAGTCATCCTGGTAGGATGGCATTGCAGTAGCATGAAATCAAGTTCTGTCATCTGAGTCTAAAGGTTATTCTAAGAATCATCTAATCAGCATTTATCAAAAACTTCAATGCATCAAGATGAAGGTCTTTATCAGATCTTGATAACTAGTAACTGTTATTATCACATACTTAGCCTATATTCAAAGCAGAACTATTTTAGGGGATGATGGATATAACAATTCTGATGTCAGGTTAGTGCTTCAAAAATCCGAAGCTTGATAAAGAAGTGAAGGCTAAAGGATATAAAAGCTCAGAGTATCAGAATGAGCGAGGTATGAGAAAAATGGAAATGAGAAATATAAATGTCAGGTTTTTTGTTTTTTTTTTTTGTTTGTTTGCTTGTTTGTTTTTCCCCCCCTCATGAAATAGTCATAAGTAATACTAGTGACTCCAATGTGGAGCGCACATGTTGAGTGAACAACTGGCAACTAAGGTTTAGATCTACAGTATTTGATTTCATTAAGTAAGCTAAAGGTAAATACTGAAAGGCTAACTGTGGAAATTGCCGCCTTCCAAACTTTTTCACTAAGCATAAACCAATGATTTAGTTACCTACGCTATAAAGAAAAATGACAGTTATTACATATGATTTATTACTGATTCTTTCTATTTCTAAATACATTTTGGAACAACAGGAAATTTGTTCAGCAATTTTATGAGGCCTGTGTTTATGAAACAAGCACCTTGAGAAAGCACTAGACATCAGTTCAGGTAATCATTACATCCACCCAAATCACTTGATAAGAATATCACAGAAGAGAAAAAATCTAAACAACGTCAAGAACTGGCCAAGACCTTGCGCTTCTTTGATCCCTTCTGTAATTATCATCAATGACAACACAGTGAGACAGCACCTTAACTCCTCCTTTTCCTCTCCATAGGATACAAAACAATCTCTGGCTCAGCAATAAACCTGCCTGGGTTAGTCTATCTACTATGTTCTAAAATAATGTTCTTCCAAAACTGAGCTTTTGTATCTGTCAGGACGAACCAAGTTATGGCTAATTGCCTTAGGGATACATGACAACATGCAAAGGGGCTGAGGTCAGTCACCAGAGTTTACTATCTTGTCACATACAACAGGCTATAACTGTATTCAAAACAAACTTCGTAAATAAGCCACACATAGAGAATAGGAGTAAAACATTTTAACAAGGGTCAGAGCTCTTAAGAAAAAATGAGTGGAAGAACGTGTTATCATATATCTTACAGTAAACATATGCACATCCTTGCAAAGCAGTTTCAACATTTTAAACCAAGCACAGCAGGAGCATTGTCAGAATACTCAGCAGCTATTACCCAGGAGAAGATGCAGGCAAAGAAAAAGCGTAATGTTGATACTTATTTCCCATATCTTCACACCCATGCAATTATTTCCTGCATTCTTTTTTTCTGCTTGCAACACCATCATCTTCTATGTTTTCACAGTACCACAGTGGTCAATTTCTACTATAGACAGCACTTTCTGCCTCCCTCATTTGAAGACGTTCCCACTTTTGGCTAGGACTGAGTTATTTTTCTTCCTAGTAGCTGTTTTTTGGATTTAAGATGAAAATAATGTTGATAACATTCTGATGTTTTAATTGTTGCAGAGCAGTGCTTACACTATACAAGGACTTGTAAACTTCTCACACTGCCCTGCCAGCTGGAAGGCTGGGGGGTGCACCAGGAGCTGTGCAGAAGGAGATTCCTCCTTCTGCTCTAAGAGGACACTAGAGTCCAGCTTCCCTTGTCTTATTGGTTTATCCATTGTGCCAATTCAGGTTTGGAGGCTCCCGCACCAATCCCTTGTGAGGACTTAAGGCAGGGCCGTTGCTCAGGCTGTGCCAACGCTTGATGCCACTTATCAATCTCTTGCTTGGATTCCTGGATTCTTCACAGCCTGCTAAGCTCCTCTTGCAAGACAGCAACTTGCTCAAAAAGCTCACCCAGCTGGGCACACTTGCACCCATGACACTCAATTCTGCCTTTGGTCCCTAGGGGGACTTCCAAATTCTGGAGTTCCCCACAACTGGGGAGGGTCTGGGAAACTCTTTCAGTCCTCAGGGGCTTTTGTCTGTGTGTAGGCATCTGCCAAGGGGGATCGTATCCCCTCCGTCTGGATTTTGGTCTCAGTTCGGCTGGTGTGGTGGGTGGCTGCCATTTTTGCCTCAGTATCTGCCTGCTCCTTGCGACCACAAGGACAAAATGGCCACCTCCTGCCGTTCTGTGTGCCCGCGTTATCTCCTGTGCCATGCCCTGACTGAGGCACCATGCCCCAGGCCGCTTGCGCTCCCTGGTGGCTGCCTTTGTACGTGACAGCAGGAATGGCCGCTGCTGCCAGTTCGCCCAAGCTTCGTCAGCTGCTTTCACGAGGGCCTGCTGGCACTCGCCCCCCTTCCCTTCCAGACTAGCTATAATAGCTCTTTAAAATCTCTGAATATCCTTGGGATTTTCAAACCATTATGTACTCATTGTCAGCTCCCCTGAATGCACTTAAAGTTTTAAAGTCAGACAACTGCTTTAAAATGCTATGCAGAGATCTGTCCTGAGGCACGATAGTTATGAGTAGCAGGGAGTGTGGGAGGATACGGGCAAGCACCTAGAGCCAGGCACCTCCAGTGCTTTGGAACTTTACTCCTGAACAAGTGCAGAATCCTAAAACACTGGCAGAATGCTTGAGAAAAGGTGTGTCATCACCCTGGCAGTTCCAAACAGACACGATCACTGTGACAGGCCCTGCAGGCCACACCAGACCCTGCCACAGGACCCAAAGCTGGTCTAAGGAACCAAACTGTGCCAGTATCGGTTACCCCTGTATTGAAGAAGAAACAATGGGTGAGAAAGTCAGGGCATTTAGAAAACAGAGGAACTCCTACTCAGACAGGGAAGGAAAAAGATGAGTCAGGCTACTCCAAAGTGGCTGGGCCATTAGAGAACAGGAAGACTAAGAGGAAGATATCATAAAAGCATCAATAACGACCCAAGACCCCTACCAGCATGCGCTACGAGATATGTGAAAAGATTTCAGTCATTGCCTAGCTGAGCACACTGACACCTGTCTGCTCCACTGCTGGGATAGCGGGGCCTGGAATTAGAGGGCAGGGAAGACAGGAAACTCTGGGATCCCTTGCTAGGGAAAGGGGCATTAACAAAGCAATTGGAAAGGAGCACAAAACTTCACTCTCTAGAGCTGTCTCCTGTCAGGCATGAAGGAAAGGTATCCTGTCAGGGAAGTTCTTGTATGTCAACAAGGCAAGTGGACCACCGTGGAGACTGGTATCCAGTACCTGAGAGAATTAGCTATCCTAGAGGGTGATTTTTGGTGACCTAGACAACAAACAACAAATGGCTACCCAAAGATCCAGATGATGTCAAATGCACATAACCCACGTGATGGAAGTTTGTACGGAGCGCACCACTGTCATATGCCAGCTCATTGGCATTAATGACCTGGAAAAACTGAGAGGAAACCACAGGGGATGAAATAACTAGACTACTCTGTCAGTCAGAAGAAAGTCTCTCTTGTCTACAGGACTGCATCTGCATTTTTGCTATTTTATTTTATATATTTTTTTTATATATTTTTTGGGGGGTGTTTTAAAAACAGCACATATCATAGTGCATATCATGTTGAAGGTCTAAAGAGAATTAGCCTGTACAAAGATAAAGTGAGAATAGCACATAACTATGCAAATACAATCTGTTAATGTTCAAAGTCCTAGGGAAGAAACAAAAGAAAGTTACTTTTTCAGAAAACAGCATTTTAAAATTTCTGAATCTCATAGTCTAATATGACAATAGGAATTACCTATGAATTCAAGATTCCTTGTCAATATTATCCAGACTCTGGATAGGAGTAATTATATTTGGAAAAGAGACCTCAGTTCAGAAAGAAAAATATTTTTTATATATGCATAAATACATCACTGTAAAGCAAAGGTCTTAGACTTTATTTTACACAGCCATGATTTGGAAGCTTATCCCTCAGCAAATGCTTCCAAGTGAACACCTTCAACCTCTCAGCAAAAATGGAATTGCCACTAGTGAAGGTATATGCCTGCATCCATGTTTTTCTAGTCTGTTTTCAGCTTTATGGGGCAAAAAATGGGCTGTAAACTTCCTCCAATTCCTGTTCCTCCTTCCTACTCTCATCCAAGTTAAAGTAAAACTGGCATTCA
The DNA here is from genome assembly GCF_963932015.1 of Anas acuta. Classification (NCBI taxonomy): domain Eukaryota; kingdom Metazoa; phylum Chordata; class Aves; order Anseriformes; family Anatidae; genus Anas; species Anas acuta. Next base: position 24,673,635 of record NC_088986.1, on the reverse strand, counting down.
TAGGTGATCTTTTTCCAACACTTCCTCTAAACTGTCTACCAAAGTGAGATAACTTTGGATGCAATGATAGCAGAGTAATGGACAGTTAAATTATACCTATATACTGCTCTAATCACCATGCTTCTGGACAGCAGCAGTGTAGGAAAAATCCAGCTCCCTATACTTTTTCAAGCATTTTCCCATTACCTATACTTCTGTAGTCTTATATACAGGATTGCTAAATGGTACAAAAGAAGCTCTGTAAGCCTTTTTTATTGCACTGTCTACCTGCAACAAAAAAAGATATGCCTTTTTTTTTTTTTCTGCAGATGCATACTAAATAAAACAATCATGAAAGGCTATTAACTTTCTCTAGTTAAGATAATGTAAGAAGAGACATTTTTGTTATTAAATATTTGTTAGTTCAACAGGTATCCAGCAAGCCACTTTAAAACCTCTACAGTGAAACCAAAAATTAGAAAGCCACATTTAAAACACAGACGAAAAAAAACACAAATGTATAACAATAGTAAACATTGACTTCCAAAAATACAGCAAGAAAAATATTCAGAAATGAAAGCTTGGCTTCCATTATGTTCTTGTGCATTACATAAGGTCATATTGATTCCCCTTTGATTACCGAATCGCAAGTCTTACATCTTCCTGGAAAATCCACCACAATAAATCTTATATTCAGAAAATTAGCAGTTTCATCACCCAAGGAGTGTTCTATTAATGCATTACCTATTTCCTGGAAAATCCACCACAATAAATCTTATATTCAGAAAATTAGCAGTTTCATCACCCAAGGAGTGTTCTATTAATGCATTACCTATTTCCATGGAAAACCTTGCCATGAGAACAGAAAGTAAAAAAGTGAAATTGATAATATTTTCAGACGTAGAGGTTTGTACTACATGAAAAAAATCTCTACCAAAGGAGAGGGTGGAGGAAAAACAAACAAACAAACAAACAAAAAACACACCACCAAAGAACAAGCAACAACAGAAGTAGATATTTACCCCACTTTACAGCAAGAGGACACATCACAGAATATAAGAAGAAAAGAAGTTTCTGTTGACAACCAGTTTTTCTTCCAGAAGCTGATCAGGAAGTGACCAACTCAGACTAAAGAATACATTGAGAAACTGCAAAATGAATAGTCAGTACCTTAGAACAGCTATATCTATTTCTGTAGAGGAGAAAATGAATTAGAAGTTTAACTTTCCAGGTTCCACATTTTCCTTAACTCTTATTTGAAAAAAATACCCTGCACAATCATCTTGAAGCCTTGGAATAATACTTACTGAAAGAAGAGTAAGAAATTCACTACTTCATTAATATAAGGATTTACACATGCTTGAAAAAAAATAAAAAAAACACATTTATCTAAAATTATTAGCAGATGGTAAAAAATAAAGGACCAAAAAATTATTGGAGTTAAGACTGAGATTCCGTGTAGCACACAACAGAAATAAGGAAGAGTACCTAGGCCAGATGCAAAAACATCCACACAGATTAGACACTCAGACATGTCCTTGCTTCCAAATGACTTATATAGGTCATTTATGTGATACACGAGTCCACATCTGAGATATATCAGCATTAAATCACCCTCCAAGATGGGTGAAATCAAGGAACTCTCTTTTCTATGGTGATTGTTGGTACTTTCCAAAAGTTGCTTAGGACTTTTCCTGAAGTTACCATATTGCTCCTTGTTAATGCACGAGAAGATTAAAGAAAACACAGGTCTGCAAAGGATATTTAATGAACGTATTGAAATAAAAACATAAAAGCTTCATTAGCATCCAAACCCACAATAGTTTATGTTTATCAAGTACTAACGTGCTTGTGTTAGGTATTACATCTCAATACAATAAGTACGTAAAGAAGATTTTGAACATGCCTTTAAAGAACAACTGTTATAACTAAAAATGAGTCTGAAACCAAATAGAAAGCCTGCAGCTATGTATTAAGGACACATCGTATCAGAGACTATTCTTGAGAGTGTGCTGAAAATCATATTTCTGCCAACTTCTTGTCTTCTGTCTTTTCTGATTACCGATGCAGCATGTGTCAATGTTCAATAATGACTGCTGAAGTATTTATGCTTGATGGCTTAGGATGTCATAATGAAAGTACAAGGTTTATTAATCCTCTCATCAATAGAAGCCACAGGGTGTCTGTCACACTTCATTTGTGTGTGCCAAGAGTAAATAAACTGCAGCAAATGAAAAGTGTTTTTATAAATACAGACAGATGTCAAGTGGTTTACGTAGTTACTCATGCTGTATTTCCTATTAAAGGCTTTCAGGCTTCATAAAAATTTCAAAAAGCCATACTTGAAGATGCCTATGTTTCCATATATATTTTTACATTAATGTTGCATATGAATGAAATAAAAATATTATTAAATCAATAGCCAAGTAAAAATAAACTCATGTCTCAGTCTGCCTCAATATTTACAAGTTACCCATCTGGAAATTGTCTGGTAGAGAAAACAATTTGAGAATCTTAATCATTTTCAACTAGAAGCACAATTAATAGACCCACCCACAAAGTAAAAAAAAAATAAAATAAATAAAAAAATCAGAGATAGAAGATACTGTGCTTAGGAACACCTCATGTAACTTCAAACCAAATATTGGAAGTGATAGTCACCACTACTTGAACATCACAGAAGAAAGTTTACTGACATGCAAAGCAAATTCTACTGAAAGACGTGTTATGATTACAGTTTGCTTGAGAAATCAGGAGATCATGAAAAGGAGCCTTGGTAGGCCAAGGGAGGAGGTAATTCTGTAGCTGTCCCACACAAAGTATTGCATCTGTCGCTCCGTTAGTACATAAACTCTACTACGAAGCAGATCTGTAGTTTCTTTGAGATAGAGCTCTACCCAAGATCCCAGTCAGTTTATGTAAAATGGTCTCTGTGGTGAAAAGCAAGCTGCAAACATAAATTAACTTGTCAGAAACTCAGACCAAATGATACTATGTTGAATATGGCTGTATTTTTTCCATCTGCAGTAATGACAGATGCTACACTGCAATTGATCTTGAGGGCAAGAAGTAACTGCTGACTGACATTTACCACACTGCCGTAGACACACCCTGAGGCTCAATAAAGTCATAAGCCAAGTAACTGGAATATTACCTTAATGAATAAAAGGATGTCACATATAAAAAAAAAAGTATATATTTATAATATATTTATGTGTGTATATATGCATATAGTATTTATCATATTATATATGTATATATAAATATATGTTATCCTAAACTTGGGAATGCTAGTATCAAACTATAGCTCAAAGCCTGGTCTTATTTATTGACAATACAACATTGTTTTGCTGATCCGTTCAATGTGATCAAGCAAGATTTTTTTTTAAACTGTGCAGTATCTCCATTGAAACTCATGAGTATGCTGCTGGGTCATATAAGCCTTAGAATTTTTTGTAATCCTTATCCTGAGATCGCAAGGCCTCCTAACAGAGGCTTCTCATGCTTGCTTTGTCTGAACTTTATTTGACAGGCCTGCAGCTTTGTATTACTTGTTGCAGCTGTAACAATATTTTTTCTAATTGACTGTTGTATGCCACTTGCTTTAAGCCTAAATTTATATGGTATCTCCATGAGGTTTCAATTCCAACATAAGACCTAATACAAATAAATAAAGGCCTGGTGTAACAAGCCTTGAGAACTGGAGATACACAAGGGAGTGTAGAGGAATACAAGCATGGGACGACTGTAAGCGTAACACAGACTTAGCATTGTAGACGTCAAGTCTCCAGAAACAACTCATACCAATGGTTATAGACAAGTAGGCCAGCACAGAAAGGGTGTCAGAGTAACAAAGAGAACAAAGAAATAGCATCTAACATACACAAGCATCATACATGGTAAATTGGGATATAACGTGTCACATGCTGACACAAAGAGCAAGGTTCAAAACTTTGTCAGTAGATGTATGAAAAGGACCCCCAAAGTGGATCCTAGAGTGCGAAAAAAAAAAATAATCGGTGCCATATTCCTTTCAGTGAGGGACTCCAGAAGCTGATGAATTACTCAGACACCTTCACTACCAACACAAGGATGAGATCGCTGATCTTAGGACCCAGAGAAGTAGGGGAAAGGTGCACATAACTTTAGGAGAAGGGGCAGAAAGTTGCAAAGTGTACATACAATAATTTAAAGTGCATTAATACTGAGACTTTTCCTGCATAGTCTTTTTTTTTTTTCTGTAGTAAAGAGACCTGAACGTATGATGTTTAATCTGTTAAGATTTCAGTTACGGAAAAAAAAAAAAGTAATTTATATATACACTTGCATTTTCCATAGTCCATAAATGAGATTGCATATAGCAGCTTATATAAAGCGAATATTGCTTAGGAAGCCATGAACAAAAGTCTATTTAGACATGCTCTTTGTACAGCAGTTAACACTTTTGATTAGCTGCTCAGAGCAACAGCTGTAAACCACCACTGTAACATTTTACAGCATTTCATACTTTAACCATTTATTTCGCAGTTAGCCTCTGAAAGACCTAATTAACTCCTGCTGTAGATCTCTACTAATGAGTCAACACCTCTTCTCTTGGAAACCAGCTATTTATAAGTTTAAATGGATTTTATATGATGGAATCCGAGGTTTAAGAAATATATATATATTTATTGGAATGATTTAAAATTAATAATTAATTCAGGAAATCTGACACAACAAATGGGCTATCTGCATCATCATTAATATAAGCCAGTCCTTTATGCTATACAAATTGATAACATCCCTTATTGAAGTAACTACTGAAACCTCTATTCTGAAGTAAAACTTGGAACAGTCTATGAAGTTTTGTGTAGTTCAAGTCACTGCTGTTAGCACAAGTATTAAGTTAGATTTCATAGTTCAAATACAAAGATTTCAGCTTGCTTAGAGCCAAGGCAAACACATACACTTAAAATATTAATCAATCTTATGTAAAGATTTGGTGAAACCAATACAAATAAACTAAAACATTTGCAGTTAAGTTTTTATCTCGCATTCCTGTACTATCTTCACATCATCCTGCATCTGTAGTATATTATAGTCTATATTCCTTATATCTAACGAGGAAAAAATAACCCCCTCAACTCTCTAAAGACAATATTCCCTTCAATGAGAGGAGGAAGCAATGAAATGAAGCAAGAAACAGGTGACTTTTGGCATTGTGTTATTTTTTTTCCATTTACCAAAAATCCTACTATGGATCTTGCTCTTTTTGAAGACATATCGATGTTGTATGTTACATCAGGCTCAGAGTTTCAGATTGCATAATTCATGATCCTTTCTTTTCAGGTGATAACTGAAAATAGATGGCTAGCAACCACAAGTGCCTTTATAACACTATCCTAACAGGTTGGGTTTTAGTTGTTGTTTTTCTTTTGTTTTTAAAGAAAAATGCAAATGGAGCTTGCATTCACATCAGAACTACCAAAATTGCTTTACCTCAGCAGCTTCATGATTTTACTTCAAAAAAATATTTAATTGCTTTAAAAACAGACATCCAGAACTAGAAATCCAATTTTGGACATGAACAACTATATTTTAAGTCACCAAATCAGAATCCATGTTTTAACCACAGCTACTTGCAAACATCCGTAAACTCTTCATTTTTCTAGTACTACTCTGTCTGCCAAAGTAACAATATTTTTAATCCTGATTTATTGACTATTTCAGTCCTAACATAAATGAAATGTTGTTAACAGTAAATAAGAGTTGAATAACAGAGTAGAGTATTTTCTTTCATATATTTTTCAATGTACATGAAAAGACTCACCGCATCAGGAAACAGGAAAAGCAGGGCTTCTCTGCAAGATGCAAAGGAGCACGGAGCTGCCAGGGACCCGGGGTCCTGAGCAGGGTGGGCAGCACAAGGGGCTACCAACAGTTCATCCCCAGACACAGCAAGGGGAAGGAGCAGCAGTGGCTGAAATTGCAGCATGGGTCCAAGATCCTTCCCAGAGACAGGAAAAGAGACAAACCTACCTACAGTAACTCTAGGAAAGACTCTGCCTCCATGCCTAACCTCAAACAGAGCTCCTGGCAGAGGGTGAATGCCCAGGTGAGGCTGATCAGGGCAATTAAGGCCTAGTAGTGCACTCAAGGTTCTGAATATTGATTTAAAGGCTAAAAACACCCTTTCACCTGTGCTATAACAAACAGGTGTAGTTGTAAGTTCTAAACCTGTAGTTACAAATTTTTGTGTTTTTGCATTTTCATTTTCTTGTTTTCAACAAGAGTGGATATATCTTCTCCTCACAAAATAATTTCTGCATTAATAGAAACTGGTCATGAATCAAAATGAAAACTTACCATAAAAACATCAAGAAAAAGCCCATGCTAAATTTAATAAATAACCATAGGAAATAATTGTGTACACAAGCTTCCAACACAAAGCATTAGGATTACGAATATTAAAAGCATCTTAACTCTGATATTTTGATAAAGAAGTCCTTCCCCTGTTTGTAGAAAAAGCGATCGATAATAAAACACTTGATAATCCTAATTAATTCAAGGAAAAAACAAATAAAGAAAACCATCTAACATGTAGTTGCACCTCTTTTCTTTAAAAATTTGGCCACTGTTTCCAAGTCCCTTTATAAAAATGTTAGTGCCACAGATCACTTACTTTGGTTGTCAACAGTACATGTATATCTTAAAGTAGGTTTTTCAGGGAGTCACACACTTCTGTTTTCTCAATGTCTAGAAAAGAAAAAAGTTTCATAATAAATCAATCTGTCAGAGACGTATATTTATTTGTGCAAAATATTTTCCTCATTTCTGTAAAACGAGGTGCAGAAATCTTCAGTATACTGACCTAGACAGTGACGTCTTGATGACACACTGACTGGGACTTAGTACTAGCTTTTGTTTGGACCTTGTTGGACCTTGGTATGGTTGGACCTTGACACTTCAGAATTTCAATTATGAAAATTTCCATTACCAAATTTAGAAAAAAAATATATACAGTTGTAATTAGTTCAAAATATGTTATAGATGGCACCTTTTTCTTAGCTAACAAAAATAATGACAGATATTTCTACATGCAGTCTGAATTGGCAGAAGAGATTAATTTTGCAGAAAGGTGGGAATAATTTTGTAGCACAATGCTTTATGCTTCTGGTAAGACTGAACTCCTGCTATTAGTCACTCTGTCTGTTAGTGAAATATAAGGACTCCAGTGAAAAACTGTGAACAACGATGAGAGAATTTTACCCTTAAATTACATATTTTCTCCCCAAAACTAATTTGTATGAGTTACATTTTCTGCCTTCAAACCATTCTCATTAAGAAGCCATGAACTTTGCTTAAAGAAATGATTTGCATGGGACTTTCATCATGAGAACATTGTTCAAAGGAACATCCAATTTAATTAGGATACTGATATGCTTTTCTCATCTTAAAAAATTAACAATGAGAAGTCTTCTAGACAGAAATTAAAATTATTTTCACATAGGTATTATTATATTTTCTAGGAATTCTGATTACTACAGGATGTCGTGTGTTCAGGGCAACATTAATGACAATCCATAGAAGAAGCCTACAGTAAATCCATATACATGTACGTGCAAATCTAATATGCAATCCTACAGTAAATGTGATACTATCATCTTTACATACAAATATTTATACAGATATTTTTCGTACTTTCTACTCTTACGTGTTGTTGTCTTGAACAGCATCAAACTCATTTAAATGGAATACTCAATCAATGCAATAGTTATTAATGCTGTATTACATTACTCAGAAATTGTAAGAAAATAGATTTGCATTTGGAATTTATATAATCAACAAGAGAGAATAGCACCTTGAGATATAGACGAAATTAGGAGATGCACATTGCTACATTTATGTAAATACATTAGAAAGTGACTTGCTCTGAAATCTTAGCAGGATATACATTTATGCAAGATAACATTTCTTTCTAAAGTCAGGGAGCATTTAGGAGCAACATACTAACCAAGTTAGGGAGAACCATGGTTTCTTATTGCATTGGAGACTTCATAAACGTATTTTCTAGTAACTTTAAAATATTTGTAAAAGACATGAAATAAAAAGGCAGAAATGCCTAGAAAACAGTAACAGAGTATGTGTTTGATGGTCTTTGTTGCCTAAAGGTAATTTTATAAAAGGGTTTAGATGACACTAACTCCTTGGGCAGAAATAATTTTTGTTGTTTTGTAAAGGAATGACAATGGGGCTAAAGAAAAATGTTCCACTCTGTGTAATATAAATGATTTATGAAAATGAATTCAGAATCCTTCAAGCTGTAAGAACTGCCCAAGAACACACATATGAATATATAGAGACATATGATGTGCCCTAAAGTAGAAAGATTAAAAATTACATTTATTTATTTATTTTGTAATATGATTTCTGAGCTGGATATTATAAAAATAAAATAAAAATGCTTTAATTTTTATTCCCTTCTTTTAGGATTTTTTTTATGTCAGAAATTCTGTATTCCTGATCAATTACAGAACTCCCAGGAGTTTTCCCTTTCTAAATTCAGCATAGCTGGTTGCTAAAAAAAGCCATTCAAAGATCAAAGAAGGGACGCTTATATTCAGTCAGCACTTCGTCAGGTAACATATTATTAAATGAAGTTTACTTTGAATCATTTGCAATTACAAAAGTTTGCATATAAACAAGTTACTGTCATTACATGATGCTAATAATTTCTCACTCCATTGTGACAGAAAATTGCATGAGAAAGAGGCATCTAGATGCAGTTTATAACCTACATATAGTTTAGGAAATGCCGTGTTTTTACTAGGGACTGAATTAATATGTTGAAATAAAAGTCATGGTATTTATTAATCATTGTTACCCTGATATGTATATCAGGGTAATATGTGTGTATATATGTATAAAATCAGAAAACTGACATATATTTACAGTTAGGAATGCTGTATCAGCTAAAGCAAAGCAGAGTCAAAGTTAAGAAGTAAATATTGAAGTATGAGCCTTTGTACTTCTTGGAACATCAATTCCTATCAGATGAGCCTGAATTTTACAATAGTGTCTGTGAAGATTTCTGTAACCGTTCTTAGAGATGCAGGATTATATTTAGCTGAATTTTCTATGCCAACTTTCTTATAATAATAAAACAAAACATTTCATGTCTTTGCAACTACTTTGTCTCATTCAAAGACAGGGCCACATAAGACTCACATATGTTAAGGCAATGATTAAATATTTAAATAACATAAACTGGATTCATACTTAATTCTAATTCCTTGATCCTTATTCTTCATTGTTCCTCAGGCAACTATTAATACTAGTAGCATGTGTACACTTGCACACAAACAAACAACCAAAATCCCCACTAATCAGAGTAACTAAAAGGAATTTATTTTAAAAATATTTTGGTTTGCCAACTTGCATGTTCACAGGTGTGATAGCAAGTGACTTTCTTTCAACTCTCCTTTTATGAAAGGGGGTGCTAGAAGCTACCCAACAGCTTTGTTTGCCAATGGCAAGTCTTAGCTTCACCAAAGCAGGGAAATTTCTGTGGAGCAATGGAGTTTCAGAGAGTAATAACCCCTCTTGAAGATTTTTGGCATATTTTTTTTAAATTGTAGATGTGCTACAAAAAAAAAAAAAAAAGAGCTTATCTTTTCAGCAGTGAATGACAGTTAACTAAGCAGACAAATCAAAAGGAAATCAATGAAGACAACCTAAGGTCAGAAGTGAGTAAGTCAAGGCTTGTACACAGTTGATGCAATGTACTGGCCATGGATGAAGTCAGAAATAATAGCAATGTAAGCACACATTGGATTTTGCTTGCATGCTTTCTTCTTTCTAAAATTCACACACGAAACTTACCTTATTCAAGCACCTTATCTTCACTAAGCAAAATATACTCAGAAGTTAAAATGTCTCTAAATCATCAAAATATATGGTAATACATTGTTTTTTGACCTAATTTTCATTAGTTACTTACTGTAAAAATACACTATTATTACTGTAAAGCTAAACCTGGTCACATACAATGAAAATTCAGCAGTCTTATAATGCCATTCTTGATTAGTGCTCATTTTGAGTCATGAACATCAAGGATGTATATTAATAATATCCTCATTAAAAACGTGGATTAAATATAAAAGTTGATATTTGTCAGAAACAGCCTGAACAGAAAAGTTTAGATTGTTCTACCTTCTCAGTAACAGTGTTCTGCCTTCTCAGTAACAGTGAAGAATGGTGGATCTTGAGCTGACAGTGAGATTTGTACTTTGTTATACCCTTTAATACAGTTTTGGATATGCTCAGTTTGCCTAAACTCCAAGTGGGAGTTTAAGACTAAGAATGCATGTATAGCACAGAACTGGGTACCCAGGGATTTACCCCACCTTGAAACAAAATGCCTGAGATTATGTTTGGAACTGTAGCACCACAGTTTGGATTCTATTTACGAAAGACAAGAAGCAGCACATACCTAATTAGAATTCAAGTGATTATAACAGTGAAAAAAGTATATATAGTCATATATATATGTCTGTGCCTCTGTCTGGCCCTATTTCAGCACAGAACTGAGTGATCTGGGCTGCGTGATATTCTTCAACACAAATAAATTGACACCCAGAGCACAAGGTATATTATGAAGTAAGCCCCACAACAAAACAAAACATCTGAATCCAAAGTAGTTAATATCACAAAACTCCACACAGAATTACTCCTAGTATATCTACAGGGATGGAAAGTTGGTCAAAGCAAAAATCATTGTATCTGTAATGCACATAGCAAAAACAGTAGCAATACAGTTAATATTTTTAAGTCACTGTATATTTATTAACAGCAGAATTCTTCAGTAGCACTTTATTAAAAACTGATTGGTTGCTTAAGCTCAGGAACAACTTCAGAGAATGGTTAGCAAAACTTCCCTTGTAGTTTACTACCTATAAAAAAGGAAATGTAATTAAAATAATCTATGGCTCCATAACATATACAAGTGAATAGGTCTTAAGGTTTTCTTCCTTCTATTCCAAATGAATTCCCATTTACGCTGATACCAGATATACGCTGGTTTTCACACACTTCAGTGGAACAACATCTAATTCACATTGGTGTGAAAACAATGTATTTGTAAATACATTATTTGTAAATTTGTAAAATATATATATATATATTTGAAAAAAAAAAAAAAAGAAAAAAAAAAAGAGAGAGACTGGAAAGCCTGAACATACCTGTTTGCACAGTAACTGTATGTAATAATTTGAAACAAATTAAGGAATGCCATTCAAAGTTATACGTATTACCAACATTTTAAAAGCTATTACTACTAACATTCCATGTTTATTTGGGCAGGCTTAGAACTAAAACTAGTGATTTTCTTGGATAAAGTTTTTCCTACTCTTCCTTGTAGTTGCAAGAAAAAATAGGAACTTGCTTCCCTTTGCCAGGCTGACTAAAGGTTTGGTCTTTAGAACCAAATGGAACCCGTTTAATTTCTCTTTCACATTTTAGTTACATGCCTGTCAGATGACACCCACAAGTGGAAACATTTCAGTGCATTTACAGCATTTAGTGTACCAGGACTAGCAACACAAATGACACTAGGAATTAAATCTGGGAACATGGAAAGTTGACATCAATTTTAACACATTCAGTATTTTATTCAAGGTTTCAGGGCTACAGCCACTGACTCACTCACGATTAACCTACCTGTTAGAAATATGAACCCACTGTAGATCTCAAAAAAGATAAAAACAAGCTGAGTTCAAGAACCTTCCAGAAACTTCGTTTTGCTTTATGTATGTGCTATCTTAACGATACATATCAGTAATCATAATTAGAAAATGACAGAAGTGTTGGTTGAGAGGAGATTGTAGAGGCATATATAAACAGGAAAAGATTTAGAAGAGCCAGGTCTTTGAGCAACATATGAACGAAATAAACAATTAAATATTATTTAAAACTCAAATGTAGCTAATAGAGCTACAGGGGGGACAATGGCAATCTCTGATGTCTGAAAGCTAGTTAAAAGCTTATTTTCATCAAATTGCTTGACACTGTCTGATAGTAAAGCATTAAAAATTCAGACAGCATTTTAGGTGTGTCACTTACAAATGACATGAAGAAATTGTGACAAAAAACAATGCACACTCAAGGTTTAACGTGACATGAGAAAGCTAACAGCAGAATATCTCTACCGCAGATTTTTTTGCCTCTTAGTTAAAGCCTGATATCAGCATGATAATCAGCATGACTCCAGTGATGTCAAGGAAGCCATGCCCAGAGTCACCAGATCTGAAGACCCTGCTCTGAGTAGGAGGTCAAACTAGACAATCTCCTGAAGTCCCTTCCAACCTCAAGTTTCCTGTGATTTAATGGCTTTCACTACACAGGGATTTAGCTCCGTCACATAGGTTTTTGCTCGTATACCTTAAACTTGGAGTAAAAGAACACTATCCTTAGCTAAGACTGACAAAGAAGAACAAAAAACAAAAGAGAAACAGAGCATTAGGTGTTTTGTCCCCCTTACTGCTGAGGGAAGACAAAAAAAAAAAAAGCAGAGCTATTGACTGAAGAGCCTACTTGTCTTTGCATCACATCTGCATTGAAGACAGTGGCAAGAATTTTGCTGAGTCCAGCTCAGAAGACACTTAAAATTCCTCTCCATATTAATGCAATTTATACACATTAGGTGTGATCAAAGAGTAGTTTTGTATGTGTGTTTAAGGAGGGCTTGGTCGATTTTAAATTTCCCGAGGCAAGAATGTGGGAAGTAGGTTTGTGCTGTAATAATTGAGCAGGCCAATTTGCATCTAAGCATCAACATTTCTGTGTCACTTGATAATTTAAGCAAATGGTACTGGAAACATCATTTCCTCTGAAATATATTCCTTTCCTATAAAGATTTCCTCACAAGTGGCTCAAGAGAATATTGTAATCATATAATGATTTCATTGGGTTAATTATAATTTATTCAACATTTAAGAAGAGTTAAATACTTACTGAAATTTTCCTTAGTAGTATAGGTTTTAAGATACGTTTAAGCAAACTATCATATTGGACATTGACATTATAACCTTAACCATCAGCTGAAGGAAAATCATTTGATCTTACCAGCTTTTGCTTTATTCTTGACTTATAATTGCAATTACATCAATACACATATAAAGTTCGAAACAAAAGAACAGAGCACTAATGCATATTTTATCTATCTCTATCCTAAAAGCCAACAGTAGCTATCTAACATTAAGACAAAGCATGCTACGAAGTCTGGTGTCATTAAAAAAAAAAAGAGAACTTTCTATCAAATGGTGTCAAGGTTGATCAGATTGATATTCCCAATGCCAAAATAAATAAATTAATTAATTAAACAAAACCACAGCATCTCTTCAGATTAAAGTCTATTTGCATCTAGGAATAATTTATAGACATAGATACTTATGGTACACAACTGTTATTTTTATTAAAGAGTATTTTATTTATTGATTGATTGATTACAGTATAACCTTGAAAATGTTAAAACTGCAAACGACTATAGGGTAACTTAAGCCTTTGTCTTTATTATCGTTACTTGGCCACTGGTAGAAAAAGTCTGTTACCTGCTTCGTTTCTATAGAAATCAGAAAGACTCAGAGCTCCAAGTACACAAAACTCATTTTTCCAACACAGAAAAATATAATATTTTTAATAAACCAAATAATACGAAGCATTATCCCCTTAGCTAAGGGACAATATCACATATGAAGTTAAAGTTGCCCCCTCACCAGGATCCCATTTAGGATATTGTAGCACCTCTGAACAAATTCGGGTGAAAGAAAAATATTTGTATCTAGTTACTCAATACGGATCTTTATGTCTGTCTTTTGAATCTCTATTAAGTCTGTTCTACAGAAATACTACATAACCTTTTAGAGAGTCATTGGCTAACAAGTTGAGTTCTAAACATTAACAAATACTAAATATTTAGCAGTTTTTGGTTGCATATATGAATAAATACACGGGCCCTGATGCTTTTCTTACTCTGCTTTTAGAGTTCTGTAATATCATTGATTTCTGAGATAGTCCTGATTGACAAACATGCAAGTGAGAATAGAGCCTAGTCCAGAGGGCATTATCCAGAAATACAGATTGGAAAAAAAAATAAAAATAAAACTAAAAATAAAAGCATCTTTTCTTTCACTTTTGTGTAGGATAACATAATTTTGATTTTTTTTAAGAGAGAAATTAATCCAGTGGAATTTACTCATGAAAAATACCTCTAGAAAATAGTAAACTATGTCTTAGTGTAAGAAGAAATCTATGATGTTGACATATGTAATATAAAAGGTTGGTCTTTAAACACAGCTTGTATTCCTGACATGCATTATTGTACCAGCATAATGTACAACACACATTAATGTACCAGCAACAGTGAGTGGTCTAGTAAAAATGTCTTTTCCAATTCTTAATTCAAGTTCCTAGAAACGAATAGCTGACACTAAAACCCTTCAAACAGCTTAGACTCTCAAGAGGCATTTGTGTTCTAGATGTACTTGTTATTGTAATGGAAAACACATTGTGCTAATTCTTAAAGCAAGGAGAGCCCTTTACAAGGAATATAATAGTAATTCCAGGATCTACAAAGTAATAATAATAAGCTTTCTCTTAAGGATGGATTTTATCTAATCCTATAAAAGGATTCTATGCATCCTAAAACAAACAAACAAAAAAAAAAATGAAACAAACAAAACAAAAACAAACAAACAAAAAACACCACCAACAAAATAAAACACTTTTTTTTCAGTGCAAATAAGGATGAAATGCAACATGACTATAAAAGCTGTCACTGTTCGATGGTTATGGAAATAGACATCATTATGCAACAGTGCCGTAGGAATATTTGTGGAATTTACATTCAGAAACCGTATGGATTCCACCCAAGTTTATGAACTCTGTGTGTATATGCAAGACTGAAAACTTCAGTATAAAGTTGATAGTTGCCTTCTTTATTCTGCCCTGGACTCCAATTCCTAAGAGATTCTGTTATAAATCTAATAATCCTGGGTCACTGTATGTTCCACCACACACATAATTATTCTAACACATAAGAACTTGAAATGAGGACTGATTGTCAGGTCACTTTGGCAATGAAGTCACCTTAAGAATTTCTGTGATAGTTGATGGGGGCTCATCACCGAGAAAGCTTTTTAGCCTTCTTCATCAGTTCAATGTAATGGGCACCTTTATGTAGTAAAAGCTTAAAGGGAAAACCCTATCTCCATGATCTCTAACAAATTATTCTGTAATCTCAAAAAGGGTGAAGGAGCACTGAGTGAATGTAAGGAAGTCTCTGTTCAGAAAGTTCATTTATATCTAACTCTGTGTTCTTATCCTTAAAGTCAATAGTAAAGTTTAAATGCTCTACACAGCCATTTGGTTATTTTTCAAAAAATGAACTATTTGTGCATTGAAGCTAAGGTCATAACCTTTCATAAAGAGCTAGGTGAACTGATCTAATCATCACTGTCATTTGAAAGGGTAGTCCTTTTCTCCCTTATAACCTCTTTCTCTCTCCATCTCTTTGAAGAAATTTAGTTCTCAGAGTTCACTTTCTGCTATCCAGATGATCTCATCAGGCTCAACAACAAGAGCAGAGCATTCAGGATCCTTGAGATGACAAGCTGGATATATTAGTTAGGCAAAAACTCTATATTAAAGTTACTCTATGGTCTCCAATATTCAAAATACCCCATTTAGAGGTAGCTAGGCTGCACTGAAAGACTGGACTGTTGGCTGGACATACTTTGCAGGGTCTGTTTGCTCAATGCTACTACAAGAGAATACCTACACCAAAATTCTCAACTTCAGCAAGAGTCTCTGAAAGTTCATTTAACCTATGGTGGGAGTTTGGCAGAGTACAAAACAAGCAGTTGGACTAAATTCCAGCTTTTGGGAGGGAACACTATGCAGACAATCTGTGTCTTTGAATCAAGTCCAGATATTTTTGCTGGGTTCAATGGCAGCACACGTACTCAATTTGAAGCCTAGAAGCTTAAAATGATTTCAATACACAACTGATATCTGGAGACACATCGAACAAGATGCTTGACCAGATCCAATCATAAAAAAATACACAACAAGGATCCAAATATAAGAACTTGCACAGATTATTATTATTTTTCAAATAAGTATAAAATAAAGCTTTAGAAGATTTATCAGAGCAAGAGCAGCAGCCACAAGTTAATGTTTCATTCACAAAAATATGACAACTTTCTATTTGGAGAGTGAAGCAACCTACTCCATTACAACCACTATAATGAATTAATTCCGCTACCAGTACAGAACTCTCCACTGACCAGCTTCAACACCAGGATTTCATGTCCTCTTTGCAAAGGTCAAAAAGGGGCAAAGACACCACTTAGCTCTCCTAATTGACAAGTCACACTCATTAACAATATAGCTCTGATAACAATGTAGATTCAATGGAGGCATTCATGGTTTACACTGGAACATGCTAGAGAAAAATCAGACTCAGACCCCAGGGATCAAACCTGAGTACAGGGAAGGAAAAAATCCCCTGGCATATATTAGCACGATGCAGTATAGATCCATTGTCTGTAATGCATTGACTTGCTTTTAACTCTCAGCCTGGAGCCAAATCAATTTCAACAGTTTGTGCTGGACAGAGACCAATTGCTAACCTTCTTTCTTCTCCTTCCTGCTGTTTAACAGGACTAGAAATAAGGGTTTAAAATTACACTCAAAGACCTACCAGCATGACTTTAAGCGCAGAAACCAGAGAAATGATCAAGTATCATTTACATTGCAAGGTGAAGTGTCTCTCAAATACACAGAAAAGAAAAATAATGATTGAAATTAATCCAGAAATACAAATTGTCTGTAGTCACTGCAAGGGTCCGGTCTACATTTCCAATCATGTAAAGCAAAGTGTGGAGTAAACTTTAAAATAAGTTTGAAAAAAAAAAAAAAACAGGAAAGAAAACTCCTTAGTATTAGTTAATGTATTGCAGAACATTGACCATCACTCTGACATTGCAAAACAATTATAAATCTGGTTAACTAGCCAATTAAGTTTTTTTTTGTTTGTTTGTTTGTTTAATATGCTGCGCATTTCTAGAGAAACAAAACAACTTGAGCACACTGACAATTTTAGTTGTGTGCAGATTAAGACTGATGCATTGATGATCTTTACCAGATAATCTTTTTTAATATTGTTGAGGTGGTGGTGGGGGGAGCAACCAACAATACCCAGAAATCTACATTAACAGTTCAAAGATAACAATTGTGTCATAAGAGAAACAAGAAGTTTATTAAGTCCTAGGTCTCAGTTTGAAGTATATTCAAGTGTTGGTACTGCTCTACCTTTCCTATACACAAGAGTTTAGTGAACTATTTAAATATATCTCAACTTCAAGACAATACATTCTGTATTGTCTAGGAAATTAAAACTTTTCCTGATTTTTATATTTAAAATAAAATATATAAAATGAAAATAATGGGCCTCTGCCTATTAACTAGCAAGAATACCATGCAACTTCGGCATTTTTAAAACACTTGGCACAGGTTTAACTCTCTAGCTGTATTTTTCAAACGATGAGAGCCATTTACCCATTTTCTTGTTATCTAGCAAATTAGCCATATAATAAGATAACACTTTGTATCTTGCTGTTTGCTGACTATTGTTTTCCCAATGAATATTAACTGTTCAGCTGTTAACCTTCCTTTATCCTCATCAATATTTGGTAAGTTCCTCTGGTATATTAAAGGATGTAACATATCCCTTGACACAACTGCTTGTTGTAATCATTTCCACCATGCAATTTATTGTTTTCCAAATGGTTCATCAAAATGTTCTACAAATTTATTGCCTTAAAAAAGAACAACAGCAAAAACACACACACACAGACCCAACATCAGAATAACATTACTCTTACTTCAGTGTTAATGAAGCTAAGCATATTTATTCATCTAGCATTACTCTGTGTTCTGCACTGTAGCAATTCTCCAGAGGACACTGACCAAATGACCAAAAGAAATAGTAACAATATAAGTAAGCTAATATTAGAGCCTTTCTGTGTAAAACAAAACTAATAATACTTAGTCCACATATTTATATATATACCACTATATATATATATATATATATATATACATACTATATATATACACCACTATATATATATATAGTGTATATATATATACACCACTATATTTATAGTCCATTACTCCTGACATTCTGGTGCTTCTCATTCTCAGACTTGAGCACTATAATTTTAATCCACTGATTTTGAGCTGAACTGCTCAAGATTACAATGCTATGGTTTACAATGAACAGAATGTGACACTACACTAGTAAAAGACTATTGTATTCATAAAGTACAAAGGTAGATTACATAAGAATTTCCTAACCTTGTTCTATATCAGACTGAACCAAAGAGAAATTTCCTTGGGTTATTTTAGATGCAAAATGCAAAGAAGAAAGCTAAATCTTGCTTTCAGTTCTTGCTTCACCTTAGAAATTCAGGGAATAATGTTGAGCTCTAGAACCAAAATCAACTTTTTATGCACTCCTATTGCATGTCTGCAGTTTCATTTTGCCACCATATTAGACACCATTGCTAGTATTTGCTAACCAGAATACATAAAACAGTATGCTAAAACTTAATTTTATTTTTTTTCTTTTAGAATGCATGTAGCTGAACAATTTCTTTCAAATGGCTGCTGTGTATCTTGTCATTTTTAGCAGACACTTTCATTTTTTCTCCTTTATGTAGGCTTTTGTTACTTGCCTAGTGCTTTTGGTCTGCTGCTTGCTGAAATCTCTCTCTAGCATGGTTTTAAGTATCATGAAACAGTGACAACATTTTTTGATCTGTATTGTTTCATTAGACTATGAAAAATAATCAATAGTCCTTCATTATTTGAAGACATAAAGCCATAGGTTGAAACAATGACATACTAAATTAATCAATATGAAATGAGTTTACTAAGAACAGAGGAAAGCATGGAACACCAAGGAGTGGCATAGCTTTCTTCTAGACCTCTAAAGATAATAACAGAAAATAACATGAACAATGAATCTAGATTTTAATAAAATGTGTTTAGTAACTAATTGAGCCATGCTCCCTAGAATGAAGAAAGGATGCCTAATACAAACCAGGTTTGGACTTTGTGATTACTTATTACTATGTTGTCCTCTATAAAACTACATTTAAATTATTCTTCAAGTATGCCTAGTTATGCATGTGTGCAAAGTGTTATTTAATTTTCTACCAAGTCATTAAAAAAGTGTCTGAAGAAAAGGACAAATACGCACAATAAATGTTAGAACAACACCTTTCATCTCAAGTTGGTAATTAAAGCTGTGTTAGTAAAATTCTCTCAGGAGACTCAAACCCCATTTTTCATACTCAGGCTGTGACTGGCACATCAAAAGCTTTTGGAGTCCTTCTGCCAGCCCCACTCCAGAATTATGAAGGAATCATTTCAATTCCCTATGTTAAATTTTCAAATATTATGAAGAGCCATTTGCCAAACAGAGTTAAGTATGTAAAAATATATGTCTTCCCATAAGTTAATGAGGGTCTCTAAAGGAGATCTTACACAATACATGCTGCAAACTGGAGCAACTCATACAAACTTACTGAGATCAACTTAAACCTAGCTAGCTCCGGCAGTGAAACTAAGTGATACAAATTGGAAGTGAACATAGACATCCGTTCAACAAGTTACCTGGATAATCCAACAAAACAGCTCTTTAGTTTCATTTCAAACAAGATGATGACAGTCTCGATAATATTGCCATCTAGCCATCATTTCTTCATCAGCTCAGTGTCATATAACAAAAAGGTATTTTACGTTTCAGATGCTTACTATTTCTGCAAGAAACAGAGTATACTTAGCATTTTTCAATACTGAGGATCATAAACAAAGAGGACAGATATATCTCCAGCTTACTGTTTCAGGTATGCTTTACATACACAGTGGAAGTGGGAAGTTCAAGGAGCTGGGAACATGTGCAGGTGTTTGCAGAGCCAATGGTCACACTTCCCTCCTCTCTTTCCGTTACAGACCTAAAACCTGCTTTTTATCAGAAGCTCCTGATTCTCTGCAAGTCTGATCCAAGGCCCAAGAAACCGAAAAGAGCACTCAGCACAGATGGCTTATTTTACATTCTGAGCATCCAAGTTCCATCCAACCATTGCATCTTAATTAGCATTCATCATTCTCTCTCTGCATAAGTACTTTTGCTTTAAAGATTTCTTTGTGGGAGTGGTGGCTTAACCAAGACCATTGTAACACTATACTACTTGCGTAAATCTTGGCTGCTACTGTGTTGGAGAAACAAGCAATTCTACATTCGAAACATAGATAATACTTTGTTGGTTTTTTCTTAGGGACCAATACTGTAAGAGGCAAATATCTTCTGCCCCTGAAACCTCTCTTATCAAAGTAGCTAAAGAATTAAAAAAACTGAAGGCTATCTATATATAATATTAACCATGTATAGAACCATTATGGAGAAACTACAGAGTTACAGTGGATAGGAACACTAGTGTTGACTCCAGTTCTAAGCACAAGTGATTATTTTAAGTCAGTTATGTCATGATGGAATCTTCTTCCCATTCCTGGAATTTGTAAATTATTCAAACGTGTTATGAATAAGCATTAGCTGCTCTATTTGACAATCAAACTGTATTAACTATCCTTGGGAACAGTTTAAATGCCATGCCTATTCTGATTACAAACAGTAGCTAGAATAAGCAGGACTACAATGATTATTATAACTTTCTTGTACTTCTTTAAAATGCACAGAGCAACCACTTGCATTGTGAGAAAACATGAAACAAATAGTACTACACAAATCCCAAAGATATATCTGCAACTTCATCTGCAAAGAAAACCACCAGCAACAAGAAAAAACAAACATATGAAGTATGTAACAAAGTCCTGCAGAAACACCATTCAGTATCTTTGAAATTAAGTCCTGAAATTTTGGCCTTGATACTTCTGGCACATCTGCAGAATTAAACAGAAATATTTTGTTTGCAATTCTCCCTCTTCCCATACTATTAACATTTGAATAACTGCGTATTTATATCACAAACTAGTGATTTATATCTACAATGTTAAAAATATGGTTCAATTAAAAGATTGTTATGATAACCAGCATATTTGCTTCGACTGTTCTCTCACCTTCCCCCTCAAAAATACCCTAAACTGTGTTCTTTTATGCTTCATTCACTTTATTGAAGTATGATGATGACCTGTTTCTAGAGAGAGTCAGAAGGTTGGCAGTGTTCTAAATCCTTTTGCCAGGTGTTGTTGATCGTATTAAAAGGTCAAGCTTAAATATCCCAGGGTTCATTTTAGAATTAACAAAAAACTTCAGTTTATATTATTCAAACACCAGCCCTTGCCTTCCTGTTCATAAACCTTCAACCTAAAAAATTGTCCTCAGTCATAAGATATCAGTCTATCCTAATGATCCTAATGTGTTCCATTGTTATGGAACACAGAAGCATGGACACGGTTCTCTTTCTGTATAATTGCATATCTTCATGCATATGTTTGTACGAATTTAAGGAAAAGAAGAATCAGATTTTTTTTTTTCAGTATTGCTTTAAACCACTTTTCCATTCAGTGATAGGAAGTTCTGATATGCAGGTGTTCTTTGCACTTTACTTATTTTCCTTTATGCTGTTAGATCCCATTTTATGTCAAGCTACATATCTGTAACGTTTCTGTGCTTCCACAAACAGTGATGTGCTCCAGCCTTTAACCCTACCAAATCCACTGTGCATGGTATCAGGGTGAATAGCCAGAAGAACTTAAGCCAGCAGAAAGATAGTACACTTGATCAGATTTTTTCCATAGGGTAATCTTCTACTAGCTTATGTTTCTGTACCAACTTATTGTGGGGACAGATGAGTATCTGTGCAGGCACAAAGAAAACAGCAGAAGCATCCAAGTAGATGCGTGCTTATTAAATTAAAGCATATGAAAATATTTTAACAAGCATTACACAGGCATAGAAAAAAAATGATGCTTATCTGGATTCCCACTATGAGGGATTTACAGCAATGACTTTCTTATTATTGTTATTTTTAGAGTAAGCTGTGACAATACACTCCATATGCTTAATCGTGCTCTTATTTTCTACAAATGTAATTAGATGAAGTAACTTTAAGTCTTAGGACAGGAAGTTGACTGAAATCAGAATTTAAAGGAATAGCTGGAGTAACAAATGATGTAAGCCACTGTCTGATCCTCCCACCTCTCCCCCCTCCCTGTCCATGGACTTAGTCATGTAATTATATATTTTTATGCCATGTTTGATGAAAGATTTACAGATAAATGTCTGAACTTCAAGAAATATTGAAAATATATGGAAGGTGTCAATGAATTCACAATCTATAGTAAAAATTAATCCTTACACTGTACTCCAGTTATGGTCTGTCAGCATTGTTTTTTCTGTGGCTTACATCATTTATTACGATTGTTGCTTAGTTTGTCCAAAATTCACTGCCATGATCAGCATCCGAGACAGCTGCCTTAAAGGTAGCTTTGATGAATTTGTACAAACTGTGATAAGTTTGTGGATAAAATACAAATATACAACCTGTCAATTTTTACAAGTGTTTTGAAAATGGTTTTTGCATACTTTTTGAATGGAAGTTTTAAAAATATTTTGTATCTAAGATTTTGTAGGACTTGCAAGAGGGCTGAAGAAAATTTTAGGAGCTTTTCTTACACCGGTGCATTTGCGCAATACAACGTGTGGGACAATAGGTGACTACAGTCATGCAGTGTCTTCTGGATAAACAGGTATATGCACCTTCAGCAAACATATATTAAACACAATGCCCCAAGTACAAACTGTGGATAACTGAACACATGGACAGCTGAGCACATCTCTGAGTAACACATATAAAATAGATAATCGACTACATCTGGCAAATCATATATGTTTCAGACAACTTTAGCAGGTCTGGATGATGGAAGATGGGACAACCAAGGTATGTGAAGTGAATTTCACTTTGAAACAATGTTTTCACATTCCATTAAATCCAGGCTGACAGTCTTGAACAAAGCTGTCCCCAAAATATGAAGAGACAAGTTTGTAAATAATCTGCAAATACACAAATTACCTGATTATAGTCTAGTGACTCCTTAATCCTGCTGTGGCTATCAGTTTCCAGTCACTTAATGTATAGGCTGTTTCCAATGAACAGGATATACACATCTCCTCCCCTGACCTCACAGCTCCTCCCTCCCAGTCAAGTCTGTTGCTTATTTTCTCATTCTGCTTTCTTACAAAGCTCCAAGGAGTTTGAGGTTTCTGTCCTATTTCTCTCATCCATTTCCCTTCCTTTCTGCTCATCAGCTGTATTCAAACATCTAATAGGCTTCTCAAATTTCCATAGTACAGAGTAAAAGCTGTTTAAATAGTAGTTATAATATCAGATTTATTTACCAGCTGCACTGAAATTAGTGAGTTGCTCACACCCAAAGACTTTATGCCATCTCTACTGTGAACAGCAAAATTAAAGAAGGGAGAAGAAAACTCCAGATTATATTACTGAATTTTAATCTTTGTATTAAACAGTGTATTAAAAGTGAGGACTCCATTCAATTTTCTGCCATTTGCTACAATCAGACTTTGCTAGTAAAAACACACTTTTCATTAGGTTACTAGAAAAAATAAAAATAAAAACAACGCTGGCATGAAATTAGGTTACACAGTACGAAATTATTTACAGCAGCCCACCAAGCCCTTCATCAGGGAAAGCCATGGTGTCTGAGTCTACAGAATTTATGCAGCTTGACTGTATTACAACTGGAGGTCGACAGCTGGTTATTATGTACACCTAATTTATCCAAGCAGTAAATACCACAAGCAGAGAAGTCTGTTCACCTAAGGTTTACAGTTCAGTTGGTTTAGTATTTTATGTTGAAAATAAAATGTAGAATAAATTATGAGCAACTCTTCCCCACACTTTCTCAGTACTGCATGATGCTCCATAGAGTAAATAGACTTAATGAAGCTTCTTTGATCTAATTATAAATCTAGTAAAGAAACTGATTCCTTGATACTGAGAAAGAGGGGGGAAACCCCAGAAAGCTGACCTTTGTTAGTATGGTACTATCAATTTAATATGAGATAAACATATTACAGAGAAGAATACTAATAATACTGTACGACAGAATGCTATAAATTAAATTGTCTCAGATATCCTCCATCATAAAAACAGCTAGGACAATTTATATCCTCTAGTCTTATGAGATTTCTGCATGAAAACAAGCCACATTATTCCTCCTCCTTTCTTGAGCTTTCTTTATCCACATATAAATCTGAAGACATACAGTCTCCTTCCTGAATAATCAGAGGTATCTTTTTTATGTTCTGTATAATTGTTTGTAACAGTATTGAGTCTCTAAAGAAAATGTTATAGCAAAAGGCCAAAGAAAAATAAGTTTCTGTATAATTAAACACATATTGACATTGTAACCAAGGTTAAAAAAATAAAAATAAAAAATCACTAGGTTCTTGTTCAAAAAACAATTACAAATCATTACTGGATACTCATTCAAAACACTCTTACACATATCGCTAAGTTCATCCATCTTCAGTGCTTAAAGAATTTTTAATTAAAATAACGTATACAACTCTTATTGATCATATTAATATAAAAATGCATATTTAAAAGTTGTCTTAAGCAAGAATGCCTAAGACATATTTACTAGAGTTGCAAGATACATTCCAAAACCTCATGGAATCAGTTACAATTGTATAACTGACTAAATTAAGTTATTAAGCTATTTAGTGCCCTAGATTAATTACAGACTAAAAAGGAGAAAATATTCCTTTTCAAATATGACCTTTGTTAAAAAAATTGATAATCAGTGGGCCTTCATTTCCTATTTCATTTCCCAGAAAAAAAAAGTACGGTAAACGTTCATCAAACATGTAGATATCTATAGCGTAATGTTTATTACTTTAATACTAATTTAATACTAATAATACTTTGTATTATTAGTATACCAATTTCCATTCAAGTATCTCTCAGCATCTGTCAACAGTGACTTGATTTTTACAATTGTGAGAAAATTCAGCTTAAGAAAAAAAAGGTGACTACAGAAACAAGAATTTGAAGAATGAGATAATCCAGATAATAGTTCTCAAACTCACTGAAAACAAACTAATCCAAATAATTTTTTTTTGTACCAATGAGAAAAAGATGTTAGTACACAGTAAATTTCTGTTCAAATTACTTTGACTTAAAATGGAATTAGTATCATTCTCACAGTTTTCAGTGCACATGGTTTTTGTTTGTTTGTTTTTAATTTATCAGCCTTTTGAAGAAAATAGGGTTTAATGATCTACCAGTATTATATTTTCCCTGTAGCCATATACCTCCATTCTGAAGGAATATAATAATTTTATTGAATGCTTTCTAAAAAACACTTTCTAAAACACTCTTGTTTTAAAAAAATATTTTCAAATTAGTCATTTTTATTTTTAAATGTATAAATAATTTTGAAAACTATTTTGTTCACAGTGCAAAAGTTGTTTTTTTGTTGTTGTTTGAAGTATTTGGTAAGAAACATAGTGGTAAAAGAAAAAAATAAAAACCTTCTGGAATTACTTAAAGATATTCATCTGCCATCAAAGGCAGGTCATTACTTTGCCAACTAGAACACCCTGAAATTGCTAAATCAAGTCTTTTTTTTTTTTTCTATCAAACAGATGTGCTAAGAAATATAACATAGGCAGCCTAAAATTCCACTGCCTACTGTCACTCTATTATGCCATTACATCCTTGTAATGTGATGTAAATATTTCTCTCATGCAAGTGTTCACTCTTTCACTCAGCTTATTGCTCCATCTCAAATATCACTTATTCAGATTGCCTGTATTTATCTTCTTAATGTTTTCTCATAAATCAGTATGAAAATTCATGTTTTTCTTTATTCTCATCTCTCTTCAAACAATTTGTTCCTATTTGTTCCCACTGAATACAAGTCTCAAAATTAATAAAGGGAAATAAGCCAATCTTTTTCAGGTTAAAGAGAAAAAAATATTCAACAACTGTCTTTTCTGTAGATATTGGCAACCCAACACTACTGCAGTTTTTGAAGAAGTTCTAAATAATATTCACAGTAGTGGGAGAGCTTATCTCCCTATTATTGTATGTATCTATTTGTCCAAGTGTTATTTGTACCACATTGGCAGTATGTTTATACAATATACAATGAATGGAGGGAAAATTCAAAATTCTTTTATTTGAATATATGATTTTCCTACAGTGCAAATTGTTATGTTTCTCTTAAAATAATGTTTCTAAATATATTTCTGTTTGCTTATTGTAATTGGCTAAATGGATGATCTACACTGATCTGCATAACTAGTTTTATAATATTGGCAGAATCTGTTTTTAACTACACGTGTCATGACAATGTCACAGTTCACAAATCTAAGTGAGTGGAAGTCTAATCAGGCCATTTACATTGTCTTCGTTTGAATCTGCTTTATCTCTGTTCCTACTGAAAGAACTAGTACTAGAACTGGTATCAGATACTTTCTGTTTGTTCTCCAGTTACAAAGGAGAAGGGGTATAATATTGAAAACTTGCATAATAATAACCAGACAATTGATGTCTATGCTAATAGACATCAGCCAGGGCTAATATTCTCTAACACTTTTATTCAAGAAAATACTTTCTACATTTTTTTACATGACAATCCATAGGGAAAATATGATGTTTGCTAGACAAAATTCTGATTAATAGGAAGCTAAAGTAGCTTTCTGTTGGTTTCTATGCATGGTGGAAATACAGAACACACACCTGTGACATCACAACCAGATCTCATTAGCTATGTTAACACAGGTTAAACTTAGGAAGGCACTGAAAGATTTTAAGGTAGAAATTAAGGGTTATTTGACATCTATACCAAGAGTGCTGCAGAATATACTTCATGAACAGTTCTGTGACACACTGTAGATACAGCATTACTCCCCTTTAGTAACTTAGATGTCAAAGCGAGATCAGCATCATAATAATTGCAATTCTGTCATTTCAGAACTATGCAACTATACTGTGGCCACTAAATGTTAAAAAGAAAAATTTAAATAATAAAAAAAAAAAAGCTGACTACGCCTGCAAAGAACTATGTTTAAAGAGCACCCAGAAGATAAAGCATAAGACAAATACAGAATTGGTCATCCCTAGTCCTGCTGGCCGCACTGTTTCTGATACAAGCCAGGATGCCTGGGCACACAGCTGGCTCATGTTCAGATAGCTGTCAAAGTGCCAAGTCAACAACATCACGTGGGAATCTCTTCCTCATTTTCTAAGAAATTGTCACAAGTGGATGTCCATTTGTAGTGTCTTTTGCTGCACACAACCGTCTATTCTGGCTGAAGACTAAAACAGGTGAATGCCACTCATGTCAAAGCCATATGTCAAAATATAACCATTTATTTCACTCTTCAGGAAACTCGTGCTTACACCCTCTAAACTTGAGGTAACACAAGAACATATGAATTTCATTCTTTTAAAATGATTTATTTTAAACTCACATTAATTATAACACCCTATAAATACTGACAAAACTAGGTAATACAGAAGACTGAACTACCTCTCAAAATAAAATGCAAGTTAACTGTAGGAAAAAAAAATCTACTGTATCCCTCAAAACAAACAAAAAACCTACACATGCACAAATCATGATTAAAATTCCACTCTGCTTTATTTTCTATGACCTTTAACTGGAGCTGAAGAATATAAACTAAGAAACTACAGATGGAGAATGCCTCTAACAGTGGAGAAAAGCCACCATTTCTATGTTTTAAAGCATAGAAGGAATAACCATAAAATACCCTTTGGAATACCTGTGCAGCTATTTTATTTATTTATTTATTTATTTTTAACCAAACAGGGTCATTTTTCAGCTCTTGTTCTCACATGTATGCACGTTACTTATCAAAACAAAGGCAGTTTTACAATTAATACATTTAATCCAGATCTCATTAAACTGCAAGTCCTTTTTTCTTTATTCTTCAAATTTCAGTACACTCTCAAGAGACTGGCAGCCAACAAATCGCAAGTGTTTAAAAATACGGAGAAATTTAGCATAAGAAAGTATTCTATCAAAATTTGGGATTTTTCCCTGATATTTCCAGAATAAGACAGCAAGCACTGTGATTTAAAAAATCGGAGGAATTAAATATAGTTCATTCATTTCCTTATAGCACTTGCAAAGATTCCATGTATTTCAGCTTATAAAATATTATCTATAAAATTATTTCATGCAATTTAAATAAAGTACTTCTGCCTTCAATAGCAGCCAATTTTTAAATTTATTTATTTATATATATATATATTTATTTTTTTTTTTTTAATGAAGATACTGCCAAAAATATAGTGCAAATCAGGATGCCACAGAAAAGGTAGTGATAAAATCTCTAGAACAATAAATGCAATTCATTCCTTGGGAAAAAGAGAACAAAGCTTATAAAAAATAAGTGCATACACACTGGCACAAATCAATATCCAAATTGATGCACATGGTATGTCCTTTTGCCTGTAAGAAAGATGGGACGATCATTAGTAGCTTTGAATAAGATCTTCCTTACCTTAGGCTATAAAATCCTATAGCAGAGATGGAATAAAACAAACAAACGAACCAACCTAGATTATCCTCTAGAAATAGTCTGCCCATTTATTTATGAAGATTCTGATTCTTCACCCACTGAAGTAAAAGAAGTAGTAACATAGATATCAACAAGATGAGATCTGAAGGTGAAGAAAAGCCCTTGACAGATCAGCATAGCTTAATCAAAACTAAGCATAGTAATACTATGCACTCTTGCCACAGGCTTCTAATTTATTTTCATTAAGATTATAACATTTTCAACTGATTGCCTCTGAAAGTGATGATGTATACAGCAAACCTTGTAGATGTGTCTGAAACCTCATTGGAGAGAAATAAATATAATGTGGTATACATTAACTCCAATATAATATCAAATACATTGACTTTAAATAACATTCTAGCCATCTGGAATCAACTTAGTTAAACTGAGTTAACCTTCTAGGTGTTTCTTTTCATTTTCTTTTTAGTATTTTCTCACCATAAAATGCTTTAGGAATGAAATTACCTGGCTTCTTCTCTTCTATACAGATGTTGAATTCAAGTTCATTATGGTCTCTAGTACATCTTGAATCAAAACTAGCTTGAGTGCTACATCTCCTCTTATAGATTTTGACTGATTGCTCCAAAAAGCGCTGTCTCAATTTTTATGTGTGACAGAAACAGTCTGTTTTGATATGACAATTATCCAAGATTTGTGAAGGTAACCGAAGCCTCCAAATATCACTGTAGTTTGCAACCACTCTTATTTTTCATATTCTCTGTCACTTGTCATCAATGCATGGTAGATCCAATGCATTTCTTTCTATAATTGGGTACCACACTTAAATTCAAAGGAAATATGGTACTGCTGAGAGAGTTGCTTTAACTATCTTATCTCACTGTACGTTTAAATATATCTTGCCAGCCATTAACTATAAAACAAACCCTAAAGTTACAATAAAACAAACATGATTTCAGTGCCATGCAGAGGGTGGGTTGGTGAGGGTGAAAAAGAAGGGCTGAAAGCTCAGAGGGTAGAACACGCCAGAACATTCA
This sequence comes from Anas acuta, assembly GCF_963932015.1. Classification (NCBI taxonomy): domain Eukaryota; kingdom Metazoa; phylum Chordata; class Aves; order Anseriformes; family Anatidae; genus Anas; species Anas acuta. The sequence goes on along the minus strand of NC_088986.1, from coordinate 24,643,974 downwards.
CAAATGTTTTGTCCATGTAGCGGTCTATTTCCCTCCACAGTCTAACATGGTCAGCCTCAAATAGATAATACTATTTTTTCATGTGCATGTTTATCTGACATGCACTGCATTTACACATAGACAATCTATTGAAGTGTTCACTTGATTTAAAAAGTTAACCACTCTAACCCTCCTGGAAAACTGTAAATATTACCAGAAGAATCTTTCTGTACCACTAGGGTGCCTACTTTGACAAAAGTGGAATCATCCAGCCTCTGCAGTACAGGAGGAGTCAGATAAGAGCCTACTGCTCTTGGAACATTTTCAGGTGGCTAAGAAGGCCAACAGCATCCTGGCTTGCATAAGAAACAATGTGGTCAGCAGGGTTAGGGAGGTGATCGTCCCCCTGTACTCGGCTCTGGTGAGGCCGCACCTCGAGTACTGTGTTCAGTTTTGGGCCCCTCGCTACAAGAAGGACATGGAGGTGCTTGAGTGGGTCCAGAGAAGGGCGACCAAACTGGTGAGGGGTCTGGAGAACAAGTCCTACGAGGAGCGGCTGAGGGAGCTGGGCGTGTTCAGCCTGGAGAAAAGGAGGCTCAGGGGCAAACCTTATTGCTATCTACAGGTACCTCAAAGGAGGCTGTAGCGAGCACGGAAATATAGTTTTCCAAACTTTAATCTGTCCTTCACTGTCCTGTCTGAATTTAATCTTCTGAGAATACAACACCTGAATATCATAAATATTATGTATAACAATATTATACAACTACATAGTACTTGTTTCGGCTAGGATAGAGTAAATTTTCTTCCTAGTAGCTGGTATGGTGCTGTGTTTTGGATTTAGGATGAGAATAATGTTGATAACACTGATGTTTTAATTGTTGCAGAGCAGTGCTTACACTCAGTCAAGGACTTAGCTTCTCACACTGCCCTGTGAGCTGGGAGGTGTACGAGGAGCTGGGAGGGGACAGAACCAGGACAGCTGACCCCAACTGGCCAAAGGGATGTTCCATACTGTATGGTGTCATGCTGAAAAACTATATGGGGTTGCTGGCCAGAGTGTGTTTGGGAAGGACCACTGCTGGGAGGGGGCTGGGCATTGGTTAGTGGGTGGTGAGCAACTGCACTATGCAACATTTGACTTGTAAATATTATTATTATTACATAATTATTTCCTCTAATTATTAATAATTATTACATAATTATTTCCTCTTTCTTTTCTATCCTATTAAGCTGTCTTTATCTCAACCCAAGATTTTTCTTATTTTTTCCTGATTCTCCACCTCATACTGCTGGGAGGGGGAGGAGAAGGGAGCTAATGCCTGTGTGGTGCTGAGCTGCCTGCCAGTTAAACCACAACATACAGATGTACTAAGACCAATGTTTTCCACATTCAATACCTGAATCTATCAAGACATGGGTCAATGTTAGGGTTCTAACTTTGAACATTTTGTAGCTAAGCACATTAACATATTCTCCCAAGCATCTGGCAAAGCTTCAAGCTACAACATACCAACCCCCCCCCCCCCCCCCAAAGTTAAAACCTTTCACATGAAAATACATAAACCTCAGGCATACACATTTCCTTTTCACCTCCCTGATGGATTTCATTACCCTCAATTCCTTTGCCTTCAGCACAGCTCTCAAATCACTTTGTTATGTCTGCATTGTTCTCTTGTAGCTCTTATCTAAACAGTCCCACTACCTTCAGAAATACCATTTTACTAAGTTGTTCAGCTTAGGTAAGTGGTAGTTAAAAAAAAAAAGAATTACCAAGCAAGCCTAAAACACGGCTTCTAGCTAAAGAAAATTCAGAGACATTAAAAAACAAAAACAAATACCACAGAAAGCCCCACCAACATTTCTGAAAACATGTGGAAAGCAATCAGCTTTAGGTTTTCTTTCTGCTTACAATTAAAAAAAAAAAAAGAAAAAGAAAAGGCACAGAAAATACTAATTCATTGAAATGGAGACTGCATTGAAACTGATACAGATCAACAAAAATAAAATATTGTCAAAAAAAAGTTCTCCGGAACACCAAGCCAGAAAGAAAGCGATCGTAGAATAGCCAGACAGTTGTTCTACAGAGACTCAACTGGGGAAGGGGAGTCAAGCAAACCTCTGCTCTAAATCTGGCCAAGCAAGCAGCTATCTCACTTTTATTCTCCTGAGAAATCTGCAGTTTGAATTGTGTACAAATGTGGAAAATTACCTGCAGTTCCAAATGGATAGCTAGCCATAATAATCATAACAACATATTCCTATACTTTTTGCTCTTAATGCATTTACAAACTGCCATATGAACAGCAGTTTTCACTTTAGTACTGGAAGACAGAAACCACATATCTACTTCTGTAGTTCTATTTCTATATTTCTGTAAATACACATTAACAAGATAGAAGAACTCTTATTAATGCTTCAGAAGAGAATGTTCTACCACCTGTCTCAACATACCTTAAGATATTGTGCACACTGATTATTGCTGTTTTACTTATTTCAGATGCTGGCAGTTTTGCAGCTCTTAAGATCTACATAAAATGTAGAAACAATGCGTTTTTTTTTCTTCCGATTTTCTGTGTTTCAGAGAGTAACAATTATCAAAAGCCTTGGAAGATCACAGCAGAGTGGCTACATTTCTGTCTCTATGTGATGCCCTAGAACAGGTAGTAATGTTAGTAATTTAACAATATTTAATCCTCTCATTGCTTCATAGTGCATGCTGTTTAAAGCTGAAAGTTTAATGTATTGAAAATATATTTATCATCCTATTGCAATTGTATATATAGATATTAAGCCCTTCTGCAAATCGTGTCTATAACAATACAGTAGCTGACAATCATTAAACACCATCAGTAACTGCAATCTTTTTGTAGGGAAACCAACTTCTCAGGTAAAAGGCTAGACTTACACAATTAGGAAGTTTCCGTAGTCCCTTTCAATTAAAATGAGAATCCTCACATTCCCCCCAAAAAATCTTCCCTCTGTTGTACAGTTACTAAAAGTACTAATTTTAGAAAGGTTGGAAATGTGTCCCAAATGCATGAAGTAGAGTTTTCAAAGTTATAATCTCCTGGAATCAATTATATATCAATTATATATATATATATATATATATTTAAATTACTCTACATATTGGTGGTATTTAGATAACTTAATCAAAAATGAAATTGTTTTCTCAGAAGCATCTTCCTGTGACAAGGTTATCTTAAGACAAGGTCATCATTGGGCTTAATGATATTCCCCTCTAAACACCTGCAGTACCATCCCATAAAGTACTCCTAATGCTCTTATGGGAGATAAGTATGCTATTCTGTGAACTTTTAATATATGGTAGTTGTAAACAATCTCTTTTTGTTGAGGGAACTCATGTTTAAGATATTGGTGCTTTTGTAGGAGCATTACAAAGACATTTTGATGGAGAGGAGGGATTAATTGACTGGTGAGTGAAATCAATAATGGAGCTTGTGTTTTTTGTCTAGATGATGAAAACATCCTTCCTCTACATACCTTAAGTGTAATACAATGCATTTACATCATACAATTCTCCAAAACAATCTTCCTGCATACAGAGAGCTGGTATGCAGGGAAACATTACTATTAACATCTTACCATTAACATTTTGCCCCTCAGTTCATAGGGAATTACAGCAATTGAAGTGCAAGTTAGGGTTAAGTAAATGAGCCTCATTACTGCTTTGTATATTTTCTATATTGACTTTCTCTCCAAGGTAAAAATATCCTGGCAAGAATAGCTTTTGTTAAAACATCACATTTTATTCCATTAAAACAACAACAACAAAAAAAAAAACCACTCATGAATAGCTCAAGAGATGGTTTTATCTATGATAGGATGTTCATTACAATGAGTCTAATGTTATTATGTGTGTCATGCTGACAAGAAGTGCCAAGACAGGATTAGATTTAACCATGTGATTAAAAAAAAAAAAAAAAGTGTTATAGAACTACATTGCAGACACCAAGTTAAAGGAAATTCTTTTCAATTCCCAAACAGATATATAAGACTCTGAAGAGGATAAACATCAGCTAAGGTTAGAAGCTGCTATATAAGTTAAATATATTTGAGTGGTACACCCTGATATTGCTCTGGACATCTCCTAGATCTCATTGTATACTGTCACTATGGTAACACTGTTGACTACACTGATTCCACTTTTTCTTCCTGTTATCAGTAGTTACCATCACATTTATTTTGGAGGGCTTAATTTTATTTATTTATTTATTTTAAACAAGAGTGATTAAATGCACTTTCACATTGATAAAGCTTGCTTCTTTATTATATTTATTTATTTATTTTATTAGGCCTTCAGAATTAAGCTTTTCAGTGTAACTGCACTACATGTTTTGTAGCGTGTGATCAGAAGACAGTGCTAGTCATCTAAAGACAATGATCAGTTGGGATTTATACCACTGTAACATCACAGCCTTGAAGGCAATATTTAGATTCATGCTACCATATAATTCACAATGAATATTGAAATATCTTCCCAAAATATTATTGGTCTTGAAACGTTTTGAAAGAAAAAAAAATTCCCTACAAGATAATACTTTGGACCTCAAGCCTCCCACAAGATAAACTCAGACTTATTTAAACTGTAATACAGGCATATTCAATACCTAAAAAACACAAGCTTTATTTTTAATTTAGTCAGAATTCAACAAGCTAAAAATGAAATAAGTAATGCAACTAAGAATACATTATTTTAGAGACACTAATGAGAATTTAAAAAAAGAACTAAAACTGACCTTACTGTTTTGGTACCAGAAGATTTCATCTGCTCCATGAATTTTTCACTTAATTGTACATTTTTCTTTTCTTTTCTTTTTTTTTTTTGTCTCCTCTCACCTTGCAGTAGCTTGTACTTTTAAGAACTATAATGACATAGGATTAATAATAAATCTGAAGTGATAACTAATCTACAGATATATTTCACATTTAAATATTTATACTAAACTTAAGGATTTTCTTTTAAAATGTCAGTTGCTGAAATAAATCCCTTGAATATACACAGTTCTTTCAAATGACGTCAACAGGAATGAAACAGTAATATTAAGCATTTTAATATTGCAAATTCTGAAAAATTCAATTGAGTCACAAATTGCAGACAGATGGTAAAGCTGATAGATAAAGGGCACAGACTATGTCACAGAGTGAAGCCAGAAGTACAGAATGTCGATATTTTTGTCAATTCACTGACATTCACGACACTAGCATCAGAAAAACAAAGGCCATATTGATGGATTTAAAAGTTTGTTTGGATTAAGTGTATTTTTGGAATAAATATGACATTTTAAAACTTATTTCTACTAATTATATACATTTGAGATTGTTATTTAAATACCTGACTGCCCTACAGGTCCACAGTGTGTTTACTCAACCTGATGTGTTCTTTTGACTTTTTTTTTTTTTAAATAAGAAAAATAACAAGAACACAACAAGAACAAAAATACATGAAATCCAAATAGCAACTGTTTTTTGTATGATCTCTGTTACACTGATTTATTTATAATACCTATATATGTACTTCACTGTGGAAAACGATACTGTTTAAGCAGGCTGCTGTTGCTGCTATTGTTTTGTTTTAGTAGCTCTGACAGTCTGGATCCTTCAGCAACAGAAAGCTTAAAATACTATCAAAATATCTATCAAAATAATTAAAGTCTAAACTTTTGTGAAGACTAATTCAAGATGGTATGTCCCCTCATTTTAATGACTTAATTGATATATTTACTCTTTCAATAACATTTCCACATTTCTGTTATAAAGAAAAAAAAAAAAAAAAAAACATGAACAGTGTAAATTAATGGATAAATGGAAGCTTCAGAATATTTCATCAAGCTTTCTAAGCATTTCTCATAAACAGTTTTTTTTGTCCTTCAACTAATCGAATTAAACTAAGTTTGACATAAATAATTTTAATGCATAAATTTTAACTTTTTTAAGTGCACAACTAGCATTAAAATAAAAGGTCCATTTGTAATCTGTGGAGGAATCGTTAAGTGAGGCAGGACATGTGAATGTTGAGCAGTTGGGAGACAATGGGCTGGTGAAGCACCGTACTCAACTCACATGAGCCTTGGCACGTATACCAGACTGAAAAGCCCGGGAAGTGTTAACCAATCCTGAGCTTAGTTTCTGCAATATGTATGAGTTGATTATGTTCAAACTAGATAAAAGACGACTGAGCTATCCATTAAAGTTGAAGTTCACTGTTCACTCATATTGATGTGCTGGGTCTTCCTTCCATCGACAACAGTAATCATTCAGCATCAACAAAAACTTTTTTTTTGGTTCAATATTACAATACAAACAAACTAACTCCTCCTGATCTTCCAGAAAGTTAAATGGCAAAAATATTCTTCTGAATTGCCCTTACAACTAAGGCAATTTTAATGAAAATTATTCTTTCATGTATTCAAAAGTCTACATTCCATTTTCTCTGCTATTTTCTAGCTAAACATTTCTAGCTACACCTGTGTAATTCCAAACTAGAATATGGGAATATGTTAAATTTTTTATCTAATAAATTTTGATTCTGAACCTATGCTGTCTCACAATAGGAACAGTTTCCTATAGGCATAGCTGCATACCTGCACAGCAAATTGTGCAGGTACGTGCTTGTGTATACACAAGGGCAGAGCTTCCCTTCCATTGTTTCTCAGATTCATGTGGATAAAAGATGCATTACTGCTTTTTATCTCCCCAGTGGCAGATATTCTGTAATGAATAAAAGAATACATAAGAACAAGGGTGGGGACCGTCCATAGAATGATGCAGCTTGAGAAGAACAGCAACAAGAGAAGTACATGATTTCTCAGTAGCAAATACTTGGTGCTTACCACCCCAGTAAGGTCATCTTTCTCACGTTTAACTCTTGAGAACTGAAACCCAGACTCCTTGAGTAATTTGTTGTCCACTAATAAAAAGTTACAAGTATTTCAGCTGCATCATCTGCTTGCAGCATACCCTGCAAAGGTCCCATCTCAGACACCACCCCGCACTAAGGAGAGACTACGTAAAAACAAAAACAAACAAACAAAAAAAAAAGTTTTGAACATGAGCAAAGAAGTATACAGACCAAGCTGGTATCTTCCACAAAACCTGCTGGATATTATCTGAATATGCCAATAGCTCTCTTCAGCAGTTGACTGCACATGTTTAGTATTTCAGAAATTGACAACAAAAAAAAACGCAGAAATTGTATTGCTTTATGCACAGACAAGACAATCATGCTACCAGAGGATTCCCCCCCCTTCGCATTCTTTCCATTCACAGCACTTTCCTAATACACCCAATTGCTCTCCTTTTCATATTCTTATGACATTTGTTCTAGGTGATGTTACCAGGTCTTGGTAAAATCTTATCTAGTGGTCATGTTCAGTGACTCACTCTCAGAAAGAAAGAGGAGGAAAAAATAGCAGCTTCTTCAAGAAGAATATTTTGCTTATTTAGAATCACTGTTACTCAACCTCAGTTTTTGGCCACTGCACATTCATTCTTTCTGAAGTTCTTGACCTGAAGAACTCAATTACCTTTTCTTTTCTCCTTCTTTGTTAAGTGAATGCAGCAGATGTACATTTAAATGCTCTTTAATAAAAAAGAGGTCTAGTGGAACTGCATAAATAACTAAACTTTTGATTTGACAGCAAATAAAAATAAAATTAATATAAAAAGAGTACTTCTAGCAAAGTATAATCTTTCATTATGTTTTTCAAAATACTTGAGCATAACCATTGTTCTGGATAAAATGTCTGTGCTACTCTTATTTTGTATACTGCTATAATCATACTACTGGAATAACATGCTTTAATACATAAAAATACAACTATGTATTCAAGTCTTCTGAAGAATCTTGTGTTAATTTCCTAGGAAAAAAAAATGCACTTCAAAAGATAACAGATTTAATATTTTATGGAAAAATTAACTTTGAAGTGCTGTCTACTGTTTTGCTCTATTCACATTCAGCAGTTAATTACATATCAAGAATATACACTGCCAGATCTGCAGAAAAAGTTTTTTCAAGGGGATTCCTTTATATTTCATGCATTTTTTCTATGTCACAAGATCACAAAGCTGTGATAAAAATTATAACAATAAACAATCCCAAAATGTTTACATTTTCAGGTTAGGAACACATTATATACTATATATTATTTATGCCAGATACTAATTAAAAAGGCTAATTTAATGCTTTTTAAAGCCATATCAAACCACTACTATGTAAAACATATGTATTTTGCATAGACAGAGAGGAAAAAAGCAGAAACAAAACCAAACTAGTAAAGAAGCAGAAAGCTTCTATAAGCAGAAAATCTAATGGACAGAAAAATAGCCTTTCAAAAGTAAATAAAATAAGGAAACTTTATTTGCATCTCATACAACACGGCATACAGATTAACAGTATTCCCCCATGAAACCATGTATTACCTTGATGTATATTTCATAAACCTGTGCTTATGAAATACACCTTTTATACTGTTTTAACTATGTACAAATAAACAATTCAGATTAGGCTTTCTATGTCACTATAGATGATTTATTCTTGCCAGATCCTATCATATGTTTAATGTGTGATGACTATAAGAACAGAAGGGAGTTGCATTCCTTAAGACAGAATGAGTAAAAACTACCCTGCTGCCATTGAGTAAGGCTGTTTTAAAGAAATAATCTCACAAGACTATAAATAAATAAATAAATAAATAAATAAAAATCCTTTAAATTCAAGATTCCATGTAAACATCTATCTTCAGTAGTCAGAAGTAGCTATACCACACCTAAGTAGTAAGGTTCATTTTCTTCTTGCTTTCACCCTCATCTGTGATCTCTACATGATCTGAACATAGATCTGTTACCTGAACATAGTCATAAACCATCTGGGTTGTCTTCAGCTGCCCCAAACTCATTTGCTGACCTTGATCAAACTAACTTCTACTTGTATAACTGTGATGGCTTTAAAATTCCTTTTATATGAAATGATTTTCATGTTTTCTCAATGGAAGGCTGCTACTAATCAGCAATAACAAATCTTACCTTTTAGATTAATTTATTTAAAGCTTGCAAACCATATTGGAATACACAAACAAACTGCAGATGTCTTCGGAATCATAGGATATTACAGAGAGATTCTGAACCAAAGCAAATTGGTAGTAATGTACATTAGATTCTCAAGTTTCACTCACATAAAGATTCACGTATTGCAACATAACACTGGTACATATCGCACAGGAAATGTCACATTAGAGATTAGGGGTGTTTGGTACATTACAGAGTTGTAGTGAGTCGTATGCATTCAGATATTTAATTGCTCTACAGATAGTATTACAAAAAACTATCAGCATAATAAAGAACTACAAGCATATGTGCTAACAGAAGGTTCTTTTACTACAACCTGTAAATAATACTTATCCAAGGAGAACTATTCAACTTTGCCAAAATACGGATAGATACAATCGTCTCCTGCATACTGAAATTAGGACTATTCTAATCTAACAAGGCTACTGAAATGACCTCATTGTGGTGACTAATCATGTTTTATTTATTAAAAGTTCCTTCTTCATACTACAGATTTTCATAAATGGCAGGTTTTATCATTTTTAAAAGCATTTATCACTGCCAATGTATTTTTGAAGACAGTTTGTATGAATCCTCAAGTCCACAGAACAGCAATTTTGCCTCTGCACAGTTAGCTATACAATTCTCTCTCTGTTGGCAGTCAGTTTCACTATAGAAATGCACATTGTTACCTAAGGGGATTAGATTTTGATTGCTCAAGCAGCATTTTCATGAAGAATTGAGTTTTATACAAACATTATTATTTTTAAAGATTAATCAATTTAGAAGTTTTTCTGAGCATATACATTGACACAAGGCTGCAATCAATGCATAAAATAATTCCAACAGATGCCTCTTGCCTTTTTCACAAATTAGGTAAGTCTTTAAGTATATATTATAAGTAGATGAATTAAACTATGTTTCAGAAGTTTACCAGCTCTTCAAACAGCTAATTCCATACAACTATGTACTGATTTCTTAGCCAGTGGAAAAAAAAAAAAAAAAAAAAAAAAAAAAAAAAAAAAAGTTTGCATCTGACACAGTAAAATGAACTCTTTTTCTTCTCACTTTATTATTCTACACAACACACAAAGGGAATAAAAATCCACATATCTATCCACCACATCCATTTCATAAGCACATTATTCAGTATTCTTTTATAGTCTGTTTTTAAGGATGATTGCATCAAAACCAGGACTTAAGGTGAATTCTGCAAACCCATAAATGACCAAAATCAAAGTTTACTAAACTGAATCCTGTATCATTTAAAGAGGGAAGAAAGACAGAAACAAAAAACAAGGAAAGAAGTCAGTCAAAATGACCTACCTTTGGATAACTGCTAAAATACAGTATCTGGAAGTACTGACTTTCAGTAATTTGATGATTTGCATGTGATACACACCTATATAAAAGCTATACACCTTGAGGTCTTCAATTTTTTACTCCAAATAAGTTTAGGATTAAATATATTAGCATTGTAACTTCTTCATTTAATGAGTGCATCACTTACCACAAGCCTTTGTATCCTGTCCCACTGTGTGATAGGGTTGGTAAGAGGCAAGAAATTTCAGTTAGTGAGACTACTAGTACCACAGCTTCAGATACACCAAAAAGATAAAAGATACAAGGTTCAGAAAATTATATATATATATGTATTTTACTACAGTAGAACCTAACCTAACATTAGAAATGAAACTGCATTCCTGACTCTGAACCATTTCTCTTCATTATTCTTTATCATACACCTAAAAGAATTAAAATATAACTTAAGAGACACTCACTGCACATAATGATCTTGATTCTGACCATAACAGCTTGGATATCCATATCCAACCATAACAGTGACTGGATATTACTCATTCGTTGAAGTATGGGAAAAATGAAAGGCCCCAAGACCATCTCACATTAAGGTCAGATAGACATAGACATCCAGTTATGATCTTCTCCCAGTAAGAAAACTGGAACAAGAGCTTTGCTGCTTAGTGATGTAAGCTGCTGTTAAATAAGGTAACAACAACAACATCACCTATTTTTCACTATAAAAACTCTAGTTGTGGTTGAACTGCAGGTCCAAAACAGTTAACAAAATGAATGTTTAAAGACAACCATTTATTTTTAGAACAGTTTTATGAATTAAAAAGTTATGTTGTTCCAATATTTTTTTTCCTGAAAGAATGTAGTGACATATTATAAATAAAAATAATCTATAGAACAGAACAAAATGATCAGCAACACGTAATTTCAGAAAATTGTGTTAATTAAAATAAATATAAAATTAATCCTATCCTCACCATTATCGCTCTAATTCAAAACAAAGAAGACACCGAACTGGTAAAAGAAAAGGAGAAGGTTATTTGCACTAAGTGGATTATATCTGAATTTATTTTCTTCCAAATTCAGTAAGTGCAGCAATAAAATTCTGATCTCATTAACACCAAATTTGACATACCAGACATTTCAGAGAAGTTCCCACAGTCTGTACTAAAATATGCCATAATGTCATGTTATCACTACTTGCTGCTCAAACACAATCCACGGATTTTTGCATGCAGAAGAAATAAAAATAATATTTTTTAAAAAATCACACTTTACTATTCATTGGACACATCCATAGATGGAAGACTACTCACAACACAGGCTAAATATCAGAGATGCTGTGCTGGTGAGAATCTGACATTGCAGATACTAAAAGTATCTTGCGCTACTACTTTTTCAAAAAGTCGTAGAAAATATCTCAGATGGTACACTCTGTGTTCACGAAATACAGGATATAAAGTTGTAGGCTATTTGTTAATTGATTTTCAACCACTTGGCTCTGGGTTAACCTCTATAACAGAAAAGTTTAAATGCAAGACACAGTTGAATTATGCCTCTCTCATTAGTCCTAGGAGTTCCTTGAGATTTTGGAGAAAGAATAGTGTTATAAGGGTGAGTATGGTAGTGTAGAGTATCAAAATGGTTTGTTTTCCTTTTCTTTTGAGATACATACTCAAATTCTTGTGTCATATTATTGTATCATATTTAAAAGATAATACCTGCACAGATTTGGGGTAAATGGAAACAGAAGAATCACACCCAGAAGACTAATGAACTATTTGACTAAAAGTATTTAAAACCCATCATTGAGAAGTGCTGCAAAGCAGTTGATATACTCACGTGTTCTTATGGAAGAACTAGTGATTATTAGAGGTTATAAGACCCAAGCCAAAGGTCATGGAGCCACCCATCTGATTAAGCTAAATCAACACAGCAGAAAATTACTGTCATTTGAAATCTAGCATTGAGTCATGAATCACAGTAACTCCAAATTCTCAGAAAATAAAGAATATATGCAAAATTGTATTATTACGTTTCTTCTGGAATACTACACCGTATAAGTCAGGCCTATTTCCAGAGACTTGAGGTACAGCATTTTTAACTTTTTTTTTTTTTGACAATTCTACAATGTTTTTAGAGTCGTCACCACTAATTTTTGTGCTTCAGGGATCTTTTTAATTAGGCCCCTTAGTAAATAAGGTAAACAGTCTGTGAACTTCAGATTCACAAACTGTTTATAATTGCATTACATAACTTTTATGATTGGAGCTTTCCTTTCTAATGCAAATCACCAGTTGGCAACTGTCTGGAGCACCTAATGATTGCCTTAAACCTTTTTTTTTTTTTCTTCTTATCTATTATCCACAAAATGCTTTTGGAAAATATTTCCTGAGCTACCTATAAACATTCTATTTCAGACTCAATGCAGTAAAGATGAGTAAAACCACCAACCGAAACAAATAATACAGTACATTCAGTAATAAACTGATTCTGAACAGAGTACATGCATGGAACAGGTAACCCTGGAGTTGTGACTCAGAGACTGTGCTTATCAATTTCCTGAAAGAAAGGGTATTTGTGGAGGAATTAGGAAAGCTATTTCTCTTACCTAATCTTCCTATTCCTCACCAATTCTTTCTCTCACCTCCCACGTCATAAATCTTATGTGATTAGTACAAGTATCAACATTTGTTGCCCCATTTGCCTCTTGTTTAAACCAAAGAGAAGTAAAGAATATCCACGTAACTCTCCTGCATCCAGTTACTTGAAAAAGAGGCTAAGCTAGTACCAGCTATGCCAATTAGTGTCCTCAGTAATAAAGGTGCAGTCTTGCCACTGGAATCAGACTATGCAGATTTGACAGACATTCCCAAGCTAGTTTCCAAGAGACTTACATACACTTGACTCCACTCTTCAAGATGTATCTGAGGCATGCATTCAGACAACATTTTATTTTCTGTTTTAAGTATAACCCAGAATTATTTTCTGTTTTAAGCTCTGCTTCCCAGATACTGATCACTTGCCATCATACAGTACCTTGGAAAAAGATTTTCATGTTTCACTTGTAGTGGATTACTTCTAAATAGAATTTAAAAATATTATTGTTTAGAACCTGTAAATACCTCCAAGACATTAAGACATCACCAGATATCTGGACCAATTAACATAAAACGGATGACTTTTCCTCACCTCGAACTTCAGGGTTTCAGAAAAACTCTGGAAAGATCATACAGAAACACGGTAACACCAGAAACCATTACAAAAAAAAGCAAGCAGAAACTACTTTGAACAATCTAAAGAGATATAACTAAAATAAAACCATTATTTCTCATAGTATGATATTTACTGTTAAATAGCAACAGAGGAATCTACCAGATAAATGTCTACACCTAGATACTATTCTATTTTTGATAAACTTCAATACTGAAATTAGATCACTGGCAATTAAAATTTTTCAGACAAATACACAAAATACCGTATGTACATACAAGTGATTTCAGTGCTGTTTTTCAACTGCTGTTACTCCCTCTCTCACTGGTACCTGACTGCAGCAGCTGATGGAGGAAAGGGTAAAAATTTTTCTTCTCTGCAGTTCAACGCTGTAATACTGGTCCACAAGCAACTATCAAGGAGCAAATATGATGTCTCCTGTACTGAGACTGACAAAATCTTGCATATGTATATTCCTGTGACTTAATAAAGGTTAAAGTGTAGGCCAGATGGAGAGGAAATTGCAGTCTTAGAGTAGATCTTATTTAACCAGCTTGAAATTGGAAAGAAATTCTTTTGACTTTTTCCTTGGTACTTCTTACATCTACTTCAGACCAGTCTTTTACAGTTGTTATCATTATGGAGCATTTCTCATATAAATCAAAGTCTAGCGTAGCAAGGTCAATGAGAGTTGACACAGAAAAGCCATCTCACACATTTCACAAGGTCTAAAAGATTTTATCTTGACAGTGAATTTTACAATTAAAAAAAAAGGGGGGGGGGGGGGGGGGAAATCACACACTCCAAGAAAATCATCTACATCTGGCAGGAAAGCTCCACCAAATAATTGTTAAATAAGAAGAATGTTCTGATCAGAAGAATTGTATCTTTGCATCTCCTGTTTTCTCCTGGGTGGAGCCAAACTGTGATGTTCAAGTCTAGCAGTTTTGAAGGTGTTGTAAGGAAGACATGCTTGCTCACGTAGTTCAAAAGCCTCATCTGTTTGCTGTCAAAGAAACTAACACCACATCTGCTAAACAGAAAGGCAATGTACCGTGCTTTGGTCAGCTCTATTCCATATAAGATGGGCACAATATAAATGCTGATTTGAAACTAAGAGTGCTGAAACACACCACGAAAACCTCTCAGCAAAATAAATTAGTTTCAAAATAGCAATTCTATTCAGAAAAATCAACACCACCACGAATTGTTTATGGTTTGGCTTGATTAGGCACAGCTGAAGCACACAAGCTAACTTTCTTTTTCCCCATAGAATAATAAAATAAAATGAAACCAGAAACTAGTATTCAATAATTCCCTTCTAATGCCCAGGTTATTCCACACAATAAGGGCTGCACTGTATAATGAATTGGAATTTTTAATGAATTTTAAAATTTAAATATATATATGAAAAGATATTTTAACAGGCAGCTGAATGTCACATGTCAGATGTGCTGTCTGAAAAGAAACGGCAAGCGAAAATATTTACTACAAAGTGAGAAGGATGAAGTTTGGAAGAAACACAAAAAGGATTGAAGGATATGTTCCCAACTTCAGTTTGAAAGTACATGGTCAGAAAGGAGATTTCATGTTACTAACAGACATTTTTAGGATATACAAATATTTTGCGTAACATTTTCTTTTTAGCAAAATGCTTTAACCATCCTTAAAAAATTATTTTTCATTCATTAAATATTTCTGTCAGTGCTATACCTTCAAAGCACATGAGATTTATCTGAAAAGTAACACACAAAGTAATACATCTGAACAATTTTCTTACAACTCCTCTTTACTGTATCGATGCCAGGAAAGGAAAACAACAGAGGAAAAACTAGGCAGCTCAGGTCAGTTTTTCTAGATAAAATAATAGTAAAAATATTAAGCGAATCCACTAGAAGCAGAACTGGGTATTGTACTTCAGAAACTTAAACTGAGTAAATACAGA
This sequence comes from Anas acuta, assembly GCF_963932015.1. Classification (NCBI taxonomy): domain Eukaryota; kingdom Metazoa; phylum Chordata; class Aves; order Anseriformes; family Anatidae; genus Anas; species Anas acuta. The sequence continues at coordinate 24,628,454 of NC_088986.1, read as the reverse complement.
TTTTACTAGGCAATATACACTAAGCTCACTAAAAGTAAGTGAGATTTATAAAACAAATTTAGTGGGAACCTTGCTGTTTCAAGAATTGTCGCTCAATTATTTCTCCTTCATTAAGGTAAGTTTAAGATAGGAAATGCTCAAAAAAAAAATATCTGACAGTTCTGGTATCCAAAGGAAGTGCATCTCAATGTAAAGGACTTTTAGAGAAGTAACAACAGCTTTCATAAAAATGAGACTATTTTGTCTCCCCTTCTATTATTTCTCTTTCCACCATTTAACCTTACATTGCTGACACGACTTTTACATTCTCTTGTCCTGACAAACTGCATCATGCTCAAGTCATTACTTTGAGATCCTAAGGAGTTTATTACTGTCACAAGCACAGCATGAGCACTTGAGCAAACCAAATGTTGTTTATGAGAACATGCCACAATTTGAAACAACTGCAAATGTTATTTAGTAGAGAAAAAGTCCATACCAGCAGAGTTCAAGGACTCACTCCTACAAAGCTAATCCAAGTGAATCAAAAAAGTGAAGGGTAAATACGAGAAACACTTTTACTGGACTCATGGAGAAACAGCGTGAGGTCTAGAATCTGGTTTGAGGTCTCTGACAATAGGTCAGGTAACAGATGGCAATAGGAGATGATAGGTGATAAATGAAAAGTTACTTCAATCAGCATGTGGAAATGGAGAAGCTGCAACTAAATAAACTGCAACTAAACTAATAAAGCTGCATCTTTATTCAGTGACCTATGCCATGTTCATCAGGAAAAAACTTTTAAAGAAACTCACTTAAATATGCATTGTAAATAATGGGAGAAGTGTCTAGTAACCACAAGAACATTAGTTACCTGTACAATATCCATGGATAGAGTAAAAGAGCAAGTCATCATATGGTTCATAAATACTACTGACCAAAAATATTTTTATATGATGAAACAATTGGAAAGCTGAGACAGTCAGAATGGAGTTTAAGCCAATGAAAAATGTTTACTCCCATAGAGTTTAAACCAGGAGCTGTTGATATCCTCAATAAAAATTACATTAGATTTTTAAAAAGACCATCTTTCCACAGACTTCTAATAATTACCTACAAAATTTCCTAACGGTTATTTATCTTCAACACTTGAGAACAAGTTCTGATTTAATTCTTGTAGCATTCCACAGTTTGACTTAAAACGTCAAGTCTAGATATGTCAACCTTTTGTTACGATTAAGATGGCTGAAACGAACACACACACACACATTTTCAATAAATAAACTAACTAGATGTTTCAACTCTTATAGAGGAAGTACAGTTCATTAAAACAGTTTTAATTTTATAAGTGTAGTATATTAGCAGCTCACAACAGTTATGATAATCACTGGATTTCAAAATTTGACCGTATTAGTATAATTCAGCTCTTGCTATTGCATATTTCAAAAAAACTACCATCACCTTTAAATATGGCTGAGACCACACCCTAAGAGGATTTTATTAGGATTATTTTTTGAAGGGTAGTGCTATTATTTGTAAGACCAGAATAACTTTCCCTTCTATTTTCTAATATATATGCCTTGCAGCAGTAAGGAAGCAGAAGCCTAGAAATTACACTGAGCCAAATTGACACATTCATCCAGCTGGTATTTTTTTCCCTCTGGCCAGCTTTAAAATGTGAAAGAAATTGATTGATTTATAACCATGTTCTCACTACATCCTGAAAGACAGTAATTTGTCCTTTTATCAAATAGGAGAAACAAAGCTATGCTTTAGAAAGTGAACACACCATCTAAATATAAGGTTTACTTGAGCAATTTTCAAAAATACATTTAATAGCTAAACTTCCTGCAACATCTGCTTTTCAATAGCTGCATTGGCACAATCTAGAATTTCCATTTCTTTTCCTCTTGCTGCTTGTTTACTCATGTTAGCGTTGAAGAAAAATTTAAATATTTAAAAATAGTATCTACATAGTACCCCCAAAATATGGAAGTATATTCTCCAGAAAATGATACCTAAAAAACTTAGGAAAAATGCTTAAGAGAGGATCCAATGATTAATTTGCCAATTTCCATTATATCAAAACTTTACACTTCATTACTTAAACAAACAAAACAAGAAACAGAAGTATTTTATGGAAAATATATGTTCTGTTAAGTATGAGATATGTTAAGTTTCAAAATACCTGTCTTTATTATATTATTGTTTTTTGTTTTTTGTTTTTTTTTTTTTTTTTAAAGAAAGACAAACAAAACCAATTTCCCTACAAGCTAACCTAAGGAACATTTTTATTATTATTTTTACAATTCTGGTCTCCAATACTCGTACATAATTCTTCCCATGCCCTCCATTTTAGGACTACAAAGTCTCTTTCTTACTAGATTTCCCTTACCATCCATTCTTTTCCCTGGCTGTCCCATTTCTATCATAGACCAGACTGAAGAATTCACAGACCCTCAGCCAGCAAATTATGGGTTCTGTTCCCTAGGTTCAGATCATGTCTTCAGGCAATAGCACCAAATACCCACTTCCTTTTTTCATCTCACTTCTACCTTTCAGATTAAAATGCCTATCTACACTTTTAGTTACCACCATCTGGATTAATCTTTTAAAATTCATTTCATCACTTTGAAACTGACTGTTCAAGAGAGAGGGAGGGAACAACGCTACAGTGCCAAATGAACATTGTATTTTAATTGTCCCAGATCTTCTTGTTCCTGTCAACTATTACTCCGACGCTGGAAGCTTTAGCACACTAAATTCAAGCTACAACTCTCCACTTCTAGACCAGGTCAAATCATATGCTGTTGGTGTATTAATTAACTGCAAGAGTAATCAACAGTAAAGTCAAGTCATTCCCTGTTCTCATTTAGTGACATTTGATACACATTCCAATACCATTTTCCATTTTCAGGTACAGGAACGATTTATGCACACAAACTAGGAAGTGTGGCTTCTGTGTACATTTAGCACATTAAAAGCTGAACACAGTTTCTCATCTATAAAATGTGAGGATAGGCCTCTGCCATGACCAGGCTGAGAGAATTGAGTTTGTTCAGCCTGGAGAAGAGAAGCATCCAGGAAGGCCTTGTTGTGGCCTATCAGTACTTAAAGGAGGCTTATAATAAAGACGGAGAAAGGCTTTTTACAAGGACATGTAGTGATAAGACAGAGGCTAACAACTTTAAACTGAAAGAGTTAGATTTATATTAGACATCAGAAGAAATTCTTCACTCGGAGGGTGATGAGGCATTGCAATAGGCTCCTCAGAGTAGCTGTGGATGCCCCATCCCCTGAAGCACTCAAAGCCAGCTTATATGGGACCCAGAACAACCTAGTCTGGTGAGAGGTGTCCCTTCTTATCACAGAGGTGGGAACTAGGTGATCTTTAAGGTCTCTTCCAACCTAAACATACTCTAAGTCTAGTTTTGTTTTGTTTTTTAAATTTACTTATTTCATTTTTTATTCTCCTCTCCTCCCCTGAGTTACTCATTATAGTGATTTCCTACGTAGCAATTTTCAGCTACCTGGACAATCCTTAAAAGATTATTTAGGATTTTCTGGACTCATCCACAAGGTATCCACAGGATTGGACATACTTTTTCTTTAACGTGTTGTTTCAGAAATTCATCATAATTCCATTCCATATATTCTATAAATTCTGGTCAAAGCATTTTAGGAGGGTATAAAAATTATCAAATAGAACCACTTCACACTTCTCAGTTGTGGACTATCTCCTTACAAATTTAAACAATGGAGATGTAGAAGACAGACTTGTGTTGCACTGGCAAAAGTCATCACTGAGTGTGCTAGACCTGTAGAAATGACCGTACCAGAACTGTGGAAGGAATTAGTAAAGGCAAAGGGAGAATGCCATTGAATTTCTCCTCTGTCACCCCTTTTAGTATTCCCCATGTTCTACATCCCTAAATTTTTATGGACATTCCTACACTAGGTTTGTGAAGCTAAGGTAAGGAACTCAAGAGGTGAAAAGCAGGATCTCAAATACATACTTGATTAATCTGTTTTTCCTTGCTCCACAGGAAAATACGTGAATCCTATTACCATTTTCATTATGTATTACTTTTATGGTATTGCATTTAGAATCATACAGGCATATAACAAAAAATGGAACTTGCCCTGAGGAGCTCGTATTCTAAATAAACAAAGAATATAAAATGGAGTTAAAGCAGAAGCATAAAGGTCTACAGCAATTGCTCACAGTAAATCTGCATAAAGACCTCAAACTTCCTTTGCAGGTACTTATTAGACTGTGTTGTCACTATGTTTTCATACTGTTTAATTTTGCCACTTTCAATTAGCAAATGGCTCCATGTGTATCTTTTGTGTTAACAAATAAACATAGCAGGATGAGATCTGCTTTTCTATGAAATTGTTGTGCAGTGAAGGATGAGAAATAAGTGAGGCAGGTTTCAGAAGGTGAAAACATACCATTCTTACACTATGTGAGAAAAAATCACAACAGTTGTAAAAATAAGAATTGGTGTAAAGGGAGGGGAAAAGAGACTACAGAGTCCATACTATCTTTCCTGATCTTACTGAGACTAGTACACCATGAATCATCCTGTTACTAACAGAAGATTGTCACATGAATGAAAATAAATGCTAATCAGAAACAGAACCAAAACAGAATAGCTGTTCTAAGCTCAATAGTGTTTATTTAAAGCTCCCGCTACTTAGACAGTTGGTGCTCGCTATAATAACACACCATAATTAACTCAGTAAGAACATATCTATTGTAGGATTTCCTCTCTGACTAGAGGTAACAATATAACCAAGAATAAAATGCACATTAGAATCAAAGAATCATTAAGAATGGAAAACACCTCCAAGATCATCTGGACCAACCAACCCCCTATTATGTGATGCATTCTATATCCTGTGCTATCTCTAAGGCATTGGGATCATGCAGCACAGATTTATTGTATATATCGTATTTCTTTTGAATTTTAGTAAGATTCACTGTCATTCTACAATATTCCAAATTCTCCAGCTCCACCCAGAAAGTCAGTTAAGCTTGATTTGATCGTAAATGAGCCAGTTCATTGTGCCTGGATAAAGAAAATCTCCTTTTAGAAATAAGCACAAGATAATGTTTTGTAAATCACATAAACAAGTGATTGCTGTTTTCAAAAGGCAACTAAATGCTCATCCTCATTTTTTAAATGATATTTTGGACTGAATAACATGAAAAAAATGAGTGGGTTTTGCCCCTAAATGTTTAAATTATTTGGAGTTTTAAGACCAAGTTTGAGCTCCACAACCATACGAAGAAACACCAAACTATGGAAAAGAGTATTAAGAAAAATGAACTTTTTTTTTTCATGTAACAGTACAGAGAAGCTATAATTAACATATTTTAATAAATTAAAAGTTCCACTTAATATTGACCAAAATAATCTGAAGGGAAGAGACAGCCCTGGTGAGAAAGGTACCATGCATACCATAGTGCAAGTAGTAGGTAACCAAATCAGCATTGTTCACCTCTGTGCTTCATCTCCTATTCATCAACTGATTATAAATAATTAAAAAATAAAAACAAAATATTATATTCAGTGAACCCACACTATTTTTTCCTATTACTTTCAGTAACAGAAATACACGACCTTCCCCCCAAAAAAAAACATGATCTTGGGTGAAATTATATTTCCTCTGAACAGATAAACCAAATTAATTCTTCTGGCAAGATAAGCAAACATAACCACAGGAAAAAAATCAGAGAAGGACCATCTTTCATTACACTTCATTTCAAACCTACCAGCTATTGAAAATTTTCTATTTGGTGGTTACATTAATAGTACAATCACTGTAGCTATATATATTCCCGTAAATGTTTGTTTTGCTTCTGTTTAATCAATGCTTCAGTGTAAATAAGGATAATGAGGCTATCTTCATTGCAATATTTATGCTTCATGGGAACATCAGATCCAAGAATACACTGACATCCAATAATCTGATTTGCATAGAACAGTCATGCTTGTCTCCTGTATAGACTTTTACAAGTGACAAGGGGAGACTTCACGTAGAACAGTTCAGCTACTGAAAAGGTGAATCCCCCTCTTCTTCTCCACCCCACCCCACCTCATCTACTGACTAGGTTTGAGCTAAAATACATATTTTATTTTACCAGATAAAGAGCACTGATATATTTCAGCTTAGTTGTAAAATGCAAGTGCCAAAATATTTTCAATGCAAGTTCTCTACAGTCATGGCTCTAGTTAGGAGCTACTGCACAGATAGGCTTAACTGTACTATAATATTACCAGATTTCATTGTTATTATAAATTCATTTTTAACCATATGTGGAGACCATGTTTCCTCCCTCTGTTTTATGTAGTTTCAGTTTTCCCGAGCTTTTAATCGAATCCTACTAGCTTTCCTCCCACCCCCAAAAGAAAAATCTGTATTAAAAAGAGATAGCTTCTGAACATTAAAGAGTCTGACATCTCCATGGAAAAAAAAAAAAAAAAAAAAAAAAAAAAGATTCAGGCATGTCTTGATGTGTTGTCACACATTTCAAGCATGTCTTGATGCTATGTAAAAACCTATTGTGACCAAACATTATTTGTACTGTTCTTTTCCTTAACTGAATGGCTTAACTCTTACATATTAGACTACTGCTTTAGCTGTAACTATTCTTAATTTGGTATCAGACCATTTATATTGAATGAATGAGGGAAAAAAAAAAAAAGGCATTTTAAAAATAGCATGAGTAGTATGGAAGTTGTGCTATAACAGTCACTGTGTGCATGTAATAAAGTATGAAAAAACATCTCAAAAAGACTCTAAACTAAATATGTAATAAAAGTGGAAATCTTTATAGACAGAGATATATATATCGTCTGAAGTCACACAGTGATGTCACAGCCTAATCAGCACAATCATCATTATTGGAACACAAAAACACTTGTTGTCCAATATCCTTTAGCAAAAATATGATTATATCAAGGCCTCCACTTGCAAATAACATTCATAGGAAATCAATAAAAACAAAAGAAAAACAAAAAATAAAAACAAACAAGTAGAAACAACCCTCAAGATAACTTTTGCCCAGACACTTAAAAAAAAAAAAAAAAGTTTGGTCCACAAATACAAATACAGTTGCTAACAATCATCAGTAAGTTTTATTCTTGACATCTTCCTTTAAAAACTGTTTGTCTCCATTCATTTACCTCTTTCATAGTAAATAATGAACTATTAATGTTTTTACAGTGATGGACTATATCTTTGAAAAAGTTACAAATAACAACTACAAGACTGCTTGCTGATGAGTGCTATAAGAGATGTGGATAGTGAAAAATTAGAACACAAAAGTAGCATTTTTATTATTTTTCATTATTTTTAAGATAAACATAGCTAGAGCAGGTGTAATAGTAACTGAATGTTCACAACGTCTGAACTAACATAATCTTCAGGTTCTAGTTTATGTGACATTTTAGAAATCTGCTGAAAGTTAAACAGCAGCAGCAGGTATTTTAATGCCTACAATTTTGCAATGAAATTGTTATAAAGTGGATTTTATAGGCCAACATCTGCCATGTATTACGAAGCAATTTAATAGCTAAAAATTAGGTGTCTTTTCTGCAGGAAGTGTGCTATTGAAATTACCAAAGTTTTTCTCTTTCTGTTTTTGTTTGTTTAAAAATGATGACAAAACCAACCAGAAGAGCAATGCAAAGGTACCAATACTAAAAGAGGTTTTTAAAAGAGTTCTTAGAGTTGGGAAAAAGTGAAATGAACATCTTCAAGTGTACATACTTGGAATGCCACACACACTCTCAGATAAGTAATGCGATTCTGCATGTACTTGTTAACAGATAATATTTCTACTAGAAAGCCACTGCATTACAACTATTTTTAGCCCAGGGTTACTTGCCAAATAACAACAAATATTATGCAACTACCTGTTAAATCGCTTTACCATGGTAGTAACAAGTACATTCAAGAATTTTGCTGTATACATTTAATTGTCATTACTGATTATTCACAAGTGCTTGTAGCAGTGAGTCTCCCATTAGCTCCAGAAATGTTATTTTAAATTGCATGTGACTTCTTTCTTTATTCAAAGCTAAAGATTTCTACCAGGCCAAATCAACCTTTTCTATTTAATTATTTCATTTCTTCAGTGCAAAGCTGCATACAAATTCTGGTCAATCCATTTAAAAGTATTCAACCTCTCACAGTTGCAAGGAGAAAGAAATGAAATGAACAGGTTATTTTAGCAGTCTGGCTCTGTGTTAATAAACAAGGATAATATTCCATCCCTCCCTTCTGGCATTTGAAGTTCAAGGATCTGCCTGTTTCTACCACACGACATACTCATATTTTGTTCCTTTTAAAATTGTGTGTTATATTTTGTTCTTTTAATATATCTTGTTCCTTTTAAAATTATATTTGGGTCTACAAATGTGGCTAACAATAGTTATGCACAAGAGAAACAGCTATTTTTCAAAGCTCCCCCCAAATTCAAATACAGCGTCTGGAAACAAAAGAGGAAGAATGAAGGGAAAGAATGCAACACAAGTATATGTCAGTGCTGAAGCTGCTGTAATGAACAACTTCAGGCAGCCTAAGTACATGGTCTGTTATCCAACACAAAGATATTCCAATACCTGTCAAACTGAAGTCTATTCTCCTGCTGAGAATGACAGGTAAATAACAACCTGGATTTCTAAAAGTTAATCCATAAAGAACAAGAACAATGGTCATTACAGAAACAGAGAAGTGGCACAACATTGTGTACAGACAGGTGTCTAAAAGTAATCCCTCAAACTGAAAAGGATTTTAAAGAATGCTGAACTAAATTACATGTTAATCCAGCCAGCTCACCAGACACCACATAAAAAGTGGAAAATGTTGAGAATGTTATGATTGAGGGTTCTTTATTCCAAATTCATACCAGTGACCCATTCCCCTATCATGTTAGTCCAACATAAATCATGTCAGTTATACACAATTACACAGAAAATAGAAGCAGTCACACTGCTACACATGGTCATCATGAAAAAATAAAAAAAACCAACCACTTCCCCCCCCCACATTTGGCTTATTCAGAGGTCAGATTATGTTTGTTCATATTTAAAATGCTTAGCAAATACATTTGAGATTTAGCATATAATAATTTTGTAGCTTACTACAGTTATAATACTACTTAATTAAAGGAAATCCATTAACGCCCAAATGATCACTGATTTAGATAACTTATAGGGTTTCTATATTTGGTGAACTCTCAGCGGTAAGAGAACAGATGAAAATATTTAAATAATCAGGTAACTTGACGAATGCTTTTTGATAGCCCCAGTGATAGTATCTTCTTCATCTTCATGCATATGAAGATGATATGATAGTTCATCTTCAGCATCTGGGTTTGTATGAACATGAAAAAAAAAAAAAAAAAAAAAAAAAAAACACAGAAGAGTATTGACCAAAGGAATAACATTGAATACAAGACCAGAGCAATATATTTTTACTAAAAAATTTTTTATTCTTTGTAGAGTTGAACTAAATTCATAACCAAGTTGTTTAATCATGCATATTTTACACTGACAGTCATGCTAAAACAGACATGGATATAAAATCTGCATTTGCTTAGAGGGAACATGTCCTAAAAACAGACACTTGAAAGTGTATCTGCTTACATGAACAGTCACAGTGCTATTCATAAGAGTTTGAAATGCCTTTTATTTATTTTCTCCGTAGAATTTTCTTACTTTTTCTCCCCCTCCAAATAGTGATTCAAAAGTGGAAAGGATTTTGCTGAATAAAAATGCTTTGGCATTTAGATGGCTATCTGCATATAAATTAATATGTTAATTACACTCTCATGAGCTGCATATAATGAGATTCGCAGAGAACATTTAATGTTAGGCTTGAGAAGTGAATGTGTCCAATTACGTAAAGTTCTTTTTTAAATTGGTCATTTCAATAAGCTTGCTTAAAAATTTAGATTTAGTTTTTATGCTAATTTATTTTTTAAAAGGAATAGTTCCTTGGAGATATTACAACTTTAGTAGTCAGAACTTCCAGGTCTGATAATTCAAGATAAAAGCAAAACTAGGTAACAAGAGAGCCACTATCTTTTCTAGTAAGAGCACTCCTATCTGCTTTGCTCTTCAAGGCTGGTGCTACTTTGTTATGTTCAGATATACTAAGACACAAGCTAACTCTGTACATTCTTGTATTCAAAAATGGTTAAATAAAAATTCCTGTAAGAAAAAAGTTTCAGGGGATAAATCTTTCAGGCTCCTAAAATGTCGTTTCAAATCTATGGAGATATATATATATTATATATAGAATAGATACTATATATTTGCTTATGTAATTTACATGCTGCATTATGGGGTTCTATAGCAACCAGGAATATAAACTTCGTCTAATAGAATCGAATGCCTAACAGAAGTTGACATTTAAAAACAAGCCAAAAGCATCTTACAGAAACACTAGTAAACCTCAGCGTAAGAGTGTAATTCAGGCTCAGTCATTTTAAGAACAGACTAATGGATGACGTCAGTTTCTTAAAGCCACAAAAATTCTTCCTACAATTTGCTATTTATTTATAATAGTCTATAAATTTAAGTGTTCAGTTTCAGTAGTTCTGTTTGTTTAAAAAAACATGGATAAGAACTACAATACACAGAAATCTTCGCTTCTGATTAACTGCATAAAGTAAATGAAATAACTGGCTAAGTAAATACTTTCATGATGTTTGGCAGCTTTTTTTTTTTTTTTTTTTTAGTACATAAGCAACTCAATAACTTTCTAAAACATATAGCAGAACAACTGAAATACCTGTTTAAAGATAAATGCTGAGATCCATAAAACATCCACAGATAAAGCATTTTTCATCTAATGAAGGTGTTTCCAATAATCCTATGTTAATTTCAAGAAGTCTTGCTCTTTAATCCATTTAATTCATTTGATTCCATTTAAATCCATTAATGCAGTAGGCATTAATGTGAACTTTGTTTTTGCAGGATACATTAGGAAGAACTTGCGAACCAGATGTTACAAGGTTTGATACCTAAAGTCTACAAAACCTTTTGTGCTGTCAAAGCCAAAAGAACTATAACATTTTAGGGTAGCTGTGGGTACTCTGTAACTGCAGTTTGTTTTACCTGAAAAATACACAAAACCTAGCAATAAGCTAATTACTCATGTCTACCTATGCAGTAGATAAACACTTGTAACACTTGCTACTGTTAACACTACAATTTTATCCTGGTAAATACAGTATTAAAGTTAATGCAACACTGATCACAGTTAAGTGCTTAGTATCATTAATTTTATTTTCATAATACTAACAGAAGCTGAACTTTTGATCTTAACACTGAGAAAAAGTCAGCTTATGCATTACCAGGGTATAGTTCAAATGTACATTTGAGTAGCATTTATTTCAACTACAGCTCTGAATCAGGTTGTAAGGCATTAAATATTTTTGAACGTTTTTTGTAGAATAAAAGTCCTAAATTTCTCCTCTGAAACAATCCCCCTCCCAAATCTGAAAGTACAGCAAATCACTTTGAAGAGTAACAGTTTAAAGGTGATTGAAAGAATAATGAAATGTATACACAACCCCAATCTAATAAGTGCTGTATCTTCAAAGGTTCATATACAATATACATTATTGAGAAATTCCTTTGATGAGCTGGAATACACAAAACTCTCCACAAACACACATTTCAAAGTGGAAAAACCTTAGGAGTTCTAAATATTTACCATCACCAAACACTATTAGCAACTGAAAATACTTAAAAATGTGGAAATGTTTTTGAAAAAGAAAAAAAAAAAAGACAGAGGTTGTGTCTTCTCAGACATACAATGTTTTTTATTTCATCGTTTTTACTGTGCATAGGATAAAGATTATGAGAGTTTATAAAATAGAGAAATATGGTAAAAGCAAAATAATACCTTTTTCCCATAAAAATTAGTTTCTTACATTAAAATGCTTTTACCTTTCTTGTTCCACTTGCTTGGAAAAAAACAATATTTTGGCAGAATTGTTTTTTAAGCACCAGACTAGCCCAACCTAGCCCACAGTAAAAGATTTCTCAGTTACTCCAGTGAGCTTTGGTTTATGAAATAAATACAAAGAATAAAATGAAATAATAGGAACATCACTGGGCTTTTCAGCAGAGTTAGAATTCTACCCACTTGGTATCCCTTACTGCTGACTAATATGGCCTGTATTTCATCTTTCCCACCTAGCCCCTTGACCCACTCACCAACAGACTTCCATTCTTCCCCTATCCCCAAATATTATCCTGAATAAAGCAATTAGTGACATAACCCTACAAAAAGGAAAGACTCTTGCTCTTGTTGCCATTTTGTTTTCCCCAGTACTCTCCAGCAATGGCGCGTTTATGATGTACAAATAAAAGATAACACAAATTCTGATCAACTTTTTTAAAAACAGCAGGTTTACATTTTAGTATGATATTCCCTATCTCATTTTATTACATACAGACATTTAAAAAAAAGTCCCAAAACAACACCAGCAGCATACCCACATTTGCCCTTCCATACACCTCCCTCCCCCCCACACAGTGGCTTACTGGATACGCTAGTATTCACTATAATCTGCAGATGGTTAAAAATCATCCTGTATTCACGTGAACATCATACATACTTGCACAAATTCCATTGTATTCCACCATATTTAAAATCCAATTGCCACCATGAACTGAAGTATATAGCTAATAATATTTGAGGCAGCAAAGAGCTTCTTTTGCCAGTGCCTCTGTTTCAATACAATACAATGAAATGTCACAACATGAAAAATGGGATAACATATAAATAAACACTCCACATAGACATTTTAATCAGAGAGCACTAAAACAAAGTGCAAGATAACTTTTAATTTTTGTTTTCTATCGGTACTCAATTATACCACATGATCAAGTCTAGGGAAAAACAAATGATCTATTTGAAACTATTTTGATCACTTACCACTTCTGACCAGAAGACTTATTTGTAATCCTTCTTCCTTGTGTTAAGGGATTAAAAGATTATAAAAATACAACAGTCAGTCTGACTTTAGTTATTACTGTTTTTAAACACTATTAATAACAAGCCTAAACCCCTCTGATTTCAACACTACAAATCCTACAAAGTCAAGTATTTTATTTAAGCCACTGCAAAAAAACAGTTATTCATTTGGCATATGCACCCAAAATAACAGAATAGAATTGGTGTATCAATTATTCCAAATGTAGCGTAAGCTCAAACAGATATTGCCCTTAATAAAAGGCATCTGTTTGTAGAAACCTCTTAGTGACAGCTACAGCACAAACAAGAAATTACCACCTGATTTCAAGACTAAAGCTATTTATATGTTTAGGGAATATTAACAGAAGTTAATAACACCTGGGAATAGTCCCACCTCAAACTTACTGTAGCTCTGGGAACATAAAAATTTCATGGGTTTCATGATATGTATATAGGTCCCCAAAGAGTTCACTTTACTATAAGCTGCCACCAAACAATGTTGTTTGCGACACTGTAAAACTAACTCCAAAGGGTAGTTTTATTGTATAAATCTTCTTTCACAAAACAAACAAATAAAATGACAACAACAACAACAACAAAAACACTTCTAAATTTTGGTGAATTTTCTTCTAAGGTCATTTCAAGTACTTAGTTTTAACCATCCAATTTGAGAAAATAACAATTTAATGGTTTGTCTGTATTTTTTAATTTCACAGAATCATCTAGGTTGGAAGAGACCTCCAAGATGTATGCTTTACTATGCATACAGTTAAAGGCTTCTCCTAAGCAAATATAAAAATTTAAAGGGTAAATTATGCCCTCAAATTTCACGGGGCTAGGGAAAAGCTGTTTACACGGCTCTTGACACTTCTTTCCATGCCTCCATTTAAGACTCAAACATCAAGACTCAAATTTAAGACTCAAATTACAATTACAATGCGCCGGGTAATGCAGGAAACGCTACGTGAAGTAAAAGGTAAACCAGAATAAGGGAGGAAAGTTGGCTCCCCTGTAACATGGAAAACAGACTAGAGGCAAGTTGGGCCAGATCTTCAGTGGGTACGAACTGGCAGGCAGCCAACGAGAAGGATGCTACTTTATACTTGCTTAACCTCTACCCTTCATGTTCCCCCTCACCACCACCTTATTCTTGCAATTTTTTTTTGTGCTAAGATAGAGCATCAGTTAAGATAAATCCTTACATTCTGTAGCAACCATAGTTTATTTCCTGGTATATGTTAATATTACAAGCTTCTTTGAAAATAAGACAGCCACAGTAGCAGTCAAAGCCTTCTGTTTTTGGGGGGTAAGACACTACGCACTCTTCTTTCTTTCCTGGTTTTTCAAAGGTCCAGCATGTTGCAGTATCATTTCCGATGCCCAAAGAATCTCATGGCTATCAGTGACAGCAATGCTGCTGTTTCTAGATTGCCCAAAATAATCAAAAAGACCTGGGCACTCAACCTGAAGTGTGAAAAACACCTAAAACTCCGTTCAACTTATCTGAACCAAGTCACTCACCAACACTTAAATCAGTCTCCCAAAGCATGTTCCATATGGCAGATTTCATGACACACAGAAGGAAAAGACAGCTACAGTTTCAAAAAGAAGAGCCAAATTTCAATTTTCTTGCTCCGCAGGTAACTGAGACACCATCCCGTAAGTCCCTTGTCCTGCTGGCAACTCCAGGAACAGAGAGGGGTTTTAGGACGCTCACAGTCAGAGCAAGAAAGTCCTTTTCAATTGGAATAAACAGGAAAAAATAATAATTCCACCAACTTGGAAATTAAACTATGGAATCATAGAATAAATAAGGTTGGAAAAGACCTTCAAGATCATCTGGTCCAACCATCACCCTACCACCAAGGTCACCCACTAAACCATGTCCCTAAGCACCACGTCCAACCTTTCCTTGAACACCCCCAGGGCATTGACGCCATCTCCTCCCTGGGCAACCTGTCCCAGTGCCTGACTGCTCTTCTGAGAAGTAATGTCTCGTAATTGTTTTACTTGTTGAAGAGCAGTGCTCTTTGTTCAGTTCTTTAATTCTTGAGGAGCAGGGGCATGACGTGTCCATTTTTCCACTCCCCAGTGACATCACCCCACTACCAGGACTTTTCTGCTGTGACGGAGGGAGGCTTGGCAACTCCATCAGCCAGTTCCCTCAGGACCCTGGGATTCTTCTCATCAGGTCCCGTAGACCTGTACCTCTTTGGCTTCATCAGCTGGTCTCGAACCTGCTCTTCGCTTACGCTGGGTGGGACTCTGCTCCCCCAGCCTCCATCTATGGGGTCAGGGAAATGAAAGATGCGGGAAGCCCATCCATCAGTGCACACAGAGGCAAAGAAGTTGCTGAGTACCTCAGCCTTCTCCACGTCTGTCATTACCAATTACTCAGTTATAGAAACTCACTCCTAATATAAGAAATTAGCCAGCTATAATCACGCACACACTACTATTTTCACCCCTCAGTTTATTTTTACAACTTTTAAAGGCGCATGGTGGTTCCTGGGGACTCCTCCTGTCACCCCAGCGCAGCAGCCCGAAGGGAGCTGGGGCCTCTCTTGGGCTCTTCCTCGAGGCTCTGCGCAGAAGGGCTGCCACCTCTCGCACAAGGGCTGGCGGATGGGAAAGAAGCACTCACACAACCCCTGACAATTGGCAAAGGTCTTTATTGCCAGCTGTCTCCAGGCTAATGCCTGGAGTGGAGCCTGGGCGATGTGGAATAGGGAGCTTGCCGAGCCCTTCGGCACAGCTGCCGGTGTTCCTTGATGACACTTTTCAGAGAGCTGCTGGCGGAGTCCCATGTTTGTTGTGGCCGAGGTGGGTCCACTTCCATCGGTTCCTCTTCATCTTGTGCACCCACCTCCATGGGCTCCGCGGGTTGGAGGACGAGCCAGTCCCTGGCAGGGACTGCCCACACAGGCTGCCTTCCACTGGGCATATTTTCTGGCCACGGTGCCGCACCAGGACGCCTCCCAGTTCCGTGCCTCGGGTCCGTTCCGTTCTCCGCTTGATTTTCATTCACGGAGTGCCTGCTGTCATCTCTCCCTTGGCCACGGCTGGGTCCCGCATCATATTCCGTCCGCTGGGCACGGCTCCGCTTCCCGTGGCCCTCCAACCCACGCTCTCCGTCATCGCTGGACCTCCAGCTAGGCCCAGGCCTGCTGCTGGTGTCCATCCGAGGGGCCGGCCTGCTCCCCGCATCGCTTCGGCTCCGATGATATTGATCATAATAGCCTCTGGGCCGGGCACCAGACACCTCCTGGGCACTGATGGTTCTTGTGCTGGAGGTGCTGGCCCTCGACCCACGGCGCATCCATGCAGAGCCAGACATCCTTCTCAGTGGTCCCAGGAACAATTTCTTGTCCTCGCACTGAGAAGGGCTGCTGCTCGCCTCGCTCTCCCTTTGCTCGTAACTCTGGCCTTCCTTCAGCCGCTGGCTTTCGGAAGACCAAATCGCTGAGCAAGTGGCGGGCCAGTGGCAGGGGAGCCCCTTTTATAGGGCCCGGGGCAAGGGCGGGCCCGCTGGTGGCCACTGTGACCTCGGCAAAGCTCTGTGATGGAGCGGCCCGTGCGAGGCCGAAGGCGGCTGCCTTGGGAGAGGCCCGGAAGATGCCCTCATGTGGAGCAAGGACGAGGGTTGGGGGGGCTGAGGGCCCCCTTTTCTGGGGCTGGCTCCCCCCCAGGCCATTTGGCTTGCCAGAGAGAAAGGCTGCCCCATGCAACCCTGCCTCAACCCGTTTTTTCTCCAGATCTCCAAGGGTCAGAGTCTGTCGTTAACGAAAAGAAAACCCCACCAATGAAACCAAACCAGAGCAATTCACAAGGCTAAAGCAGTCAAAACTGAAGTACCGATCACAGAATCACAGAATTTCTAGGTTGGAAGAGACCTCAAGATCATCGAGTCCAACCTCTGACCTAACACTAACACGGCCTCCACTAAACCTTATCTCTAAGCTCTACATCTAAACGTCTTTTAAAGACCTCCAGGGATGGTGACTCCACCACTTCCCTGGGCAGCCCGTTCCAATGCCTAACAACTCTTTCAGTAAAGAAGTTCTTCCTAATATCCAATCTAAACCTCCCTTGGTGAAACTTTAGCCCATTCCCCCTCATCCTATCACCAGGCACATGGGAGAATAGACCAACCCCCACCTCGCTACAGCCTCCTTTAAGTTACCTTTCCCTCATCTCTCCTCACTAAGTTTACCTCCACATCCAGTAACAGATGGAGATTCTCCTTAGTCCTCCTTTTCATGTTCATGTATTTATAAAAACATTTTCTGATGTCTTTAACAGCAGTAGCCAGATTGATCTCCAAATGACCTTTGCCCTTTCTAATTTCGTCCTTGCACAGCCTTACAGCATCTTTATGGTCCTCCTGAGTGGCCTGCCATCTTTTCCAAAGGTCATAAACTCTCTCTTTTTTTTTTTTTTTTTTCCTAAGCTCTGGCCACAGCTCTCTGTTTAGCCAGGACGGTCTTCTTCCACGCCAGCTTGTCTTTAGGCACGTGGGGACAGTTTTATATATGCATAACTTCATGCAGCAACAAAATTCTTTCCAGAGTAAGCTTTTACATTACTACTTAGTTCTATAGGTGTTTATTTCCTTTAAGATATTTGTATCATGTATTAATCATGCAACATGAGGCCAAGGCCGGCTGCCTCGGAACTGGCCCAGCCATAGCGCCCGCTCACAAGTTACAGGGGGACTTTGGGCCCTTACCTTGCCAGGGGTGGCCCGGGGCAGCGGCGCGACCCAGAAGCATCTGTTAGTGAGGCTGGCGTGGCAGGGGCTTTGCCAGGGCAACAGTGGCTGCTCCAAGGCCCTCTGCCTAGAGAAAGTCTACAGGAGGCAGCGCCAACAGGGACAACTGCCAGAGGGCACTGTCGGGCAAAGGGAGGGGACAAAATTAATAATTTTCCCTTAATAATTATTTTCCTTTAATTAAATTATCCTTATCACAACCTGTGAGTTGTTTCTTGCCTTTTCTTTTTCCTCTTCTCTTCTGAGGAGGTTGGTGAAAGAGTCTGGGGTGCAAGCTATTTTCTCTTCCCTCCTTCCATTTTCAGGTGATGACATGGGACAGAATAGAAGGTTCCAGTCCATAAATGCTTGTCTACGAGACTGTCGCTACAGACAGGGCTCTGTGTTCTTTGATAATGGCTGGTTTTATAAGACACCAGGCCTGACAGTAATACGTGGGAAAGGTTTATCTCACAGGGGCAAAAAGGTTCCGGGACAGGAATTAGCAGGGCTCAGTTTAAACTAGATTCAAAGGGGGATGTTGTTGTAACTGGGCTTGCACTGGTAGGGCAACGCTCTAGTATTGATGAAGACTGGGAGGGCTCTTGGATCCACCACTTGAATTGCCCTTTTTCTTCTGCTGATAGCCTCTAATTCTCATGCCTACAGACACACAGAGGAAAAGGCTATGCCTATTTTCACTTTGGAGCTAGCTGGCACCACAGCTGATGGCATTTTAGTTAAAGTCCCTGTTATTGATTGCAGAGCCGTTTGCAAAATGGCTCCCTGGGCTGCACCTGTGAGACAGGACACATCACACCTCACACCCTGACAGACCCCAGGTTTATAGGAACTTTCCATCCTCTTTTGAGGTGTTCTGGTCCCATCACAAGTTTAGGTGATTGCTTTTTCTTTTAGTGACAATGCAACACCTAGAGACAGAGTATTATTTCTGCTGTGTAATGGACCTTTATTCTTTTTTCTCTAGAAAGAGCTGGGATGTGGATACACAGCACCCTGATAGCAAGTTCACAAGGAAAGGTTGTAGTGCACTGTCACTGCACTTGGTTCATTCTACTCAGTGTCTACCAGGACTGTCAAAGCAGCAAGTTTGTGCAAGACATAATGCTTAGTTTTAATTCAGTTTACTTCAGCCCAACAAAACAAACCTCTTATTGCTGTCTCGAGTACTGAGAAAAAATAATACACAATTAGACAAACACTTATCCTCCCACCTGCCCATTCTCAGATTACCTTGTTTTGCAACCAGTCCTCTGGTAGAAAATTCCTCTGATGAAGTAACAGATGGTGCAGCAGTTGAGGTGGGAACCTAACAGTTTCTGCAGCTCTGTTCCTCAGTGGTCCTGCCCTGCTCAGGTGTGCTGCTGGCAGCAGACCATGGCCCCTTCAGGCACGTACCCATTCTGGCTTGGCAGCGGCAACAACAGTTTCCTCAGGATTGTCCCCACTCAGGTAAGGCGGCAGTTGTGGCAGCCCTTCCCTCAGGACTGTTCCCACTCCGGCCTGGTGGCATTTGTGCTAGCCCTTCACTCAGGATTGGCCCCACTCTGGCAAGGTGGCAGATGTGGCAGCCTTCCCCTCAAGACTGTTCCTCTGGCACGGTGGCAGCCCTTCCTTCAGGACTGTTCCCACTCCAGCAGCAGTTTCCTCAGGAGGGAGTCATTCCTTCTGTGTGGAGGGCACCTACTGTAACAGCTGCAGTCTCCTTAAATATGGAGTGCTGCATTCCTCCCCGGTGAGTAATTTTGACATGAACTGGCTTTTTTCTTCTGGTTCTTTCTGCAGCAGGGTGAGCTGGAAGCCAGTGTGGCACGGCACCCTGTCACCAGCCACCTCTGCAGTCCCCTGCTCCTTAGTGTCTGCAGCCCATGCTAGCTGCAAGCCCCTTGGTGGCCCGAGACCAGGCTGTCAGAGGAACACTTGAACTAGGCCCTTCCCACCAAGGTTACATCCTTGCCTCCTAATTTGCAATGCCACCAGGAGAAAACAGAAAAAAATCAACACAATTGTTGAAACTAGAGAGGCTTAGAGCAAGGTTTTATAACTGTTTCTGTCTTATTCTTAGAATGTCTGAAAAAAATTATCCATGATGTGGAAACAGACTGATAACTCAGGAAAATGAAAAGGTCACAATAATTCTGAAAACTTACCCTTTGAGTTAAACTATTTTACACCAGTGGAGGACTCACATGCCATATATTCTGAGTAGTCTATGTTTACAGCAAATTGTGTGTTTTTTTTTTGTTTGTTTGTTTTTGAATAATTGCTTGTTCTTGGCTAAGATAATTGTGGTTCAGCACTAGCAGCATATAAAGTCATAATCCTTTATCACTTCAGTGCCATCACACTCTCTTGTAATTCATCTTGACATGTAATAGGCCTACATACCACTATATGATTTGTTTTTTCAATTGTTTATACCTCAGTAGAGCACAATGAACACCTGTATTTGAGAAATGGAAAATTTTCAAGCCAGATAAGCTTTAAAGCAGGAAGTCAGACCCTCAGCTATATAAAATGAGCCTTAATTAAGCAATTTCTCTAAGAATCTAGTCCCTATTTTGCAAAGTCAGAGGAAAAAAAAATAGACGTACCTTGCAATTTCTAACAGGAAAAAAATCACTATACTTCAAAGCTCAAATCATCTACAAATTAGTTATTACCATCTTTAACTTGGTCAAAGAAGACTTCTGGATACAATGTGTCTAAGGTTAAAAATGTGCTCATTTCACATGACTTAAATAAATTCAGTATTACTGTCTGTACTTCGATCAAAGATGGAATGAACAGAGTGAGAGAGAAAAAAATATCTGAGAAAGGAAGACGAACAGAGAAGCAAGGGAGTAGATCAAAACCATAGGCGTATATATGAATATAAGGCTCACTTGCATTGAACCATTCTGTTCTAAAGTTCATAGTATCTTATAATTAAATATATGAAATATAAATTGTTTATAATTAACTCCTTGGTGATTTTAAAAATACATTGCTAAAAGTAAAAGCACTTTGTAAATAAACCAATTATACTTTTTAAAAGAAAAAATAGGGAGTATTAAGGAACTGTTAGAAAGTTGCATATATTTCACTTTCTTTTCACTTGCTTAATTTTTATTAAGAATAGTACTGTCCCACTCTATACAGATTCCTAATGAACATCAAGTTCAGTAACAAAAAATTTTTTGTTACTTTTTTCAGTAACAAAAAGAATCTCTTTTATTTATTTTTTATTTTAAGCCAGATAAGCTTAGAAAGTACTTCTGTTAGTTATATCCACTTGGGTATATCACACATGAATCACTCAAAGACAAAACAGAGAGAAAAAAAATAAGCATTTAGTTAAATAATTACCGAAGTTACATTTTGATCTGGTTTTTGAAACTGTGGAATTAAGGCTTAAAAATATAGTGACCTGGCTAATCTCTTCTTGTTACAAAATGCTGAGGCAAAATGAGACTTACAGTACACCAGTCTTCTTCAAATGTACTAATCAGAATCCATATGCTTCCCAAGTAGAAGTGAGTGTTACTGAAACAACCTTAGTGACATAACTCCTGCTTGACTTTGGACCCATTTTTCAAATTAAAAATTTGAAAATATGGAGCTAGCTGGAATGTAACAAAGTTTATTGTTGATATTGTTTATGCATAAAAAATCTGATGGAGCACAGTAAGTCATTTTAAAGCAGTGAAAAAGCTGCCACAAAATTAAAGTACCTTATTTTACTGGTGCCGTAACAGTGATCATGCCATCAGGAATGTAACAATGTATAGGTCTAATAAAATTCAAATTCAGCTGAAAGACCTCTGTGAAATTCTGTGGCTTTTCAAAATAGCCTGTTCCAAACTTTTCTAAATTATTATTGTATATTAATACAGCAAATATTTTCTTTAGCATCATCAGTTATTTTTACTATGCTTTTCAAAATCAGAACAAAGGAAACATAATTGGTGTACATACTCAAATATGCAATATTTTTAGACTTAGTCTTTATTAATTTGTGTCTTATCAAAGGGCGACAAAAATTGACAAGTAAGCATTTTCATAATTGTCACTGAATATCAGGCATTTGTTATTCCATACGTTGATAATGTTGTCATGGAAGACTTGCTCAGAATGTCTATGATGTACTTTTATTCCAGTATTCAATCATAATCAACAATTCTCGAAGTAGTAATAGTTCAAAATGGCCCCAAGGCCCCATAAAACAAGAACTGCTGAGCTCTGTGACCTTGATCTTTAGAAAAGGTAAAAAGATTTTAGACTGGATCTGAATAGTAATGTTGATGAGATGCCATCTAACAGTTTTAGAATTTTGAAATATAATGTGTGATAATTTTAATACAAGCGTTTAATGGCTTTTTAACTTCTATTATGGAACTTGCTGTTTCTAATTAGATATAATTGGATCTAGTTTATGGTACACAGCCACTGAAGAAACAAGATAAATGCTGCAGGAAAAGTAGTATGACCTTTTCATTATTGCTTTGTCAGGACATCTGTCAAGAGATTTTTACTCTATTCCAAAGCAGTCAGACATTTCAATGAACTGTAGTAAGGTATAGCCAGTTCTTGATAGGAGGAACTATGTTAACCAGTAAAATTCATAATGTACTATAGTCAACAAGATACTGAGATACAAGGTACATAATAAAACAGGATTTGTCTTTTGAAGTAGAAAAGGTCAACACTTTATTGCACTTTAGAAGGGAAGACATGGATGGACAACAACAACAACAAAATCCATATCCATGCCAATACTTTTAGTGATTATACTCTAGAATTTATTAAAGAAATTTATTTCTGAAATCATTTTAATAAGCAATTTTGTAATACCAGCCACGAAAGGCAAATGAAAAATGGCAGCTCAAGATTTACAGAAGAACAGACGAGGCAGACAGTTTTCTTGCAAAAATAAAAGGCATTGATTTATCGAATTTTGGAGAATGTAATAGTTATGACAGCTTCTAGGAAGCTGCTAAAACTATTCTGTCATCTCAGGTTAACATAAATTGTTTCAGAGACAAAGAGGCATGCCAGCCCCCCAAAAATTAATAACCTTTTCCAAGTTCTAGTTATTACAGTAGATACAAAAGTGACAAACCAAACATGTTCCAGCATCCGTGTGTATGATTTCTAATCTCTTCAGATTGCTTCTGAGAGAACTGCAAAGAGTAAGAAAAAGATACATGTCAGTAGTATTAACAGTTCTCTCTATTGGGAATGTTTTAGAGGCTTGCTAATCAAAAATGTCATGAGATTGAACAAGTTAAAACTTAACAGTAATTACCTGCTACAACACAGCCTCAGACAAACATTTGTTATTCACAAGTAGTTACGCCTTCATTCTAAGCAATACACAATTGAAACATTTAGAATGTTAGTTTTTTTCTTCTGGAAATTAATTGTATTTACACTACAGCTGTCTTTCTCTTTTCTCCTTGTGTTTCATTTCACCTCTTACATCTATCATATAATTAAACCTTGAATCTTGTAAATGATGCTATGCTGAAATACAGCTGAATCCCAAGGGCCATCCCTTTCAGTCCTCCCACTTTTCATTCTACAGCTGAGACCTGAGACTGCATTCTTTGGAAAATAAATTTCTGGATTTCTTTGCCTTTTCTCTTTCCTAAGTTAAAGAATTTATTTTTATACCTTCCTATTTTAGTGAATGCCTTTGATTTTCAGAACACATAGGTGCCAGGACATATTTAGTATAAGGCAGATGGTTATTAAGACTCTATGGGCTCAGCCCTACATTATCAACGTTACAGGACTGCAAAGCTATATAAATCCATATAGGTCGTTACTGCAAAGAAGAACTGCAGGAGTTCATAGCTTGTTTATTAATACACTAGGGAACAAAACAAGAAGGAAGACTGCTTCCCAAGGTGATATTAAGTGTAATTTCAGACAGACAATATGATTAACCAAGTATTTCTTTTCTTGTTTAATTACATATGTTTCTAATGCTTTCTGACACTTTTGTTGAGTCCTTCTGTCTTCCCCTTCCCTCCTGCACACACAAAGAAACACTCTTGGAGCCATACTTGGTTACAAACCCAGTAGCCTGGTTCGTTGTCGTTTTCTGGAAAGAAGTCATGCTTTGACATGTCCAGTTACTATTATTTCCTTAAACTTTTCACAGAACAGAGTCAGGCTGAATTTTCTGAGGCAAACACCCACAAGGGCTACTGCAGCTGTTTCTGCTGTAAAAGCTTAGTGGTGACAGGTATGACTTACAGCTTGACATTCTACAGATAGTTTACAGTAGAAATTACTCTCAGTCAGGAGGACATTCCTACCTCAGCAATTAAACAATCTGTGGTTGCAAACTTTATTTTTGCAACAGTTGTGAGGACTCTTGAAATGAGAAAAGGGTAACAGAGCAGTTCTCTAAACCTGGCTTGGCTTCAGCAGAAATACACAACCTCTGCCTAGGCTGGGCAGAGCATCCTTTCCATTGCATGTCATGAGCAGCCCACATCCAGAGCTAGAGAAGAGACAGTGCATGGTGCAGCACCAGGGACCCACACCTGGGTATGTGTATGTGACCGTGGCACCTTCCTCACAAGTTTGTGGATTATCAGGCTGTAGGGAGCAGCAAGGTACACATAAAGCTGGGGTGCCCACAGCTCTAACAGAAAGTATATGTAAACAGGGGGAACCACATCCCAGAAGTGTGCAACCCTCAATCTGCAAGAGGTGGAGAATTGGCATACTAGTAGTGTGCATATGACTGGAACATTTGAGAAGCAGTTATAAAAACTTTAGAAGATTGTAGGTCTTCATTAACATTTTGTAAATGCTATTGTAGCTATGCTGAATGGCTCGTTGATAACCAGTTAATAACATGTTGCTAATAAATCACTAAGCTGCTCCTATCCTGATCTGGTCTAAACCACGAGTTGACCAGTTTTCCCTGTGACAGCCTACCTCTCTTTTGTATTATACACAAAACTTCTGTGCATATACCCACAATAACTATGGCATATGAAATGGAAAGAAAAAAACACCTCTACTACCTCTCCTTGCTACAATTATTTATCCTGTGCTTGGAAGGCCTTAGAGCTCTCTACTTCTCTAAGCGTGCCAGCATAGATACAGCTAGCTGCAGCTTAAGTTATTTTGGTAAGAAAAGAAATGAGGATGTAGAAGAGCTCTTTAAGACACCACTCTCTTTTACTAGCACTTCTCACATTTTTTTTCAAGGGCTTCTGGGTTAATAGAACTCTTGAGCAAAAGAGGTTCTGGCAGGACTTGGAGCTAGGGTAAGTAGATTTCTACCTTCAGAGCACAAAGTAGAGATATGAAAGCACCTACAGAGAGAAAATGAGAAAAAGTTGCTTCAGTAAGATTAAATAAATCTACCAAAAAAAATCTTTTACAAGCATAAAACGCTATTAGGTAACATTAACTGGATTCACAAAAGAAAGAACTTCAAACAAACAAATAAACAAACAACATCTAATAGTAACCTGACAAAACCAGAGTAAAACAACCATTGATACCACAGCTATGGTATATTGTTTACCATTTGTACATTTTCTATGAAGATTTTGTGTCTAACCAAAAGTAGTTCTCCAACCAAACTGGAGACAATGGAGTTAAAGTGAAATCTTTTTGAATAATTATATAGGTCTGTCATAATAATTAAAGGATCATTATGATCATTCAGATCTTAGAGTATAGCCATCTGCCTAATACTTATTTCTCCTACCGCTGCTAATGCCTGTCTTTGCAATGCAGAAGAGTTTTTTCCTCAAGTTCCATTATATTTTAACTAAAAGGTTATAAATATGCAGCATTTACAATCCTTTTCATGAAATGTTGGAAATCTCATGAAATCAATTCAAGAGAAATTAAATACTGAGGAAATTAACTCAAATAAATACATCAATTCTATTTAATATTTATTGTGATTTAATATAGTGATCACTAACTCTGAATCCATAAAATATTTTATAACTACTGTTACATTGGCTAATTCTGCTTTGCATTAAGTCGGCATGTGTTAACCCTTTTTCCAATGTCATCGAAGCATTCCACTTAGTCTGAACAGCTTTTTGACTTTGTAGAGAGGAGCAAGTAACTTACGTCACACAGTGGCTACACATTTCAATTGCAGGAATTGCAGACAGAAAGAAACCACAATGGATGCAACTATTTAAGTTTAAAGGGATCCAGTTGTGATATTAACTTGCAATAGTGAGTAGCTGCACTGTCTTTGACAATCCTTTTTGTTATACTTGAACTTAATGACAACCGTATCCTTGACACTGTCATACAAGTAAACAGCAGTCTCTTGTCACAGCATTTGAATACCTACAGTACAAAAAGTACAGTTGACCAGTGACTTTCTTACTAAGGGGAAATGAAATGATTAGTGATCATATTTGCAGATACATAAAGATTGAGACAGAGATTAATGTAGTGGAACAATGATGATGAAAAGTAATCTTTGTTATTTCACAAACAGGGCACAAACTATTTGGTAAATAAGGCACAAGCAAGAAGTATTTATCTTTCTGAATAGCTATTATGCATACTATCAAACTAACAAAATTGAATGACCTCCTTAAGCAATAAGAAACTATACTGGGAAGAAACCAAAAAGAGTCCTAAGAATCATGAATTCACAACTTACAATGCAGTAGAAAGTGCTAAATTGCGGCATGTTAACAAAAGTGCAGCTTTTGCTGCATGTTAATGAATAAAAAAGCTATTTAAAATCTTTATTTACCATTATATTATTGATATTGGAATAGCATAGTGTCCAGTGTCCAAAATGAAAAAAAAAAATGTTGGAGAAATTGGAAGGGTTTGACTGCAGATGTTGAAATTTTGGAAAATCTGTAAGACTGAAGCATTTTGATCTATTTATTTTTCTCTAGAGAAGATATATAAAGATATATAAATAACTATATGGAGAATAAAAAGTGTAGGAATTAAAATTCTTAAAGTTCTTATTTTGTTGTTTAAAATTGACATCTAGAAATTTATTTATTTATTTTTTTACAGGGCAAGATGTAGAGATTAATGCTGATAATGGAGTTTGTACATAGTCTGTTTGCTGTACTAATCTGATATTGTAAGTAATTACAAATATATTACTGCAGTTTGTCATTGTGATAGAGATTAGCAAAACAGTGTGTCTTTTTTAATATATAATATGCTTATTTCTATAAATAACATTGAATTTATATTCTATGTAGCACTATTGTTACCTTCCAATGAATTCATTTATACACATATATATAAATACATATGTTACACATTCCTGCCTGCTTTCAAGGATGAAAAGGTTTTATTTAGACTAAGTGGAATAAATCTAACTTATTTGCATAGAAAAAAAATATTGTATAATACATTTAGAAAATTACTGTAAAATTACATATAAGATCTTCAAAAAAACTAAGGTTTGTTCCTTATTACTAAAATATCCTTTGAATTATTTTTTAAGAAGTCTTGTTTAATTCTTATTCTTCTAGGAATAAAATCAACCAAATTGCTTGTAATTTTAGAAGTATAGAAGACCATAGAAAAGAACTGCAGAAATTGTAAAGTTAATGAAGATTAGATATCGCACCATATTCTTGGGAAAAGCGATTAAAGTTTTTGTTGGTGGGGACTTAACTGCCCTCTTGACTGTTGTTCTGGATTTTGCAAGATTTCAGTTCTGTTACTTGTACCTCAGGGTACAGAAATGACAAAGTTCTTGCAGCACTTCTTTCTGACAAAGTGTTACTTTGGCCAGATTCCTTTACTACAGAATGTCCAAGCAGAGCTGTCAGGAAGAAAGTTCCGTTTAGGACCACTTCAAAATAATTGTTTACTACTCAGAAAACTATTACTAAATATGTTTAATGACTCTGGAAACAAGAATCAATCAAAACCAAGGAAGAAAACCAAATGGACCAATACTCCACCTCAAGTTAATTTAAATCTTACCTTGGTAGCTGCTTTTCTTAAATTAACATAGACCAAATGTCTCTGTACTGTGAGTTGTTAGCCTCAGGGTGCAGGTACCAAGAAATGTCAAATAGCACTGAAAAACCTCTTATTATTGATGTTTTTATGGCATTTGACCATAATAGTGCCTTGCCTCCTTTTTCTTTTTGTTGTGGCAGATAAGCCTAAAAAAAAAAATAAATAAATAAAAAGAAGAGTTTGAAACCAAAGATAAGCAAGCAGCAAAATGTCTGATGGTTATTCAATGCTTATCTGAATCGCCTATACCTTCTGAGACAAGTCTCACAAGACTTAGAGTTCTTCCAAATTTCAGGCAGTTCAGAAATAGCAGTTGTTTATTATTATTATTATTGTTGTTTTGTTGTTGTTTTGTATGTTGGCACTTTTGTCTGTCTCTGCAGACTCCAGCTAAGACCTGCAAATGCATAGCTGTGCAAAAGTTAAAAACAAACAAACAAAAAGTTATTTAACAGTTTAACAGAATTCTGTATTTTTAAAAGTTATTTGATTTTTGACAACTGTTATCACTTTTATTCTGGGGGCCCTCACATGCCATCCTGTCCTCAATCACAGGTTACCTGTATTACTTGCCAGCAATTAAATACTGTTATTTACATCACTTGCTTCTGTATCTCCTCACAGCTTATAACAATATAATATATATAAAACAAGTCATGGCAAATTCCCCCCCAGTTTTATTCTTCAGCTGGACGCCGAGTGGTATGGGACATCCCTTTGGCCACTTTGGGTCATCTGTCCTGGTTCTGTCCTTTCCCAGCTCCTTGTGCAGCCCCAGAATCCTCACTGGCAGGACAGCATGAGAAGCTGGAAAGTCCTTGACTCAGTATAAGTGCTGCTCAGCAACAACTAAAATATCAGTGTTATCAGCATCATTTTTCTCCTAAACCCAAAACATGGTAACATACCAGCCACTATGAAGAAAATTAACCGTCTCAGCCAAAAACAAGTGCAGAAGTATAGAAGCCAGTGAAAGGAACTGTCTCACAGACAACATTTATAGGAACATGTCTGTCCCTTTCTTGGTTTCTACTGATTCTCCCACACCTGATTATAACCAAGATCAAACTGTGTCTACAATTTTTAGATTTTATACTTGCATTTATACTATAAGTTTACCAGCATGGCCAGCAATAAATAATCAATAGCCCATCTACTTATTTTGAATAATTACTTTTGTATATAATTACTTTGAATTGGATTGAACAATCAATTAAAACAAAATATGCCCATTTAACAATACCTACATTCTTTGAAGATTTTTTTTTTGCTTCCAGACTATAATAGATTTCAAGTCCTAAAGTTGCAAGCAGAAGGCCCCCATATTTCAGAATATTCCAGTTTCTGCCAAACCATATGGCACATCTTTATTTAAGTGTTAATTATTTTCATGTTCAGCACAAATTCTTTAATTTAATGCTGCATTTGTCTTTGATATAAAGTAGTTTGATATAAAATAGCTTAACTAAAAGTTAATCTAGTAAGTTTTCCAAGCACTGTAACTGTAATACTCCAGCACCAAACTTTCCAATTGGGACATTTTTAATTCATTGTAGTGTTACAGTGATTTTAGGAAATCATTATCAATAAATTTGGAAGCATTCTGGTTAACGGAATCAATGTCTCTTCCTATTTACGTTCAAGACAATGTTTTGTTTCTAAGCAAGTTATATCCCAAAGGACTAAAAGTTGTATATAGCAGGCTCTCCAAATGTCTTTTGTCTGAAATAATTGCAAATGTGCTGGTTGCTTTTACAGCATTTAATCTGACTTCAACTTCTGTGCAAAGATCCATGAAAGACATTTTGGATATACAATTTCCTTGGGGAAACAAATCCATTGTTTGAAAATAAATTACATCAAGATTTCTATGCAAAAGCTAATACGCTGCAGTTTTAACATTAGTCTGACAATACCTTACTGTTCATGCCATGCATTTTGTTTATCCTCATCAAGCCGGACTTGACTGAAAGTAGGTGACACTTTGAGTGTTCTAAACAGACTACTAGCAGGTGGTTGTGTCGAGAAGACTTTTTGACAAACCTCCCTGAGGTACAAGTAACAGCAGTTAGCACTCCATCCCAGGAAGAATATCATACTCATAGTCAATTAGCACTTTTGGAAATGTAGCACAGAGTTGGGTGTTTCTGGCAGCAACATCATCCATAAAACAACATGCAATCTGCTTATGGAATTGTTAGGCAAAAAGATCATCCTCTTTGTCTGACCTAAATGCAGGACTGTTCCAAGTGAATATTTGCTTGTTTTTGTTTGGTTGGTTGATTGTTTTTGCTTTCAGATATATTTGTTCAAGAAGTATGCCTTTCCTGCAAACTAAAAACACAGGTTTGAATCTATCCCACTGATTCCAAATTTCATTTGGTTTCTTGACTTACATGGAAGTGCTGTTCATCTTTCTGATACTAGGTTAGACTGACTTTCCACTAAAGAGTATCCCTTTTACAAACATGGTAACTTCTTACTTGTTCAGTATAATCTAGCAATTTACTTCTTCCCAGTCAATAAATATATTATTAATGCACAAAAAAACCATATATATATATACTTCTCTAATACAAGGTCATTTCTTCTCTCTAGAACAGTACTTTTTACCTTTGAGAGTCAAGCCATTTCTTCATCCCCCAGACTACATTTCACTTCTGTTAATCTAAAGAAGATAGCTGTGGCTCCTTTTTCCCAGATCAGAAACATCAAGATAAGAGCAGATTCATATAACAAAATAAAGTATAGCTTTTACAAGTGTACATTCAAGTCTACTGAGTCTCCATTGGCCTCCATAGTGGAAATATATCAGTCACCTAATTCCTTTCTCAAAATTTTCCTATCAGATTTTCCATCCTTAACCTTTTTCTAATTTCACAAGAACTTCCTTCTCATTCTATCAGATCGTCACTTGTCTAACAGATCACAATGCTCTGATCACCTCAAACCACAGAGCACTCAAGAACAAGTTTTTGCTCCTTGGAAGCTGAACAGTCAGCCCCTAGTTGAATTATTTGCGGCATGACACTGTTATGGATTTTAACCAGTCCCTTAGATTTAAGAAAACTTTAACATTACAGATCTGAACATTGCATTATAATTAGGAAAGATGCTCAGTTGCTGTGCTTTACTTTCTTTAGGGAACTTCAAAGGAGTAATGAGAGCTAAAGTAACTCATTCCACATGTAGACTTGAAATCCTCCTGTTCTCCACTTCATGAGTCATTCTGTACATACTGGCAATGAGCCAAGCTTGATTAGGCTTACTTCATCCAGTAAGCACTAGGTAGCACGCACTTCAATAAAACAAAATTGCTCCATGTCTTAATTCTGAAAATTCTTGACACTACTACTATTTGTAAACTAGGTTTTACGTCAACTTCATTAAACAACTAATACAGTTTGGGGGCACTTAGTGGAAGACGTATGCTACAATACAGATTAAACAAATATGATGCTTGTGCATCATCACACAAGCACTTGCAACAGGCTAAAATCTAAATGCAAAAGTCTCAGATTTTGCCCTTTAAAAATACAGAAAATAGTAATAAAAGGCAAAAGAGAGAAAGAGAAGCTTTAGATGCTAAAAGTAAGCTGCCTCATAAGAACAGTCATTTTATTCCTCTATGTGATAATAACTTCAGCAAAAAAAGGTGTCTTGCTATTATGGCCTTTATATATAGGTCAGACTTCTGCTGTGAGCTGAGGACTGATGGAGGAACATATGTTGTTCTCAACTTTAAACTAGCCAAAGAGACAATTTGCTCTTGGGGTAAAAGTGATAACTTAAAATCCTTTCAGTTCTTGGACTCACTAAATGTGGTCACCTAATCCTTTCTGTTCAGTTGGAATAAATCACTTTGTTGTAAACAACATTTCTTAGCATATCAAAGCATATCTGGAGCACCTGAGCTCCAGATTTAAGGTACTGTATTGAATCAGCTTGAGCACAAACCAAATCCATTTACTTCCTGTCTTCTAAACAGTACTCTGAAGTGTTCTGTGTGCTTTATCCCGAAAACTGTCAAAGACTCACTTTCTGTTCTAACAAAAATAAGTATCCAAACACTGATGTTTTCCTTGAAAAGAGGTCTTATTTTCTAGTCAGTCCTGGTCTTAAACTAGTGATTTTTGACTGAATAAATTTCTGCGATCATGTTTTGCATGTGGACATATGGTTTAGTGGGTACTGTTAGTGTTAGGTTAGAGGTTGGACTCGATGATCTTGAGGTCTCTTCCAACCTAGAGATTCTGTGATTCTGTGTGATTCTGTGACATGAAACAAAGTGTACTTTACTGATCTATACTCCTACATCAGAAACAATGCAGTCAGAGTAGTAAACCACTGTGCTAAAGTACCATTGTGCTACAGCAACATTAGCACAGCACCATGTCTTGCAAAATGAGCTCAAGGCTGTATCTATCCATACAGAGATTCTCTAAAATGTATTACAGAATCACTGAAAAAAAGATAGCCACCCAGCCTGGAAACGTTTCTTCTACATCCAAATGGGCTGGAAGAAAATTAAAGAAAAGCTTTTGGAGCACATTTGTATGAATAGGCACAGAATTCACTCACTCTATTGTACAGCCAAGAAATGCTAAAGTCGTGCATGTAGCCAATTAATTAGTCAACCCATCTTCTAACTCAGTGCAACATGTTTGATGTATTTCCTTATTCAGTTCCAGAGAAGACAAAATTAACTCATAGTAAAACTGGGTTAAGGGAATTATGCACTTATTTAATTTGCTCTACCTGGAAGAAAATGATACTGTTCCTACCTGACTGGACATGCAAAACGCTAGTTGTACACAGTGTGTATTGCTTGTAAGCAATGCCTGCACCTTCAACTGTATGTACACATAGTGAGATAGCTGGTAGAAATAACCTCCATAGAAAAAGGAATATAAAAATAAAGTACTGTGTTATATTTTTCTAAGCAACAGAAGCGTGTTCTTGATTCTAATCTGCAAGATACCCAGCAAGAATTCTTTACACCAATACATCAATTAAGTAGGAAGAAGTGCATGTGTGTATTTTTTTCCTAATTAAATGATAGCAAATAAAATTCCATTTAATTGATGCATGTCTAGTTAACCGAATATCAAATCAAGTTACTTTTTAAATGCAGGATCACTTTATATTCTTTCTCTATTACCATGAGGCTATGTTTTTAGTTTTTTCAAAGTGTGTTTGCCTGCACTGCAAAAACTCATGGTGGTTTTGGCCAGTAGACCAGTTAAGGATACTACATACCTGATCCACAGAACCAAATATAATCGCAAAATTTTGCAAGGACAGTTATATCACAATATTTTTTTTCCCTTCTTAACTGGGAAGTTCAAAAATATATCTTTGGAAGGCTTTGCCAGGCACAGTAAGAGTAGAAATCCAAGAAAGTACATCAACTAAGGTATACTTTGTAGAAAAGAGGTTTTCTCTCACATTAGTTGGTGAGATGACAGTGATTCTGTAAGATATCAAAATACGTTGTCAAATGGAAACCATTTACTGTGCAATGATTATTTACAATGACCTGCCCTGATATGTCTGCATGTCATTCAAGAAAAGGTAAAAATTAGCTGGTGGAATACAAAACACTATGCAATGATCAATGAGGAAAACTAAGAAGGTTAATTGTTAGATAATATTCAACTTTTAGAACCAAAGAGAGGATGACCACAATCATACATGAATAATCTATCTAAACATAAAACATTTAGAACAATAGTCCACCAAAAATGCGCAGCTATTCTGATCTAATTCGTGTCCCCATTTAAGTACAGATTGACAGTCTTGCACTACAGCACATTCTGTAATGGATAATCCAGAGTGCAGTAAAGTGGGCATTACATTGTTTCCCATTTAAAAGGCATACTGCTTTTCTAATTCAAAATTTTTATATGCACCAAGCAGACTAATTGTCTGATAATAGCTTATGGGCAGCAATACTGTTTCTATTCACAGCAAAGCTGGTAAAAAATGCAAAGTTATCATAACCTCTTTTTTGGTAGAAGTATGATACAAGTTCGAGTGATTTCAAACAAGGCATACAGTTAAAACCTTATTTGTCTTTCAAATAAGAGGTGATAATTTTTCACTCTGTTTTGCTTTTCAAGTTTGGCCTATTTAATTAAAAATTATATCCAGAAGATTTGATTCTCTTAATGTTACAGCACAGTTGTTAGGTCTTAACTAGTTAAGATTAGTTGGTTGTGTGTTCTATCTTTCTTTCACCTAATAAATGAAGTACTGTACTATTGGAAGAAATATTATCTATACATAAACCATTAAATCCCTGACAAGCAAATAATATCCTACAATCAATTTCAAAATATAGTTAGAATATAGTGAGCTATAAAGCAAATACGAGATTTCTTTAAATTTTTCTTTTTTTAGTAGCATGTTAGTAATGATTATTAGATAGTATTATTTCTGATGTTATTTTAGTAGGAAATTATTACATCACTCACGTACATAGGTCAGTTCAAACATTTGCCTCTTCCTTTGCCATAATCTCTCCTCTCCTTCACACCAGACTGTCTAGGGAAGCATATGTAACTTGGGTAAATGCCACTCATTACAACTCAACTAGTACTTCATTGCTTGAGGAAGTCATTAACAAGACCTTTTTCTGGATTTTGGGTGGTAGTTGAGCATATATAGACAGCCAATTTATTACTCATTTTCTTGGGAAATAAAGTAATTCACCATTCAAATTAAGCCACTTGTAATCACTTCATTGGTTAGTTCATGAAGCATAGCATTTCATCACTATCCAGCCAGCCATGATAACCAGCTTTCATTAAAAAGGAACTCATCCTACTTCAGGTTATGTGACAAGACTCAGCTCCTAAAGCAGGCATTAGGACTGATGCTAGGTTTGTAAATGCTGTGTCTGCTGTGTCAGGACAGGTGACAGGTCTCTGTCATCTGTTTATACTTCAGAATGATTTGGGGCTGTAATACATGAAGACAACCAAGCAAGTCTTCTTCTAATTATTTATATGAGCAGTAAAGAAACACTAGCAATACCTACATTGTATAAAGAGATGAGGCTCAGAACTATTTTTGTAAGAGTTTTTTTTTTTTTTTTCCTTTACTTATCAGCCCTTCTGAGAATGATGCACATATTTGTTGATATCAAATATTAGCTGAATATGGTTTTGGGGGTTTTGGACCCCATGTGACTACTGTATAGAGGGTACTAATTAGAATCATAGAATCATTCAGGTTGGAAAAGACCTCTAAGATCATCTAGTCCAACCTTTAACAAGATGGACAAGATGGAATGTCCCCTGTGCCACTGTAAATGTAAGGCCTTGCTATATGAGCATTCTAATAGGAAAGAACCATTGATTATCAAAGCCGCTATTTTTCTAGAAAGATAATATAGTGGAATAATTTCTGTTGAGTTAGATCACTACATTTTTTCCTTAACATAATTTTAGAACCATGAGATAAAAGCAGTTGCAGATAAAAGAGACTTGGATAAATAAATCTACATACAGAAATAAGGATATACTATCTTTTGTAGGAGCATATAGATATACTATCTATAGTATAGAGATAATAATACTAATAATCTTTTTTACTGATGATTTGGTATTGTTGGGATAGTAATTATTGTTATAACATGAATTGGCAATAAGATGCCTAACTACTTTCCAACTGTTTAGGAAACACAGGAAAACATCCTGATGAAATGCTCATTTATGAGTTTGACAGCCTCTGTAAATGCAGGGGAGGGCAGAAGCAGATAAAAGTATACAATTCAAAATTCAGACACAAAATTGTACATTTTTCCAATTGTACATTGGTAAGATGCTAGTTTGGTCATATAGCATCTAAGACAGTTAAATTTGTTTCATGGCAGCAGTCTCAGGAAATGGTGTACAAGAATAGTTTGCTGCATGTTAGTGTGGTGGATAATGTCACCTGTTGAACAAATTCCCATTTGCAATGTGTACTTACTTCTAAATGTAAATAGATGGAAAGTCAATGCATCTTAATGGACATGTTGACTCATTTATGGCTTAGTTGGATTTGCTAGCTGTCTGTTGCTTTTATTTTCTTCTGTCTATATTTGGAAGGCTAACTCAATCAGCACACTGAGGGGAAGTATTGATCTCTTGAGGAGATTACTTTCCAGTTGGCTGAGTAGCTTCAGAAGAGAAAAAAATAGCAGTATCAATGTGTTTTAGAGTCTCTCAAACCTGTAATCATCCTGTAATGTTGGTACACTAATTTCGGTTTAAACTTTACTTCTAGGCATTATTTAATCATAATTTTAAAATTTTAATTTAGTATTGTAGTTGTTTATCTTTTCTAATACACAAAGTATCTTCCTGGGCATTTAATACATTTGGTATGTGTGGAAAAAAAAAAAAAAAAAAAAAAAAAGGAATCAATCTTGTTTGTAACTATGTTTATTTTGCTTTTTTTCTTAAGTACACCTATGGTTAAGAGAAATCTGAGCACAGTTGATCGTTGTTTTGACTGCAACAATCTTTAATTAAAACCACCGCTGCTGAACTATTTTTTTTTTCTCTGAAGGGAAAGTTATTAATCTCAGAGATAAAATATTGCCTGTTCAACCATTAACACTGCAGTAACTTTCGCTGTTCAATCATTCAAACGCATTATTTGTAATTTTTTAGGATTTTGTACTTTAAGTAATTTCCATGCGTTTTATATACAATTTTTATATAAAAAAGTTTTATATAAAATACATTAATTTCACATCACAGGCCAGAATACATTGAAGGCAAGAGTCTTTTTTTCTCAATGCAACATAAGGGATAACATATAGAGCTCAAAGGAGCCAGAGTATGATCATATATGTTAACCTAAACTACTAAAATCTTGTCAGAATGGCCACTGAACTTAAAGCAGCATACAAGAACTTCAGCTGAGGGTCCCAAATTTTTGAATATTAAACGGAAAATAATCTATATCCAGAAAATTTACTTTTACCTCATTATAAGTATACAGATACAGTTAATTGGAAAGCAAACAATCTAACAGAGAAATCGGAGGCTATTTAGATTAAATATGCAAGCATATAAGTTTTATACAGCACAGAACTGTCTTGCATTGCTAGAGTATCATATACTGTTAAATTCCACTTTCTGTACACGCCAAAAACATTTCACATTTTTCTAAGATGGGAAAAATCAAGAGTGTTCTGAGAATAATAGTTTTAATTAGAAATTCCCTCCTACATAGCAGAAAATGTGAATTTTGATACTATGATCTATTTATCTGCTCAATCAAATGAATTGCAATTAAGGACACAGCTCCTACATTGTGGTTTACTGTCAGGGTTGCAATCCAAAAGATATAGCAATAAAATAAAGAAACAGATGCACATGAAAGCGGAAAAGGTAGCAATGATAGTTATCAAAATCACAGTGTCAAACAGTGGTAGTCTTTTATATTTTATTTTATTTTATTTTATTATTTTATTTTATTTTTTCCCTGTTACGCAATATCTAGAACAGTGGCTTTGGCTGCAAAATGGTAAAATAATAAAAAAGGTAACAATAAATGAAGTAGCTGTGAAAAATATTCTTGGATTCCACACTACTGAGCTCTCCTTTGCCTAGAGGCCCATTTTGTACAATTCCAGCATTTGTTATCGTGTATTTATCTCACACATATGTTTTAAAAGGTCACTCTTCCTATTAGTAATCATAGAATCAGATTTAACTGTTACAAGGTGAAACTTTATAGATTTCTATTATCATTGCTCAGAAACTCAGATCTCAGGCTAATGTTAACATAACCTTCTATAATTTAAACTCTTCTACCAGAGGGCTTCTTCCTGTATACTTATAATTTAATGATAAAGAATACTTCCCTGAAAAATTACGGTATGGTAGCAGACATTTTTTTCTGACCCCAGGAAGTCATTCAGCAACAGAAAATTCCTCAACTCTACATTAACATCCTATGGAGATTTCAATAATAGGCTGTCAATGCTTTCAGTTTGAACAGTTACTGAAGAGATGACTTGTCAACAAATTAACTGAGATGCTAATTTACTGGAATTGTCTCATTGTATATTTTAGTACTTCCTGCAAATGAGGATTTTTTTTTCCTGTCCCTATCTGACAAATGTTAATGAAATTGCATTCAGATTTAATTTTATTTAACTATTTGTGCTTGAGGACATCTTGTTTTACCGAACTCATTTTCAAAGAAATTGCCTTTTTCAGAACATCTTCATTATTTTTGCGTGAGAACTCCAAGATATATTGCAAAATAACTGAGCACAATATGTCCCTTTTATTACCATTTTCTATGACTCCTATAATAAAGCAAAATTGAGTCTTCATTCAATTCAGTTATATTTGCATAAATATGTTACCAGAGGGTAAGGTAAGTTAAGGTAAGGCAAGGAAAGGACCTTTATACAGACCACAACAGCTAAAATTAACACATGAGCCTCTTGTATCAGGAGTTATCAGGTTAATTCATTTTCTGGGGTTGCTGGCCCTTACAAAACAATATATCTACTACTTCAGCCACTACTGTTTAGATTTAAGTGAAATGTAATGACCAACGTTACTCAGAAGATCAGAATATGAGAATAACATATTCTGACTGACATTTTCATTGAAGAACACTGTCAGAGTATATTTTAAAACACTGAGCAGATTCCTTAAACTAAGTAAATAAATAAGAGAGGTGTGCGCAGGTATTCAAGAACACTTGGGAGAGATTTTTTACTCTGAACTGAAAATATCAGAATTTCCAGGATTTCATTTCCTAACCCATAAAATAGAGATGTTATTAATAAACATACCCATTCTATTTTATCCTAAAATATGCTGAAGACAGCACCATCTTAAAGTGATTAAAAAATAAAAGTATCAAGATCCTAAATATTGTTCTTTGTTAAAGCTGTGACTGACCAACTCCAGAACAGACCTATATTCAGGGCACAATACTGAACTCAGTTTCAGTTCTCTTCATTTTCATATCTAGCTTATGTTCCTTTAGTAGTAGGGCTAAAGAGGTACACTGGGTTGTACCAAAAACCTCTCCAGTGTTTAAAAAAAATAATTGTTTGAAGACTTGGCTGATAATACCAAAATATTCAAGTCACATTTAATGACCAAATATTATGTATTGAAGAGTGAATGAAACAGCCACAGAATTCCTCAGTTCACTTCTTCACTTTTACTTAATAGCTATGTGATACTGGGCAAATGATTTTCAGTCTGGTTTTTTATTTACTTGTACTCTAGGCTGCAAAGATAGTCTCTGTTATTTGTTGTGTATTCCTAGCCCCAGATCTGTTTTGCTGTTTGTTACGCTGTTCTTCAATTGTATTGTATTTAGGGCTTGTATCTAGCACAAAGAAATGCCCTCTAAAGCAAAAATAAACAAGCAAATAAAATACTAATTTAAATTTCAATAATTGTAAATGGCATCCAAACTAAAGTCTGTTAGTGACCTAACAGATATATATTGTGATAAATATATACAATCAAGAAGCAAGTCTGATGCACTTATATATGTCATTCACCATGTCTTGTTGAGTAAAAGAATATGAAAGTGGCAAGTCACTTCTGACTTTAATAAAACAATAGCAGATAATACAAAAAATACCCAAGTGCCCTCAGGTTTTGGGAAGATTCTCTGCTACACTTATTATAGTAAGTGACAGGTGACAGTGCTGACAGTTTCCCTACAATGTTAAAGTCGGCGTTACTCAGACACTACTCCTGTTGTGCTCTCAGACTAGCATTGACAAAGATCTCAAAATTCCCATAAGATCAGATGATAAATTAAATATGATTGCTTAAGTAACTGCTTCTATTGCTGGATCTGTCCAAATCACCTTACATTTATTAAGTCGATCTGCACACAATATGCGTAAGTTTCCTTGAGAAGTAAAACTTTTCTAGTAGAAAAGTTAAAAAATAATAATAATAATAATCCAGCACAGGCAATTGCATTTACTGCCTAGGACATCATCCCTTCTTTTATTTCTCCACCTTATCCAATGTTGTCTAGCAGATGTACTCTTCATCTTGCTTTTAATTAAAATTAAAGTGTAATTATATTAGAACTGTGTTTTAATGTGATTACACAAAGTAATAGAGTTGTACACAATTACTACTGTGGAAAGATTTTTATTATTATTATTATTTTTTTTAATAAAGAATTAAAAGCTAAATAATTCAAAAGGGAATTGGAATTGTGTTCCTACTGTACATTTCCATTGTGAACATCAGAGGAGACTGTTAGAGCAACAATATTTGTCACAGAAAAAACACTGTTAGTAAAATGAAAACAATGACAAATTAAACAAACAAAAAGAAATCAAGGAACTAAGTATCCTGTTGAATTTTCTGGAGTGCTTAATGAAGGAAATGTATACCATTTTCCACATATCACCAGAACTTCTTGAATAGATAACATAAAAACTATTCAGTATCATCTCTCCAGACTCTGTCAGGAACCTTCTGAAACTGTATGCTACAATAAGTGCAGGCCTAAAGTTTGAGGAAATTTGGAAAAAAAAAAATTATTTCATTTTTATTAGTCTATACCAACATACCATGGGCCACTCTGTACTGCATAAAGATGATCTCTATCCAAAGCAGCTTGTATCAAAAACAATTCAAGGAAACAAACTGTACCAACCCCCTACGCCCCCTACTCCCCCCCACCCCCCCAGACACACTTTTTTTTTCCTCCAAAATGATGGCCTTGGGCCCAAACACAGTAAGAAACTTAGAATTACAAAAATTCTATTAAAGATCTCAACACTCAAAGTCACTAAACATACTATCACAGTTCATTTTTCCTTGTTTTTGTCTTAGAGCCAAAGACAACGCTTCTATTTATTTTTAAAGCAGACCAACAGAGGCTGAAAAAATGCTGCTATTCCTCCTACAAAAAATATTGAATTCAATTTTGTTAACAATATTAACTTACAGATAAACTGTCTTGCATGCTATACATTTCTGTAATTCATAATTACAAGTTTAAATGTTTCCTGTATCTTCACTGCAATAAAAGCCTCACTGCAATTAAGGACATTTTCAATATTGCATTCAAAATCATCAGTTCTAATTGCTGTCTAGCTGTCTGGGAAATAGAGGCTGTTAATATTCATACTGTATGACAGGCTTTTACAG
Organism: Anas acuta; assembly: GCF_963932015.1. Classification (NCBI taxonomy): domain Eukaryota; kingdom Metazoa; phylum Chordata; class Aves; order Anseriformes; family Anatidae; genus Anas; species Anas acuta. The sequence continues at coordinate 24,587,546 of NC_088986.1, read as the reverse complement.
AGCATAAACAACAATCTATTGTAATGAATGTTTCAAAAGGTATGTGATATTGGTTTATAATGGTATTAAATTATTCAAATTTATTGTAATAAAATGACCTTAATTTATTATTATAATATCATAATGTAATTGCTCTCCGTGTATTCAGTATACATCTTGATTGCTGATTAAGTTTGATGGCTTCTCCAGCACCTATGGTGCATGGCACAGCTCAAGCAGTAAAAGCACTTGCTAATGCACTGTTCTAGATGGTTCATTTCCAGATCTTAGGAGAGCATAGAGTATTTTTCTCCCTACTATTTTGTCCTTTTTTTCCCCCAGTAGGAAAAGGTACTTAAGTTTAGGCTCCAAAACATATTTTCTTCACTTTGGGACTAAAATAACATGTTATAAAATATTCCATAAAAGTATAAAAAAGTAGGACCTTCAACTTGACTTGAAAGAAACCTCCCTATATATATATATTTATTTATATTTATATATATATATATTTGTTAGAAATCTAATAACATGACTTACTCTGAAATGAATCTAAATCATATGATTTAGAGCTTGGATAACCAGACTAATTCCTGGTGACAGGTATGAACTTTTATCTTATAGCAGTGCTATGTCATATGGCTGTGACTACAACGGTACTTACCACTGTTACATCCTTTGCTGGTCGAAGAGCAGAATTGAGTACCCAGTTCCAGGTAATTTATTAGATCCATGCCATATTGTTCTGCAAAGAAATGGTATTCTGATACAATTAAGTTTGCTCTAATAAGCAGAATAATTGACAGGTGTATAAACAAATTATTAGGGTTTTTTGTATGTTACATGCAGCTACTTAACTGATTCACACCACCCGTATAATTTATCTTTGAAATGTCCTTTAGATTAATACCCAGAAATTAATTTACATTTAGCTGTAGTAACATAAGGTAGATTAGCGCCACAGCACTCTGACAAACCATGACAAAGACCATATGGTCTACTCAAAAATTGTGAGATAACCGATGCAGAGATGTCAAAGCAGAGTTTCTGGGAAAGCTGCAGGTTGCATTCTAGTCTTAGATACAGTGGCATAAGTCAGAAGTAATTTAACTGCTGTATACGTTTAAAAACAATAACAACAACAAATTATGCTTATACTTTTGTATTAATTTGAAAGCTGAAAAGATCTCTCCTTTAGATGAAGTTATGGATAGGATATATGAACGGTGTATAGTCGGGAAAGAGATGATAAATTGAAGAAGGAAAGATGCCATTTCCAAATCCAATACTTTTTTTTTTAAAAAAAAAAAAAAGAAAAGATTCATTTTCACTTTTCAGGAACAGATTATACCAGATTTTATAGTTTATATGCACTGATAACTTCCTTAGACCTCAGTACCTCAGTGGACTTTCTTTGCAGAGAACAAAAACAATAGTTAGAAGAATGTAGGATCTAGGGGGAAAAAAAAAAAAAAAAAAAGCAGAAGTAATAATCTAATAACACCCTGTTGTAAGGAGGAAGGAAAGACAGACAAGTTGATAGGAGTTCACAGTATGATTGTTCTGTTTAAAACAGCCAAGTTGAGAAATGATTGAATCATTTCTCTAAAGATTTAGTCTAAAGATTAAGCAGTGTCATGCTGTGTCATTTATGGTTACACAACAAGGGTATAACAAACACAAGGAGAATTTTGTCAAAAGCTGGAGTTTAAGTATCAGGTCATGAGATTTAGAGAAAAGACATCTTAATCTGTGATTAAATATGTAAGGTAACAGATTTGCTGAAGAGAGCAATCAGTGATTATCTAGTTGGTATATCACAGGAGGTACGGAAAATTGGGACAACTGAGAATCTTTTAAGATGTCCCATTAAAGTATACTAACACATTCCAGCTGAATATGAGAGAAAAGTTACATTGTGAATATTGGAAATATGTAAATGGTACTACTTGAAATATCAGATGCGACTTAAAGCATAAAAAGCAGAGGCAAAGAAAAGGGGAGCTATGAGATCAAGGAAAAAAAAATCAGGATTATTAGATTGATTCTTTCTTCTGAACAGCTCCTGAATAGAACTTTTCTTAATAGAGCTGTACAAGGACTGCTGAAGAAAAGTTTATATAAGTAAAAAAAAAAACACACATGATATTAGGCAAATGAAAAAGGAGATAGAAGACTCATTATTCATTAAGGAAATTTCAGTCTATATATTCAGTTTAGAAGACTATCCAAGCTTTCATGGGATTAGCTGAAATAACTTCCATATCACAACTTCTTTAGTTTCTAAAATCAGGCTTCAAATTAACTGGAGTAAAATTGTAGTTTCTATTACTGATTTATACTGCCATACTTTGGAATTTAGTACTGAAGGGAAAATATTTTAAGTCATTTAACTATCTGCCTCGGGGATCATTATTTTATTTTCATTGACACAGAACCTGAAGCTACTGCAGCTGCATCTGCAGGATGGTCCACTTCTGCTACTACCATACCTGTGCAGGTAACAGACCAAGGGCTGGGATGCTTGCACCTTTTACTCTTTCAAACCCTCTTTAGTGGTGTCCAGCCAACTGTGCTATGGAACTTTGCTTAAACATCTCTGTGAAAGCCATGTATCAGTCTTCGACACTGTTCTCCTTAAGCAAATGTTAGGTTACACATAGAAAATATCTTGAAATAAAATAAAAGTTCCCTACAGTAAGACTTAATTCAGACACATTGGACACTAGACCTAAGGAAGATATTCATGGCTAGAGCAATCTGATCAAGGCCACTCTGAAGACCCCAATTCCCATCAAATCTGTATTATAGATATGACATCCTTTAAAGCAATTCAGCATAAGAAAATTCCATAGAAAAGGTATTAATACCAAATAGTTTTGCTGGGAGGCTCACATAATGAATTCAGCTGATATCTCCACTTAACAATAAAAATAAACAGCATACTCAAGACATTCTCTACCAAAGCCACCCTGATCTTTCAATCTTGACAATTTTGGGCATTCCAGAAAATCAACAGTTCGCTATCCTCTTTCAAGCCTTGGTTTCCACCAAAAAGGTACCATAAGAACTACCCTGACAACCTGTAAGTGAAAAAGGAAAATTTAAGAACTTGAGCAACCTATGAGAAATTTTGAAAGATTCCTAAGTACCTTATGTCTAGATTTTAAAGGATTTGAAGTATAAATGCTTTAAAAATGTAAATAAAATGTCAAACCGTCAATAGATACATATGAACATGCAATCCAGTAAATTTCAATGGGAATCTGCTTCAAAGTGTTTAAATCCTTCTGTACCTTTAGCAAGCAAAGTACATATGAAAGTACAGTGCTATTTCTATAGAATAACAAGTTGAATATATATAAAAAAAGACCAAACTATTTAGCATAGAACTTCAGGAAATTTAACAGAACAAATCTCAGCATTATCTAATTTAGTTTAACTGAGCTTTACCACTTCCAGGACCTGAACTAGTTTTGAATAGATTTTCTTAAACTTCACTAAATATCAAACTTTCATCCATGCAGCCATGTTTGAGTTACAAATATAAAATCAGACAGTTATACTCTTTTATTGTCACTGAAGACAATTCACACAGAGATGTTCTGTTACATCTGCGCTAAGAACCTGATGATTATGGTTATTTTGTCATAGCCATATCATTACTTTTTGCTACATATCATTTCTTCTACCAGTTTAACTTAATAAGGAACACATCTTTGTTTGATACTAGCCATTACTCGCCCTGTAAACTCTGCTAATCATGCATAAGGGAATATATTCTGAAAAAAAAAAAAAAAAGCAAAATATACATAAAAAACAAGTAGTGAACATATTAACATTTTCCTTAAAATTTTTCATTGCTATATTGTATGGCTTAAATTGAGGTCATTATTTCCTAGTACTCAAGCTAAAAAAATGTGTTTATTCCCTGCTTACCCTATGTAAGGAAAATATCAAAGCTTAGGGCTTGTAGGTACAAGCATTGTATATTTGTAACAGAAATTGATAACAAATAACTACTGATTTTAAGGAAAACCACATTAAATCTGAATTGTTATAAAATGTACATTTCTTGATGTTCTTGATGTTCTTTACATGTAGAACACCTGAAGTTAGAATGAATGAATATTTCAAACAGATTACAAAATGAAGTAACACCAAGAACAGGGACAATATGAAATTTTCTGTGCTTATAAACACGCTTCCCTGAAAACTAGTTTAAAATATTATTGGTTTTCTAATGGTGTCAGTACATCTATTTGAAAGACTGCTGATTTTTTCCAAAGTACGTCCAGTTCCTGTTCATATTTTTATGGATGTATTTTATTAGTTCTTAAATTCCTTTCCACTGTGGGTCTGCTTTTGGGATTTCGTTCATTACTTAATTTGCCTTAAATTCTGACCCTTGGGTTATTGGCAGGAAAATGATTGCCCTTCATCTCTTTTTATTTTTAATTGCATAGGTCATGTAGAAGGAATAAAAAGTCACCATGAAATGAAATTACACAGAGGTCAACTGTAATGATGGCTTTTATATTTCCAGAGTATTTGTTTCAAGTTAACTTTGATCAAACCAGATACTAAGAAGATGACCTGAAGACACTAGCACATTTTGCCAGTGTTTATAAGCACAGATAATTTCATATTGTCCCTGTTCTTGGTATTACTTCATTTTGCAATATTGAGAATAATACTCGATATCCAAAATGATATTTTATTTTATTTTTCCAGTCACTTACTTAGGGAGAAAACTTCTAACAAAAGTTACCACAGATTAATCATTTTTCTATTATTGACAAAAAACAGCTGTGTAAACAGCTCCAGAAGCAAAATCAATATCCCATGATACAATCAATGCACGTGAGTGGTAGCTTGTTACAGGAAACAGTTCACAAATAAAGAGGGAAGAGACATTCGTTAGAACTTGAAAATTGGAATAATTCTTTACGAATATTGCTTGCTAGAAAGTACTGAACAAGTTCTGAATTAACAGCATTTAAAGGTGTCAACTGTTACTTTATTTGTATCTGTTAGTCAATCAATTCAGATGCTGAAACGTACCAAAAATTACAGTCCACTCTTTCCTTTTTAGAACAAGAATGTTCTTTACAAAAAAAAAAAAAAAAAACAGAAAATACATATGAGAATGATTACTTGCTGGAATTTCTGAGATTTATTGATTCCAATCTGTTCTGTCGTGTGTGCCTGTAACATGCTTATGTATAGAGAAGTACAATGAAGAAAGCTTAAATATGTTCATGCTACAGAAAACAGTTTTGCTCTTGTAATACTGTTTTTAGAGCTGTCAGTTGTGTCCCAAAAATCCAATTCAAAATTAAAAAATTTTAGAATAACAGATGAAAATCATATGGTTCTGCTAGACACAACAGCATGCTTTCAAAATGCTTTAAGGACGAATTAATTCCTATAGTCCTATAGTATTCCTATAGTATTGTTAAATGTAAATGAAACCAGATGCCACAGAACTAGGCAAGAAATGATTTTATCATCCTCTGCAACTATGAATTACCTGCTGGAACTTTCAAGAGCATCTGTAGCATTGAAGAATACAAATCCCATTAAAGATAATGCACTTTCAGTGTTTTAAAATTCTGAATAAATACTGCAGGATGTGTGTACACCAAATATCCAGGAACATACAGTCCCGGATGCTCCCATCGTCTTCACAGCATTAAAGTTAGTTTACTCACAGACATTTTGGGAGTCAATTAATAGGTTTCTTCAATAACTCACTTGCAGAAATTCTTCAGAAAGACTGAATCAAATTTGGCCTCTTACACAGCTTTCAACACATGTTTACACATCCTCATAGCATGCCCTAGGACTTTCAGCACACCCTTGGGATTATACCCTAAAGACATCTTATGCTGCAGCACAGTCCTCATTATTTCAGAGACTTTGAGCTGCAAACACACATAAAAGCAACTGCTTCAGGATGACCTGGATCTTGAGAACACCAAAGTCAAGTGCTACACAGTGTGTAGCAGTGTGTACACAGCCCAGAAGAAAACAACACTGAACACTGAAGACACAATCCAGCCTGTGCTCTGAGGCTTGAGAGCTGAATTGAATCTTTGGGTTGATGCTTTTAGTATTTAAAGGTAGCCTACTTGGAATAAGAGCTCCATTGTCTGAGATTATAAATAAATAAATAAATAATGAAAAATGAGTAATCGTAATGGAGTTCCCTTTAAAGACTACATGAAAACTGCAGGACTAGCTCAATTCACAGTTCCATTTGTTGCAAACACTGTAGGCCCTGTAGCATATCCCTCTATGCAGACCAGCCTCTTGCCTTCATTCAGCTTTGAGTAGATATCCCAGTAGGATGCATTAAACTCTCGCATCCAGACTTGGTTGTTTGCAGTATTTCACTGGCTAATTTAAACCACACGCAGAAGCTCTCACTGCAGTTGGTGGAGATGGTCCCTTTAAATGTCATCCACTTGAAAATCCAGATTATAAACAATAACCTCCTCTGAATCTGAAGCACAGAAGCCCAGATTCTACAACATACTTCACTACCTCACTGCCAACATTTGAGTTCCTTGGTAAGAACACAGAAATCCACAGCATACAGGTACAACTTGGGTTTATTAAGATTAATCAATTTCTACATCTCTTTTTCTTCTCTATTGGTCAATGGTTTCTTTTTGTTTGGTTGGTTGGTTGTTGTTGTTTTATTCGCATAAGAATATCTGAATGTATGTGGTGTTGTATCTTATCATTTGTCCCATCTCTGACTAATACAAAGAGCTTTCTTGAGGAATTTCATTGGAACCCCACTGATCACTTTAAAACTTCAGTTAAGCAGGCAAATTCCAATGCTTTTTTTCCCCCCTACTGCTTTCAAGAAAAAGCTCAACTCTTCACTGCTCATAATTTAAGTCTTTGAGCCAAATAGCATATTGGTTAGAGAGTTTTTCATCCTACCATGTGCAATTATAGCTTTTCTCACATGGCTATTAGTGCATGCAAGGCTCTTGCTGAGATCTAACCCGTACCTTGTAATTCCTTTAATTTTATGCATCTGGGATTCATGCCAATATTCTGTTCCTTCAATGAAGTGCTAACACCTTAAGGGTTTTTGCTGCTTAGTGTTCTCAAGGCTTATATGTGGTCATTGTATTCTAGGACTTCTTCCTTTTTATTTTTTTATTTATTTTTTTTTTCCTAAGAATTCATTTTTCTTCATTTATCTCAAATGAATTCTGATTTCTATACAATAACACAGGATATCAGCTTCTGATTTTACTTTCTACAGATAAAAATCTAATAATATAAATATATGTATATAGAGAGAGAGACCTTACAACTCAAAACAAAAGAGGAAACCTAAACCACCCCTACCCCAAACCAGGGTCACCTGTGAGTCACAGCAAGCAAAAGCATTATCTAATGTAAGGCAGCTATCCCCAAGAGCCACTATGATTTCATTTGCATATGTTGCTCAAGCTAGGAGAAGACAAGCTCAGTACAGAAAGCAATGATGATATTACTTGGCAAGAACAAGATGAACTTGACAGCTGGACTAAAGGAAAATGAATGAGCTTCATTAGTACAAAACAAGTTCATCTAACAACAACATTAATAGCAGCAGCAACTAACAAACATTTCATGATGAATGCTTCAGCAAATAATCCAGTAACTCTGTAATTGAAAAAAAGTAAAGAAGACAGATATCTTTGAGTGACAGGGTCATCATGTGAAGACTGTAAACCTTAACAAGATGCATCACTAAGAAAGGCAAATGTAGTCAAGATAGTGAAGTACTAAGGGCTTTGGACCATGTAAAAACGATCCAATAGTTGTTTTTTTGTTTTGGTTTGGTTTGTTTTGGTTTGGTTTGTTTTGGTTTGGTTTGGTTTGTTTTTTTCCTTCTACTTGGTCGTTGAGAAAACTAGAATAAGCTAAAAGATAGCTTTTAGATTGGAGAATCTTACAAAAGAGGAATTTTTCTTAATTTGCCTACACGAATAAAAGAAGTATTGGATCATTAACTTTTACTGTTGTGAACATGGAATGCAAAATTAACATTTGTCTATATGTGCTTTAAAAGGACCTATGTCCTTTAAGGCAAGAGATTAAGTCACAAATACAAGCTTCAGAAATAGTAGAATAAAAACTGCCAGAATCCATAAGTTTCCAAAACAGCTATCATTTAAGTACAGTGAAGAATTTCCCCTTCTATTCTTTGTACGTTGTTGAGGTTAGTGATTCTGCAGTCTTTGTTTTCTAACCTGAAATGGCATTAGAAATGCCAGCTCTGTGTTCTGTTGCTGTTGCCTTGTAAAGTTTGATGGATTCACTTAAAAAAATCCAGCGAATAGTGACAAAGCTTGCTAGCAACTTGATATATCTAAAACACGTTTCCTTCCTACCTGGGCACACATGTGCGTGTTGTTTTTTAAAGGACATATGTTTCAGTAGAAGACCTTAAATAAATCAGCAATATGTTCCACTCTCAATATATTCTCATATTCTCTTGCAACCCTTCCCCCCCCTTTTTTTTGGTGACATGAAAAGCATTTCTTCTACGTGTCTGAAGTTATTCATGCACAATATATTCTTGGCATCCATGACAAATTTCAAAATAATTCAGAAAGTAATATTATACCAAAGAGAATATTGTCTTGAAGAATGCAAAAGGCAGATGGGCTTAGGATAAAAGAAAGGTATCAAATAAGTGGTATTAAGCAATACTAGTTATAACTTTGTGAGAAGGCAAATAAGTTTAAAAGATTACTGTATTTAACTTTTAACAGTTCAACAACAAACAAACAAACAAACAAACAGAGATCCTCTGAAGGTTATCTGTGACCTAATAGAAATAATTGTCTTCAATTACCCAACGTACTGCTTAAGTCAACAAGGCACTGTATTGTCTCAGTGATGCACATTCAAAACAAGTACAGGGCTGTTTAATAATAAAAGGCACTGATATATGTTTGTTTTTCACATCAAATGTAGCATTTGAAAGCTGATTGAAAGCTTTTACAATTCATTGAAATATCTCCTTCTGAGTTCACAGAACTTCAGATGAGGCTTCTAGGAGAGGACAAAAAAAAAGGAAGATAAGGTTTATGAAGAACTGTTTAGATTAAAAATGAAATCTTCAAAAGGAAATTGAAACAAAAAAAAAGATTGGATGCATTTACATTTTGGCACTGGCTCATATGAATTATACTGTCAGAAAAGAAATTAATAATGGTAAGAATTTAAAATATAATGGTTTAAAGTGCTTAGTTAAAAAACATCATTAAGGAACCTCCTGTGATGAACACCTGCTAGAGACTCTGCACAGTGCATTTCTGAACACTTGAGTTTAGAAACATTGTTTTTACACTAATTAACAAACTTTGGTCTGGGGTAGCAGGTGTGAAATTGCTACCATTTGAGATTTTCAGCTGTGTTTTCTTAAACGAATAATATACTACTTAACAGAGAATGAAAATAAATTCGGTTTAAGAAATACTTGTTTCTCCACTGATGTTTAAAGACCACATAAATATGGATATTTGTTTTGCTTCACCCTTTCCTCTCTGTTGTGAGGAATAAAGATATTCCCATTAGAAGGTAAGACTAAGTAGACATACGTAGCAAGGCCACAACAGTTACCTGTGAAGTACGGTCCTAATCTCTGATTTCCTTCCTGAGCACATGAACTTTTGTAAGACTGAATAAAAACTGCATATTTAAATTCCATGACTTTTAATTTCACAAGGGCATAATTAATAGCCAAATAAAAAATACACGGTGTTTACAGGAACCATAATGCATGTCAGTATTTTCAAGTAATAATATTATCTCTTTGACTTAAGTCATCCAGGCTGCTGAACTACTATTAGTTAGATTATTATTCTAGATTATTGAATCTAGAGTCAATGAGCATTGGTGGAAGAAGAGTAGGTAGGGACAGAGTGTGAATGTATGTCAGTTAGAGCCTCTGTGCTTTCACAGACAAAAGACAGATGCAAGCTTATTTTAACAGTGAAGACAAGATATTTTTCTTCTAATAATTGCTTTTCTAAGATTTCATAGAAGTTAGAAGATAAAAGACTGAGCTTATTTTACATTAAAGGCACTGAAACAAAGGGACATGGTTTAGTTGGTGATACTAGTGGTAGGAGTATGGTTGGATCAGAGGAGGTCTTTTCCAATCTTAATGATTTTATGTACATTCTATATGAGCAAATGTTCGTTCTAATCAGCAATTAGGAGGAAATCTTTCCTTCTTACACTTTTTCTCCTTGCCTGTCTTCTCAGTAGATGCTAATACCAATAACTTGAAGTAGACAGATATTAGGTGAGTTCGCAGTGCTATCTATAAAGTCATCACTAAAAACTTTTAGTTACCCATTCTCTCATAAGAAACCACTTCACAAATTAAGCAGATGGGGATGAGGAAATCAGGGTTGAGTTTCTGCTCTGAGTCACAGGGCTCTTTTGTGGTTGCTGTGTTGGGCACTTAAGCTTGCCTATTGTTAGTTACCTAAGAGCCTAGTGTTAAAATAAACAAAACCATTATCTCTTTGGAGAAAGTTTATACTAGTTTTCAATATCACATGCATAGGTGTGTACATTCCCTAGCATTTCTGAGTTTTCTCTATATCACAACAAGTGTTTGGACTCCCTGCAAAGACACCTCTCAAGGAGCAGCAGAAGCAGGGCAGCTCCATGAAGGAAGACAAGTAGGAACTGAGGGTTGGTGTCAGCCCAAGCTGTGCCCTCTTCAACAGGCACTGTGCCACAGAGCCTGAACTAGACAAGCAGCTCTGTACATGGCAAGGGAATGGACCAGGGTTTTCCAGGGAGCCTGGTCAGGAGCAGAAGCAGGGCTGGAGAAAAGGCTCTATGTTCATAGCTGTATGTTCCATGCAAGAAATAGAGACAAGTCCACCTACAGCACAGCCCAAATAAGGACTATGGCCTTAGCTCAACTGGATATCCCAGACCAAGGTGAGGGCTTCTAAGGCATAATGCTGCCCTCAGGGTCATGGCTTAAACTGAAAACTCCAGGTTAATATGTTTCAGAAGTTAAATGAGCTAAGTAGTTGTAATCTAGTCCAATTTGATATTTATCAGCATAAAAGGAAGCTGGCCCAACTGTCAGGCTACCCAGGAGAGAGCCATTAATGAGATGACAAGAGCTTGGCTGGACTGAAGCAAACTCTGTTGGCAGAGCTGTATAGAAAAGCTTGTGGAGCACCTGCTCCAATCATGCTTGGCTCTAGCTGCCAGACCCAGCTTCACAAAAAAAATGTTCATCTTTTTTTTCCTGAAAGGAATGAAATAATTACACAAAACATGTCCAAGGTAGTATGTTTGCTTTAAATATTTAAAGCGGCAGAAGGAACTCATAGGAAAATCAAGAAAATAAAACACAGCTAAGAACATATTATTGTGGGTTTATAACAGAAAAATAGAATCAAGAATGAGACCTAAATTCCCCTGGCACAGCCTACCACATAGCAGCTTGAAAAATTTTAGAGAAGCTGTGAAGACTTAAAAAAGAATTCTTTGAATTAATGGCATTTCATACCCTCTCTGGATCAATAAGCAGTATATTCTGCTCCCCCAGAATAATTAAAAAATATATATATTAACCAAGTTGAAAAAGAAACAAGACTCTGGGCTTGTACAAGTGACTTTATTTGATACATCTTTCCTTATGTACTTAAAATCTTGACTCATCTGATTTAACTCATTACCTTTCTCCTTTACTGTAATTACTATTACTCACATAGATCAGCTACTGGGATCTTGTACTCCTTCCCAATATTCTTAACCATTTCTTTCCCATTTTTCTTCATGCATCTTGATATGTTCAGTTTCCATTTTTTTCAACATTCCTCTGCCCTCTGAAGATCCTAGTGCAAACCACCAACAGACAAATATTCCAGTTACTCTCTCTCTTTTCAATTATGGAACTGCAAATGGGAGGGATTAAGAGATGCTTTAGGCAGCAAAAAGCAAAAGTAAATGTGTATTTAGAGGTGAAGCTGACTATACTGAAGCAGCATCTTTAATCTATGGATATGTTCAAAAGAATTTCAGATTCTAAGAAAGAGCTTCCATCTGACAGCATACAAGACCATCTGACTGCTGTCAAGGTTTATTCCTTTGGAAATAGGCATTTTAGGCTTGGTACAGGTAAACAAAGATAAAGATAAATCAATTAAAACATGCCATTCTCATTACTATATGATGCCAATGCAACAATAGGTTGAGTGAGCCATGCTTGTATCTGTGTTGCCCATTACTTTCTTAAGATTCTGTGAATACCCAGTGGAGAAAAAGTATGTAGAAAACACATTACATCTCTTCAATTTTAGCTCTATCATTGAATATTGCCAGGGCAGTATAGATCTTGGGCAGCCAAAGTATTATGGCCTATGAAAAAAACTAAATTATTTTTCAATAATAAAAGCAGAAGCAAGCAATTGTGAAGCTTTTTTTTTTCTTTCTTTTTCTTTTTTTTTCTTTTTTTTTTTTTTCCGCAATAACAGCTGTAATTGCTTCTCCCTATTAAAATATATCACTGACAAACTTAAAAGCAGTTTTTGTAAACTATTCATATTATATTATCTGTCCTCTGCAATAGTCCCAATGAATTATCACTAGTTGAGTCTTTAGGTACATGACTGAGAAGATATGCTTAGCAGAGTAATATTATCATTAATTACTGCAATTAATGCAAATTATGCAAAACCAGTAAAACTCAATTACCAAAGAGATTATAACCTTTGAACTGTAAATGCAATACTACATGCAGAAGTTCAGCTTGTAATGCCTTAATTGTGGCAGAAAAAATTGCGAATAGTGTTTATATTTTGGTTCTACATGCTAAGGTTGTTTATAAAAGGCTGCATAAATGTATAAAATGCTAATATATGGAACATAACATAAGAAATATCATTATATGAAAATGTACATATGTAGAAAATTTCTTTTAAAACTTCTGTTTTTATAGGGTTTGTTACTGTACTTTAAACCAGCTATTTTAAGAAATGGTGCGCTGTGGGTTTCTTGCAGAGGACCGTAGGCTAGCTGTATCCCCATTTTGATAAACAAACTATATTCACCCCGATTTTACTAGTGAAGTATACAAAATTCTTATGAAATTGCAGAGCTTCATAAAGCTTCATACACAACATGCCCAACATTTCAGTTATGTTGAGCTGATGTGGAAAACATGCTTGCAAACCACTAAAATTCCAGTAGCTTCAGCAGGGAAGAACTGAAATTCTCTGTAAAATTATTAGCCCAGTCACAAAGTTCATGAAAATGCACCGGTTCTACTGAAATTAAAGAATTCTGGAATTCCCGTTAGGGCATCAGAATTTCACCAACACTTGTATTCAGAACCATGTTGGGGCAGGGGGCAGAACTTTCTGTTTCATTTTTCACCTTTCCCTAATCCCATATTAGTTCTCTTTGGCTGAATAATAGGAGGGATTATATGAGTAAACGAACCACTTCAGGACACTTGAAAAGTCAGCTCTTGAAGGTGAGACATATTTTTACATCTGAACTACTAGTTATAAAATAACTGTTTTAGGACAAAAGTATTCTGAATTTCAAGCAGTATACGATCTTGAGTGTGCAGGTTTATGCAAATGTCATATATCTACTATAACTTTGAAAGTTCTCATATATTTCTTTTATGAAACCTCTGGAGTTCTCCAATTAAATTATGTTGCTCAGCAATCTGTCTCAAATATGACCTATGTGTCATATTAAAAGAGGAAGTAATTAACATGTTTCATTTTACTTTGTTCTATGAAGATAGCCTTCTTTGGAATAAAGAATAGCAGAGGAGCGTGTTTCACACTGAACTTTGTAGATTTACATTTTGGTGTCAGCTATCTTATATGATTATGTCATCTCAAATGTGCGAAATCAAATGTACTTCTTTAGAAGAGGTACTATCTAAATTCACCTTGCAGGCTAGATGCTTGTAATGTAATATAGGTGATTTTCTCTGCAATTCAGGAGACAATTAAAAATATAAAAATAAAAATATTTTAAAAATATATGAGGATATAGTAATATGGCTCATGCCAATTAAAACTACAGCTGCTGTTTATCCGAAGAGCATAAATCAAAGCTTTAACTGTTGTTTTAAAATATGTCTTAAATGGTAATCAGACACTGTAAAATACCAGACAGCCTAAAACACTGACAGCTATGAATCCTAAAAAAATCTCTGGAGATTCAGCCAAGTCCAGATAGTAAAATACTGCTGGTAAAATACGCCTATCTAGAAAAAAGGATAAATGCTTTGCTAATGTATATTTTAAAACAAAATATGGCACAGATGTATAAATAGGGAATTACATGTAAAAAAAGAATACGATTAGGTATGTGCCTATTAAGAAACACATCCCTTACGAAATCTGTTTCTAAGTGAAATAGGGACAACATTATGGACTGCAAGTCAAACCTGGAGAGGGGGTTTGTCAATAATTCTGTAAGAAAAATCATCACCTTTATTTTCATATGCTAACAAAAAGAAACAAACAAACCAGGAAAAGTTAGACTTGATTCTGTGACTTCTCTGGAGATTGGATTGCCTTAGCCATTTCTTCCCTTGCGTCGATTTCAAAAGACCATAGAACGAGCTCTGAAGGTACAGTTTCATGATACTTCAAAAACAATTGTAATATTCACTTCCCTAAATCCAAGCATGCCTATAATGTTCAAAAAATCATTACCCAAAGGCTTATGTTAATCAGATACTTTCCCATCCACATTTCCATATTCCCACCTGGCTTGTTTCTTGCAGTTACTTTCACTTCCTGGACATTTTATTTTCAAAATTCGAATGTTGTCCATGCCCACTTTTAATTTTGGTGCTTCATGCAGTATTTATTTATTTTAACTGCTTTTTCTAAGCATGATCTCAATACAAAATCACTCTGTTTTCAACAAAAGCTCTATTTTATAACATATTTTTTTTTTGTGAACATTTTTGTCCCACTTATGCATTCATCACATCAGCCTATTAAAAAGATTTTAAGATTTTACTTATTGAAGAGAATATTAAAAACCATGAAAACAATTAGCAATTGCTTCATCTGAGAAGATGAATATAAAATGCAACCTTAGAATACTGAAGTCCAAACATTGCCAGTGCAGTAAGTGAAAGTGAAACCAGAGTAAATGCCAAATGAACAGGTGGAAAAGAGCTAAAATATTTGTTGGTCTGTAGAAAAGTGGGCCTCCCTGATTCAATGAGTTTCTCATTAATCTAAAGGACCAATAGATTTTAGAGATCCATGGTCTGAATTCATTGAGTTGCTCTTGATATTGCACAAGTTGCACAGAGATCCCGTCTCTACCAGACACCTTTATTCTTATTTTTATTAAGCCAGAAAAACACTTCTATTTGACCATTCTTTAGCTAAGTCATCTTTAAATAAGTGGATGATCTTCCTATTTTAATTTTCCTTTTAATTGTCATTTGTTGGCAACACAGATATACTATTGAATCAGCTAACCATTAGAAACATGGAGATGTTTTTTGAAACTAGGTTAAGTATTTAACTTCTGACACTGTTGACATTTGTTGTCTTAGTAAAACGGGATTTCTTTGTCTTTGTTCCCATGTTTTGGTGCGAATTAGAGAGTGAATTTGATACCTTCGGCAACATAGATAGAACTACCTGTTCTCAATGGACTGGGAGTGAGCACCGTGATTAATAACATGACCGTTATTAACATGACCATTAATTTACACACTTTACAAATTAACCTGCAAGCATATTTTGATTAATGTGGAAGTCTTTAAAAGACGTTTAGATGTAGAGCTTACGGACTTAGTTTAGTGGTTTAGTGGGGACTGTTAGTGTTAGGTTAGAGGTTGGACTCGATGATCTTGAGGTCTCTTCCAACCTAGAAATTCTGTGATTCTGTGATTCTGTAATTGCTTTCAAGGAAAGGTATATAGGCCATGAAACTACATATAATACCAATAATTTTTTAAAATGGCTTGGTTTTGGCCATTTAAGATTAAAGTAGCCTTTATGCAAGATTGTAACCCTGCATCCTTCACATGATACTCCTAACAGCAAACTTCAGTACATTTTAATTACCTAGAATATGTACAAGTACGACAGCTATCCCTTTAGAGACAAGCCTTAATTACCTCCTAAAATGGAGGTGCAATTCATCAGAACCAGACCTGCTGACCTGGCAAAAGAAATCTCCAATATTTTCCAACCATTTTATTTTACTGAAATGAGGTCCAGTGCACAATGATCTAGTGTGAATAGAGACTGACCCAAAGCAATCTAGCAAAAATGAAGCTCATTCTGGGAGAAACAAATAAAACAGAAAATCAGAATAGCAGTACTTATAATATTTGGGTTAATTTCATAATTTTGAGGACTTATGTCCTGGAAACAGTCAGCTGCAAATGCAATAATGTTTTCTCAGTTTTCACCTTCTCTGAATCTCCTATCTCTGCATGTGTCAGGTACATAAATAAATCAGAGTATATTATCAGGACTACTTGTATGTCTCAAAAGTGCACTGATGGATGGAATGAAAAACAAACTCTTCTCAGTCTCTTTACTTCGACACAGGGTATGTGGGGGAAATGTAACAGGGATGATTTACTGTTGGAGCCCAATTCAAAATAAGAGGAGGTGACACTAAATTCCAATGGAATAATCCATCAAGTTCATTCTTTATTCCATTTTGCAAGACTTCATGTAAAGAACAAATGTTTAGCTGCCATGCTGTCATTCACTTGTCCTGAGTCTTCCCACCATACTTCTGATAAAAATGATGCTATCACTGGCATGAGACCTGGCAGCTCTATAGCTTTCCAATCTCTCTTCTAGTGCCTCTTCATGCAGACTGAAGATTCAGTATTGCATAGCAATATTAAACTGTTTGACTGAATCAGAGTGCTCATGAAAAGAGGATAAGAAAACAGAAAACATAAATGTTTGAGAGTAAAACCCTCAACAAATAAAAAAACTGTACCTGCCAAATTTGTCTGCAACTAATTTTTCTCCTTGAAATATCAGTACTTATGATCCTTATGTCCTTATGAAATGAAATTCAATTCAAAGTAGCTGTCCCTTTTCAGACAAGTAATCTGCTAATGCAAAGAAATGCAAAACTATTAGTGTCTAAGGTACTGATTTTCTGTTAGTTAAAAACAATTGGAAATACTACTTTTTTCTATGCATAAAGTCTCATGAGTCAAGCCTTGTTTATTTTGCATTTTCTCGTCTTTGATGTTTCTTACTTAAATAGTCAAGGTGCTACAAAGCAGCATATTTCAAGTCAAAAACTAAAATAACAGTCCAAAAGCTCAGCCGGTAAAAAACAGTGTCATCTTCCCTGCTTAAAATAAAATATTTAATGAAGTCACTGGCAGATCAGAGGATCTCTAGCCTACTACTATACCACAGGAAGGTTGTCATAGAAACAAGAAGTAGTTCAGGATTATTTTCCATTTTATGAAGACATTTTAAAGCTATTTTATATATTTAAAAAAAAAAAAAAAAGTGAACTCTAAGGTACAAGTTTTCCAATTTTCCTGTTGAAGTAGTCAATAGCAGAAATCCAAATATCTATTTCACCTTTGTAGCCAAAAGTAAAATAATACCTATGGATAAGCAGACATCAGTCTCACCTAATGCTATTCTTTACAATGATTTAAAATCAGTTGTATGACTTACATGATACAATAAAAAGAATGGCTGGTTAAATACAAAATTGATTAGAGGGTTTCTGTTAATCTGCAATACAATTTGGTGTTAAGAAGCACAAAAGAAAAAAAAAAACAGGAAGAGTAGAAGGCACACAAACTATTTCTAGTTGTAAGGAAAAAATGCTGTACACATTCTTGTGATGGCAATCATACAGTGCTTTGACTTTATTGATTATAAAAGTATTGCCAGCCTATATATATATATATACATATATATATAATTATAATTATTACATAGATAGATTTTTGTTAAGGTAGAAGAATGCTTTCAAAATATTTCATTAACTCAGAAAATAAATAAAATGAAAAAACATTCAAGTCTACAGTAGAACAACAGTTACTGAGATAATGAAATAATGGGCTAACATGGACTATTGAACTACTACTACTTCCAGACCAATTATAAATTACAAGTACAGCTTGAAAACAACAATTGGATAAACAATTCTTTGTAAGAAAAAACAAGATATATATAAAGTCTGTGCACATGCACATTCAGGCACTTCTGTGGTAAAGAATAGAAGCAAAATATATTACAGAAACATTTATATTCCCTCATACTTGAATGTGCACCACAGAAAGAGTATTAACAAAGATAACTGCTTTATGAGACCATGCACATATAAGTAACCACGCAATCTTTATTTCTGTATAGAGATAAAAGTGCACTTATGAATATATATTTAACAGATAACCAGAGAGTCTCAAAATCTATAAACTGCCAATGGAATAACTCTGTTTATATCTGTTGAGTCTCTCTTTGATTTGGTATGGAGAAATATAACTGTGTTGACAAGCAGAATTATTTATGTAGATAAAGAAACTGATAGAAATTTTAACTCCAGAGAGAATTCTAATCTGATATATTTTTTGAACATAAACCTTGAAGGGAGACAGGGGTGTTAGATATATTGTATAGAATCATTTTTTCTTGTTCTGAACAGAATTACCTTTATTATAAAAAATTTTAGTATTGTGAAAAGGTATTCTTCATAATCCATCTCAACTGATGAACTGTTGTTCATGAGAGCAGAAGGGATGAAATACCACCTAAAGAGACAACTTCAGACCCAGATGAAGGATTTTTTTCTTTCTTTTTAAAATGAGTAAGGTCTATTACTGCACAACTAGCTACCAGATCAGTGTACAACCTAAAATAACAGTAAAATAGTGTAAGTGTAAATCCTGGAAAAAATGTGTATCTTAAAAACTAGAAAGTAGATTAAAGGATATGAAAATGGATCTATATCTCTTCACATATTAAAAAAATTCAAAATTGGATTAATAGTACTGAAAAGAGCAATCATTTTGTATTCCTTTTCATAGAATTCACATTGCCACACTGGATCAGAGTGGCAACATTACGTTACAATGTTCATTTTCTTAAATGATACATGATCCAATGCATTGTTTACAAAATGAAAATTTGCCCTATTACATTCTGCCAACTATTATTTGTGTGTAGTATAATGACAGAAACTGTCCCTACAGAATTTTTAGATTCTGAGAAAAACTCTATTAAAGGTATCTGCAACATCAGCTCATATTCATTCTAAAATTATCATGTTTACTAAGTTAATATTTACCTCATGAAAACAATGTCATCTGTGTATGAGAATTAGATTTTTTTTTCAAACTTTCTTGCAGTTATCTCTACTTGAATTTGAAAAGGCAAAATAACATCAGGGCTGCAACTATTACATCTCAGTTGTTGAAACTTATACCACTTTGTCCCCTGCTATCTCTCTCTTTACTACTGCAAATATACACATATTTCCTTGCAATTTTCCTAGTTAGAAATGCACTGTTACCTATATTTATTGAACAAACTGAATTTCTGAAAGCCCAAGGATATGCAGAAGATTATGCAAAAGACATAATAGGGGAAAAAAAAATAAATGAAGGAATTCTGTCAACTTTTCAGTTCTCAAAATAGGCATTTGTCTCAAATTCTTTTGTAATTTTTGATATATATGACTACATTTGCCTCTATTTTTTCCACTTTTGTTTTTCTTCTGTTACTTTCCTATTTGTCATATATGAGCCTTTACTGGAACTTTCCTATCACTTCTAGTTATACAGATCCTTCCTAATCTGTTCTTTCCTTGCAAAAAGAATCTACGTGGTATCTTTTTCATACAATTCATTTTTGCATTTTTACCATGATCTCATTCACTAATGTATTTCAGTATAATAACAAGCCCATTTTCAGATGCAAAGTGAGATAATATATACAACACAAAAGCAAGTTGAAATTAAAAATTTTGATTCTTTTTTGGTTTGCATTTTTTTAACCTTCTTCTTCCATAAAACATGTTTCAACATTCTAAGCACTCAGTAGCGTACTCTGAATTCCTGGGTTGTGTGCTTTACACATCAAAAAAGTGAATCCTTAAGATTTATTGAACTGGGCTTACTATAGCAGATGTTGGAAATGATAAGATTGGATCTTCCCTCCAAATCTGTGCTCCGAGAGCTATGTTGATCTGAGGGAAAAACTGCAGAGATTGATTGTTGTGGGCTGTGCTGTAAAATGATGCATCCAGGTCAATCTTACCTGGCAATCCCAGGTAAGCAATCACACATTTTCTTCTCCATTCCACTTCCATTTTTTTTTTTTCTTCCTTTTAGGTCTCTGCAGCACTAACCCTTGGGGCTATCGGTATTGATGTGCCTTTATAGTAGTAAACTGTCTGCCATTAGCAAACCTATGCCTTTATGCACACTATTGACAAGGCATGTGTTCACTAACAATGAAAAGCCTATCCTAAAAATCATGTTGGAACTAATGTATCTGTGCTCTGTGCCAATCTGCTTTCTCAACCCTTGTTTCAAATGACAATAAGAAATCATTGGAGAAGCTTCAAATAACCAGTCTGTAATGACTCCTCTGCCTTTTAATTTTTTATTTTACTTCTAACAGAAATTGGTTTTCTGATACAGAATGGTTTTACTATTTTGAGTTTACACATCAAATGACATCTGTACTACATTCATGGAGAAAATACAGAATGGACTTGAGCTGCTTCTGTTGATGCTCACTTGGACAGATATTAAAATTCTTGAAGAATATCAAAAGAAAGACGATCTAGTTAAATAAATGTTTTCTATTACAGTTTTTATTTTCTTGGTTTTGACTGACAAACTGAAGCTAGAGCTTGCCTGGTGAATTGTGGAGGTATTTACCTTGCAAGTGTGAAATGATAATAAATGCTGAGATTGGAGTGGAAATCCAGTGCTTCTACTTTAAGTATGCAGAATATGTGAAGCATTTCCACATCTAAAAGGACTTCAAAAGCTACACGATCCTCTGTAGATGACAATCTAAGCAAAGGACTGTATGAGTATCACAACAACATACTATATAAAGTTTAAGGGAGGAAAGATAATTTCCAGTCTTTCAGGTGGAGTAAACCTAGTTTGAAAGGTACAGGAAGATAATATAAGAAAAAATACAGGAATAAAAGAATAGGATAGAAAGCTGGATTATTCATAAATTTCACACTTTGCATGATATACAGAACTAAAGCTTTAAAATTCTAGCTGTTCTGCAGGACAGGTTATTAAAGTATCAGCAGTTGTTTTCCTTTTTATTCTACCTCATTATACTTCACAAAAGAGTTACAGCTGCAAACAAGCATGAAAGAAAAACTTTGTGCTCCCTATTACCATATTGCTTGCCTGTTGTTCAAAGCACTGAAGAAAATCAGGAGTTTCATTGCTATTCTGATAAATATACCTCCTCCCCTCCAATTTCAATATACTCATAGATATGAATCACATATTTAAAAGAATATTTTTTTCTTTCAAGAACAACTAATTATATCAAGATATTTTCCCACTTAATGCCCATTGGGACACTTTAAAATGTCATATATATAATATATATTATTTTAAAGTTTCAATGTGAGACCAAATAATACAGATTTTTTCATGGTCATTGCTCATACTGTACAGTCTTATTAAATTTTATTTTGCCTCTATTATACTTGAAAAAAAAAATATTAGAAACGGTTTTAATTGAAATTTAATTTCGGAGCAATTTGAGACAGGAATCTACCTTACCTTTTGGCTGGGGAACATGAGAGTATAACAAAAATGTTTAGAGTACCACTGTGATTTAAGCTTTGTAAAAGAAAATGTGATGACTAAGCTCACAGTTAAAAATAGAGTACTGCTTGGTATTTCTGATTCCCAATTACCTTTTCTGTCACTACAGTACCATTATTTGTGCTTGTTTTTTTTTTTTGTTTTGTTTTGTTTTTAACACAGATATGTGATGTCTGTAAAGGCAGTATTTTACTGACTTTGAGACTTTCAAAGGTAAAGCCAATTTTTAACCTAATGAATTTCTTGATTTTATTAAGACAAGGAATATGGTACTGCTTGCTTACTTTTGGAGGTTTTAATATATGAGTCACTGAGCAACCTGGATTTCTTGCCAAAAAAACACTGAGGTGTTTCATTCTTTGACACTTTAGCCTGCCATTATATTTTGTTTATACTTGGTACATTTTATGCAACAATCCTTTAATGAATATTTATTCAAGAAGGCCTGTTTCCATTACAGACATGACAGAATTTTAAGTGACTTTGCTTTTTGTGACAATGAAACCCAGAACTTGACACTTGATGATGAAAACAGATAGTAAAAAGGAAACACTGAAAGAGCAAAAATACTAATGAACTTTTACATAACATATTCTACTGGAATTCAGCTTCATTTTACAGAGAAATACAGATATAAGACATAATTGAGTAAGGTTTAAGAAAAGCTGATAATAATCTATTATAGGATCCTATTCTAGTTCAATAATTCATACAGCGTGCACTGGACAAAACTCAAAAAACTTAGAAAGAGATGCTTCTAAATTAGGCCAGAGAATAATTGAGATTAACATTACAACCAAAGACAGAAGCCAGGCAAAACAAAATTAAAATGTGTCATCCTGAGAAAACAAAGGAGAAACAAGTTATGCAGCAGTATGATTACTGATAGTCCTTTACACAGGAACAAATTAGAACACGAGGCACAGTACATGGAGAAACACTTGGAAGGGGAAAGACGTGCAGACCTGACTTTGCTAGATATAACAAGGGTCTGGCTGGAAAGGCTAAGAATTGCCTGCCAACACCTGGAAGATTTTTTTTTAATCTGTGCACAGCTTGTTGATTCAGAGAGATGGAAGCCCCTTGCTATCTAAACTGTCCTTTTCCTTCTTGTCAACTCCCTCATAGATTTTCTGCCTCCCGAGGAACTCAGGAAACTAAGTCTTTGTTGTTACTTTTCAAATAAGTCTGTTTTCCTGTGACAGACTTCTAAATGCTTTCAAACTGTCTGCTTCCAAAGTGAGTAGAAACTGATCTGGATCTTGACCCTCAAACTGTGATTTTACTCACATACATAGTGCATATAGAGAGGAACATAGGAAGTAATGCATCTGGGACTCTGGGTAGGAAAGAGATGCCCTTATGTTAATACATGTACACATACTAATACATAATGCAGAATTGGTATCATGATGTACAAATTTGCTCAAAACTCAGAACTGGACCTCCCAATTTTTAGATTATCTTGACTGAGACATTATTTTCAGTCGCTTTTCCTCTTTTATTGTTAGAACTTCATGGATCTCTGCTACTCTGCTGTGACAGTAGTATTTGTTTATTAGCTGCTGTGTCCTACACACCTCATTTTAAGAAAAGAACTATTTTATGGGATCCTAGAAGCAAGAAAAGGTACTGATGAGTTGTGTGCTTATCTACTGTAAATTCAGATGATAAAGGAGTTCTCTGGCTACAGAGATTTATAATATGCATACAAATGCCTTAATTCTAATTATTAACTATAATCTTCCATAAAATCATAGCTACTCTATCTTCCATCTATATGCCTAGACATAGATATCTGGGTGCCTAACTCTAATTGTAATGCATGATAGGGCTAAGTAACTTAATGACTTTGAAATCTGAGTCAGCATTATAGCAAAGCAGTCTAGTAGTGAACTTAAAGTTAGCTTTTGCACTGCCTCTTTTGGAAGAACAGGGAAAAGTAGGAAAAACTCTTTTTTGAATAATAAGGTTTGATGTCTTACAGTCCTGACTACTTTCATTTTCCTAAGGTTTATTAGAAAACAGCACAGGAGGAAGTGAAGAGTGCTATACCTGACACGGGAATACAGGGAGAATTTGGCTTGACTGAATGTTATTAGAACTTGTTATTTGGGCAGCATATTGGGGTTAGTGATCCTATTTACAAAAGGTATCGTGGGAGCTTTTACAGATCGCAGTTGATGCAGACCTTCTGAATTGATATAGACTAGCTGATCCAAAAGACAGCATAAGCAGTGGCTCAATGCTCCCTGAAATTGCTCTGTGACAGTAGATGAATATCTCAGGGAGTAATCATTTGCAGTCCCTAGGACATTTGTCATTCAAATATTGACACATCTTAATCACAGTTAGCTTGGGTATATTTCTTATTCTGATGGTGTAACAAAGACACTGTACGTAGCTCAGGAGTATCACAGTGGTATAAAAGCACATAGATGCACACAGAGTGTACATGTCAGTGGTAGTAGATGCAGCTGCTTCGCTTGTGCTAAGCAGCAAAATATACTTTATTAGGTGTGGCTTGCTTCCCTGCAAGGATAAAAGCAATGAGCTCTGATTTTCACTTTGATTTTCCCTTGATTTTCACTATGATGTATCTCTTGCCTGTAACATTCAACCATGGTAACATCCTGCTTGCACAAATGTGCAGTGACCAAAATATCATTATTTTGTAATTCTGTTCACAGTCTAATGAAGAACTCATCAGTGGGCTAGAAAGATTGAAGCAAGCCAGTTTCTATAGCCAATGCACACCATCATACCCAACCCCTCTAACTCTTCTGAATAGATCATCAGATACCATCTCTTGCCCAGGTTTGCCATAAAATTAGTCAAGAGGAAGATTCTAATATTTCAACTGAGAGCAACACAGCCTGCCTAAAGTGTTAAACACAGACAGTAAACTTCTAGGGATAAGAGGCTGCCAAAAAAAAAATAGGGAGGAGAAAATTTTCCATTGAAAACACTTTGTTATATCTTATTTTTTGTATGTATGCAGGAGAAAAATTCAGGTATTTAAATAATAATTCCATAACCCTCCCACCCCCACACCCCCAAAAAAAAAAAAAAAAAGATTACACAGAGAAAATATAGAGAGAATTGTGCCTCCACATCAGCTGTGAATGACACACAAGATAAAATAGGACATCTTTTAAAATCTGAAAATACTCTTTTATGTTGGATTATGTTGGAAAATGTTTAATTCCAACATACTGATCTACTGTTTCATCAGGACAAAAGGACTGCCTTTTTTATTTTTTTAATTTCGTCATTTCAGAAACTACTTTCTAAGATTCCATAAGAAACAATGTAGCAATAAAAATTAGTGTAATATTAAGATTTAGTTAAAAATTCAGCAAGATAACTGGACTTGTTCAGAATTGGTTTTCTATTAATTGAGCTTTAGAGAGAAAGCTAAAGCAGTTGCTCTATAAAATAATAAATTCTCCAATCTTAGTATTGGGAGGGGGGCAAAAAGTGGTCCTAAACTTGCTGTCAGTAACTTTCAATTCATAACAATTTAACCATTTTGGTAAGGTGTACATGTTTTTCTATGTAAGTCAAACTCAAGAAACAGTAAATTTAATGTCCTACAATGTTGGTAACTGGTTTGTAAAATGTTTACAGATATAGATGAAAAAAATCACTGACTTCTAAAAAACAACACAGTGCAGAACAAATCTAGAGGAAAGAAGAAAAAAAAAAAGATTTTTAAATGCTTTGTAACGGAGAATGAAAAATACAGACAAACTGACCTTAAAATGATGAGGGTATAGATTAGATGTTGTCTATATTCAATGTATATAGACAATGTATATAGACAATATATATGAAAACTAACATATCTGGTTATTTTGGAGTCATTTTTAACATGGTATGAATGAATTCCAATTTCCCTGAAACAAACTCCGCTCCATCTTTTGGGTCCTGTATTATACCTTCAGGTTTAACCACCTACAAAATTTGTAGGGCTCTTTCCCCAGATCATTGCTTTGAGTACAGTCTTGAAATCATGTAGAGACACACACACCTTCATGGGCATCGCTTTTTATCTTAAGGAAAGCATATAGGCTTCTATAGGCTTCTAGGCTCCCTAAATTTCCTTTTTTTTTTTTTTTTTTTTTCCTCATCACGTTTCTGTGATTTAAATAGGTAATGCAAAGGAATGAACACATTTCTTCACAGTATCCAGCACTTTTCTCTCCAGAAGACATGGATTGCATTCACCCTTGTCCTTAAGGATGAATAGGGAATGTTTTCCCTAAGCTTATGCAGAAAGGGTTAAAAAAATCTCCCCTTTCATACAAGCTGTTCATTTTATTTTAATTTGAATGGTATATTTTACCTTTTATGGATTATGCAAGACTTCTCTCCCACAACTGCTAAAGAGTTTTCCCAATTAATGATGGCTACATGAATAATTAATTTATTCGTCTGCATTACACAGAAGTCTGCCTGTTAAACTGTAACTGATGAGAAAAAGAAGTATTTCTAGCTACATTTCTTTTATAGTTTACAGAAAATATGGCAAATCCTTCTTTCCTCAAAGAGCTTGGATGGCCTTTTGAAATATTGATTCTGTATATAATAATATATGACTACATTTCACATTTAGCCATTCTTAGCCCAAGATTCTCAATAGCTAGTTGAAGGAGAGTATTAGCTGTTTCAAATTCCCAAGCCACAGAGCAGCTATTAGGAACCTATTTTTTTCCCAACTAAATCTACACTGAAGTAGAAATAATACTATCCAGATTCTGTGCAGTACATAACACATTTGCACATTTAATTTATAAAGAACATTAATTACATTGCTCTGTTAGAATGACTGCTTGCATGCTCTAGCCAGAAAGCATTAATGATTTTTAAGAATGCATCAAGGGAGTGGATTTTTTCCTGTAGGGTTGCTTCTTTTGTGCTCAGCCAAGCAATAAGAGATGTACACATATCTTCTGTGATTATATTCAGAATCTCAAGAAGTTTGAACCTCAAGGACTGTCAAACAAAGCTCAATAATAAATGAATTTTTGACGCTGACATCAAAAATCAAAGCAAGACAAGCAACAGCATTTTAAAGTAATCTTTGCCACATTCCAGAAAAAAATATAATTATGCATCTTTTACCATTTACAGTTATAAATGTATGCATTACTCAGAGAAATTATTTCCTAATAATTACAATTTGTAACAATGGGGTAGATGACTTTTTAGAGAATATTAATGGCAAGAAAGTGATACAAGGATATGCACTGTACGATTCAGAACATCATGAAGGGTACCTGGCTTGAATACATTGTTATTGCTTGTAAATTATGATCATTTGCTGTGTACTGTAATCATGTGATAAATATGTGAGACAGAGAATAACAATTCTACCTGGCATTAATGGGAGCACTGAGTAATTAGGAAATGATTGTTTCAGGCTTGTTAGCACAAGGCATGATACAACCAGTAGGCTCTATTCTTCCTTTGAAGTGAGGACACTGACTGCCCCCAGCATCCATATTAGATGTCTGTATGAATTCCAGAAATAACACAGACCTGTCATATACAACAAGATGGAAGAATGGGGGGTGAATACAAGATGTTCATTCACATCGATGGTTACCTTCTTAACATACCTACATTACACCTCTGATAGATTCTGCACAACGACAGAATTTTCCTAAACTGGATGACTGATTACAAAAGAGCAATTTCAATACACAAGAACTTCACCACAGACTTCCTCCTAATTTAATGTAAGGAGGAAAAGATTCAAAATTGTACAAACCTTTGGAGTCATATCCACAGAGTTATGTGGAAAGAGGATACCAAACACTCTAGTACTCTCAAGCCCCATGTATAATAACGGTGAGCATAAAGAGCAGTTCAAAGTCTTATTTCAGGGCCCTAAAGACTTCAGGCCCACATGTTTGTTCATCTCTGTACAGATCAGCAAAATGAACCCATATTTGGTTGGAAAACATGATAAATAGCTTGCTTGGATATCAGAGACAGACAAGTTTCCAAATAGCCTGTCTGACTGGGGTCCGTTCAAGATCAAGACATTAATGAAATTACAGAATTATGAAGATTAAGGGTGTGCAATATACTTAGTATTTATGATGCTTTTGAAATAGCCCCTTAAACCACTGGTATATGGTAAGTAAGCAAGCAAGCTTGCTCAAGGCAGTTCCTAATTATGAAACATGGAATAAGAGCTTTTCCCTTCCCTTCCCTTCCCTTCCCTTCCCTTCCCTTCCCTTCCCTTCCCTTCCCTTCCCTTCCCTTCCCTTCCCTTCCCTTCCCTTCCCTTCCCATTAAAAAACTCAACAGTTCAGTCCTTTCTAACTGAAGTCATTATTTACTGATATGCAGCTATTTATTAGTAATGATATAAGACTATGGCTGGTTAATGCTAATAGCATACTGTGCTCTAGATATGACAATAAATGTGGCAACAGAGGAGAACTGCAATGCCTGATCAAATTTCATGAGCTTTATACCGCAGTCTGTCATGCAGTTATTTATTTGAAAATGAGAAGTGATGTCTGATATAGAAAAGCAGATTGCCTGATACAAGAAAAAAATAAACACTTCTGAGAAAATATTTAAAATAATCTCCAAGAATATACATATTGCTCAGTCCAAATAAACCAAAAGAGAAAACCCAGTATATATATATATACATACATATATATATATATATATATATATATATATATATATATGTATATGTATATATATATATATATATTTCTAACATATATATATCATGTTAGAAATCCCTTTCTTATTAAGGAAAATACTTTAAAGAGAAATGTCATAGAATCATAAAATGGTTTGGGTCAGAAGGGACACATTAAAAATCATTTAGTTCCACTCCCCCTGCCACAGGCAGGGATGCCACCCACTAGAAAAGGTTGCCCAGGGCCCCGTTCAGCCTGGCCTTGAACACCTCCAGGCATGGGACATTCACAGCTTCTCTGGGCAGCCTCTGCCAGTGCCTCACTCCCTCCGAGTGAAGAATTTCTTCCTGACCTCCCATCTTTTTGTTTAAAATCATTCCCCCTTGTCCTGTCATTGTCTGCCAGAGCAAAAAGTTGCTTTCCATCATTTTTATAAGCCCCCTTTAAGTACTGAAAAGCTGCAATAAGGTCACCCCAGAGCCTTCTCCAGGCTAAATGTCATTTTTAAACACCCCCATCCAGGCTCCTCTCAAAGTCCTCTCACGCAATTCTTCTCAAACATTTCCCTCCAAAGCCCCATGAAACACCCTACATGTGTTAGAAGCTTGTTTTTAAAACATTCCTTGATAAAGTACATGTGCGCTGTCACAGCGGTTATAATAAAGGATGACAACAACAATAATAATGACTGGGTTTGAGTGTAGACTGCTATACTAATTAAAATACTCCTTTATTTGGATTTATACACTTAAATTAAAACAGCAAAGGGATCATAATGGCACTACTAGGCCCTAATTTACTGCAGATTTATTTTAAAAAATCAGTGAATAAAATTAATATTTTTTTATACCTCTAGCTACCAGTCTCCTGTACTATTACTCTGTTATGGGAATGATATTTTATCTAATAATAATTGAAAAAAAATATTAAAAAGTGCACATTTGTGGATTCGTACAAATACAAGCGAGGAATTTTATACTGACTAGTGGTGGGGAGTGTGAGTA
Organism: Anas acuta; assembly: GCF_963932015.1. Taxonomy (NCBI): domain Eukaryota; kingdom Metazoa; phylum Chordata; class Aves; order Anseriformes; family Anatidae; genus Anas; species Anas acuta. The sequence continues at coordinate 24,558,024 of NC_088986.1, read as the reverse complement.
GATGATGGTTATGTGCCCTTTTCATCTTAAGGTCTACTAGCCTTAACCACTCTTATAAGTTAGGCTAGTGATATTGAAAAATAAAATAAAATATAAAACAAAATGAAATAAAACTAATTAAAAAGCAGTCTTTATTGTTATGACCCTGTGTTGAAACACTGTATGTTATAAATTACTTTAACTGAATATATTCTTTTATTATTATTATTTTGTATTTTTATTGATTATCTTCCTTATCAGTAAAATGCAGCTTTTAAAGGAATATTAAGAATTATAATTAGTGCATTTATAAAAATAAATACATGTTTCAACCACAGCAATATTGGTTTAAATGTATACAATAAGTATTTTAAGGTAATTCTAAAAATTGAATTTTACTGTAGACTCTAAATTATTTTAAAACCCGATGTCTAGGGAAATTAAGATTGCATTGACACATGGATTTCTGCACTGCTCCTACAAGTCTGAATATTTATACTGCTATTAATTTGGAAATATGCTGTGTCCCCTTCCTAATTAAATGATCATTCTGACCATTTTAAAGTTATTCAGAAGGAGTTCATATCGATTCTGTGTACGGTTTCACCAACATTCACTAGACTATCAGACTTTCGGCTGACAAACAGAGGTGTAAATTCATACGCTTACAGAATTATAGACATCTAAACATCACTGAAATCATACCTGCAAAGTATTAAACTAATATTGCACAATAAAATTAATAGGTTTAAAGGATGAATTTGGTGTTCAGAAAAGAATAAATCATCTTAAAAGTTAATGACTCCTTGCAAGGCTTTGACAATGGTAAGGAGAGATTGGCTTAATATCCCAAGTGAGCTCCCTGGCTGGAAGTTCAGTATCCTGGGAATGACATGGCACATTGGCTGTTCTTCCCTCACAGCAATGTTACTCGGATTGCTCTCATCTGCTCAGCCTCCTTGAAGTTTTGCATTTCTACACAGCAGAGTGCTCCCTGTGGTTAAGAAATACTCTCTCTCTCTCTCTCTCTCTCTCTCCCCTAACCAAACTCTCTGAGAGAAAATACACTGTAATGGGGATGAACTTCAGATATTAGGTTAATGAAAAAAAATCTGTAAAACACATTAAATGGAGTATTTATTCACAGATGGGATTTCCTCTTTATTTGCTCGAAGTTTAAGCAGCTGCAGGATTTGTGCATCTGCTCCCTCACACCTTTGTCCTGAGTACTGCTTCTCTAGATCATTCACCTTCTAACTTCTAATTTCCTTAAAATGAAGAAAAAAGTCCTGTAATTGCTCTTTAATGCTTCACACCACCAACTTCTTGCTTAGAAGAGTTGAAGAGAATGATCACAAAATTTTATCAATGGTTGCCTTTACGCCTCTCTTCTGAGCTCCTAATGCTCTGTGTTTTTGTGGCCATCTATTACAGACTCAAGAGTCAGTTCTTCCAAAAATATTCTGTAATAAGCATCACACAGGTCTCTCTCTTCTCTGACATTTCTGTGCTCCTTTAAGCTTGATGCACACGATGGAAACAAAGCACTATGCTCCTGCCTATATTTTGATTGCATTTTGTGGAATGCTCAAGTTTGGTGAGTGGCAGCTATTGAAAGTAAATGAGATTATTTCCTAGACTTTCCTAGAGAAGCCTCAAAGCATATTTTATATTTTGTATAATTTATTTTCCTGACTCTGTTCAGCAAACCCTGTTACTCCTCAGCAAGAGGAAATTCATAATGAAGTTTGCTAGTTATTTGTTTCTTTATCTATCTGATAACCTTCACGAATGGCTCCTTTTCAGCACCTTCTCCTTTGTAAACCATCATTAGGTTTTATATCTTTTTCTTCATACCATCCATATATTTTTTTCCCATTCAAAATTACTAGGGCATCCAAATGGTAGCATTAATGCCTTTCAAACTTCACTAGATCAGCAGTAGAAAACTGCTTAGTTTTTCATTCAGACAGGAACACAGACTGAAGACAATTCTTTTCCTGTTGACAGGAATAGTGAGCACCAGAAAATGTATGGAAATAGCGTGTCTATTGAAATCCTCCACGTAAGGGAGAAGGAGTTACTTCTTATACAAAGTACTTTGATGTTTGCTTACCCTTGCTGTTAGTATGTTAGTTTTACACCCCACACATCTGTGTATCTCACTGAAACTTAGGAAGCCACTATACAACTGAAACACATGAAGTGCACATGCTGAGAACCCTAAATTGAAAGTCTTTCCAAAGATATTATTCTGAGGAGCTATAAATTCATTGGGGAAAAAAAAAAAAAGGAAAAAAAAAAAAAGCCTCTTAAAACAAAACTCCTTACCTGAGTTTTCAGCACACCTTTTTTTTTTTTTTTTTTTTTTTTTTTTTTTGTTGTTGTTGTTGTTGTTGTTGTTTTCTTGGGATTACTCCAGCCCTGTGAAAACATGAAGCATGGCTGTGGTCATGGTCTCTATTACAACAAAAAATTAATGTGCAGCAAGTATCAGTTACCACCAGTTTCGGTAAGTGAACAGTGGTTAGAGATTTATAGAGATTTAAGAAGCGTCTCTAATTTCTGACATCTCGACCTGTACAGAATTTTGATGTAAACATAATTAGATTTTTAAAATAAGAGGGAATTGTACTAAAATGTTTGAAACCTGAAAATAACATTGCAACGAACTGTTACTCAAATACACTGAATCATCTAAGGAATAGAATTCTCTCCGTGAGTACTCTCTTGCATACTTTTAATATATAAAAAATGAAATATACCTTATAGCTACTACTTTTCTTCAATTCTCAAGTAGATAACTAATGGCCAAATGAGAACAAAATGAAAGATTCCTGAGGTCCTATTGTAATGACAATTTTCTTAGGTCGACGTAGGAATTTTTTAAGGGAAGAAAAAGGTTAAAGTTAGCCATTTAACATCTTTGTCCTGTTGACAGTAATTTCCTTTTCTGAAATGCTAAAAGGTCTTTGAATCTTTACAGGTCTTCTTTATCTCTGAAAGAGCTAAACTAAATTATAGCTTATCTATGCACAGGGGGTTCAATGACACACTGTCTAGACTTTGCAAAATCTCTCCTTTATAACAATATCATAACCTACTGACAAGAATCTTCAAAAGGAAATTTAACTATCCTAAACACTAGTTACTTCGCTTCCACGTGGTGCAATGAGATTCAGGCCTCCTGATGAGCTTAATCATCTCAGTTACCCAGAGGCTGCTGCACAGGATGGCAGCTTCTTTCTGGTTCCCCTGCAGCAGATGATGATCTGCAAGGCAGACCAGGAGCACACAGCTCTCGTTGGCTGCCTGTCACCCCGCTGGTTCTGATTCACATTGGTGGGCAACGGCTGGCGCGAGCTATTTGCACCATTAACATGTAGCATGGCATAGCCTAGAGTTTGCCCCAGCTGCTAGGTAATTTCCATTGCAGACATCTATTTGTACACGCAGAGGGACAACGGCTGCTTTCTCTGAAGAAACTTAATCATGATTTAAACCCAGAAGAGAAAGACACTTCATGTCTTCCCTCTCAGGACATCAAAAGCATCTTGCACAATCACTAGGAACTCCAGGGCCTAAGTCAAAAGATGATCATCTCATATTCCAGACTGACTGGGTATCTACAGTCTATGTTTAACCAGTTGTTTGTTTAGTCATTTGCACTAGTATTAAAAAGATGTAAAACACTATTTACGTACAGTTGTATTACAAATTTCATTAAGATGCAGAACAATGGTGAATCAAGTCCAAAAATTGCCACTAGATACTGTGAGACTGTCTCATTCTCTGAAATCAGTGTCTCCTGGCTGTTCTTTATAGCAAACAGAAAAACACCTTGAAGTAATTACCACTCTGCAAGCTTCTCTATGATTTTATTTTCTCCACATTTATATAGATTTTGAATGGATATTGCTATCAAATGCATATAAACATTAAAAATGCTCTTTGGACAGATATAATAATTTGTATTTATGGAAGCAAGGTAATGCATACAGAAAATTCAGTTAATTCTATGCTTGTTTCCCTAATTAAATTTCTCTAATTACATTTGAAATCTTGAACTATGCATAACTGTAGATGTTATTACCAGATATTGTTGGACTACTCACTAATCAAAACATACATGAGTGATTTTGAACCCGAATTCTTTCATTAGTTTCAACAGAAAGTTAAGTTTACTCTTCAGCAAAAACCTTCCATGGTGAAATGTATAAATAGCTCTGCTTATCTTGGTAAACATAACTGGAGATTCAGACTACTGCATCTGCAGCACTTAGAATTATATCTTTGGAGTGCTATGCATGGTTTGTTTAGTTAATTGATTTTACGCATTCTTACTGATTTATGTTTATTTATCAAATTCACGGAATGCAAATGCTGACCAGTACTTCCACACAATGATTGAAATTCACAGGTTTTCTGATTTAAAGAAAAAAAGGTGAGGATCATTGATCACACTTCAGAGAATAGAAATGTGTTTTCAGTCACACATCTTAATCCTTGATCATACAATGTTTAAAAAAATACAAACTGCAATTATATGTCAGTGGCCTGGAAAGTCATTATTTCCAGCTTAAAATTAGTTATGCATTCAACCCCTCTGAAATGTAAATATATTTTCCCATGTAAAAGTGGGTACAGAATTATCCAATCCAGAAAAACAAAAATGAACTCAGAAAATTTATACAACCTGCTTCAAAAAGAAGGGAAAGGAAGGCAGAAACAAAAAGTGAAAACAGCATGTATTAACAATACACAACATTAAAAAATAAATAAATAAAAATAAAGTACTACAATTACAAGGAAAAAATGAACAAACTAGTAAGAATAATCACTTTTTAAATTGGAGACTTCCATAAAATTTAAAATGGAACAAGAATTTCACAAATATAACAGAAATGTATTTTAAATACATTTAAAATAATAATACATAAGAGCAGATAAATAGAGCATAATACATAAGAGCAGATAAAATGCATAATTAATGAAGACTGAGTTGTTTGAAACATAGGTTAAAAATGGCTAAAGTTAAAATTCTTAAGTACGATTTTAATTTAGTCAGATCAGTTGAAAAATATATTTCCTTAAGCTGCTCAATACAAAAAATAAAAAGCCTGCATAATATTGGTATCAAGAAGATATCAAATAGCTTCATACAGATGACTCACAATTTCAGTATATTGTTGCATTCCAGATGGAATAAAATGATAACACTGTGATTTTTTATGTCATGGAAATACAGAAAAGATTTGATTTTGAACACAGTGAGATATCAACACTTTTATCACTTCCAACATCTGAAACAAACTTAGTGGGTCAGTCAAGACACGAACAGAAAGGGGGGAAAGACTATTATTTTTGTATGAGTCATCTGGTCCTTAACACAAGAATACTCACACTAAAGCAGGAAAAAAAAAAAAGTTTAAAAAATAAAAACAAAAATCTGTTTAAAACAAAAAAGGAAACAAAAAAAGCTCTTCAAAATTTAAAATACCTGCTTTTATTTTAGTCATCTTTAAGCCTCCTGTTAGTAGAGCAACAAATAACAACTCTTTTTCCATATCTTCACTGCTTGGGATAGGGAGCCTTAAATGATGTTTAGTGGTGAATTAGGCCAAGCTACTTCACTTTTCATTGAAGTAGATAGGGAGTGTTCACATTGCTTTTTTTCTGCTAATTCAGATGTAGGATCAGCTATTTTCAGCACAGAAACAATATCAAACAGCAGAGACCATCAATACCTTAATTTTGCATAACCATTTCTAAAAGTATCCTGTTTTTTCTTAACATGTTTTCTGCTCACACTACCTATGTTCTGTCTGTGAACTCAGTTGCAAATACAGTGGTTTATATGGTAGAGAAGTCAAAGCTTTGTGGATTATTATTATTATTATTTTTATATATATAGATTACAAGGAATCATGCAGTTTTCCTTATGCCTACATGTAAAATAACATTGACTGAGTTTAACATCTACATTTTGGCCAATTTGGTAGAATACTGGATGTGAGTATGATCAACTTGTCCTGAATACAGCATAAAATCTAAACGTTTTAACTGGTATCCAAATTTTATTGGATAAATTATATTGCACCAGAAGATCTAATAGATAAAAAACAATGATTTTCATCTTAGGCAATCAACAAGCAAGGATATAGAATGAATAGAAATTTAACTTATCAGTGACAGAACAAGAATAACATATCTATATGATAAAAGACATCCTGACATAAAGGAAAGAGAAGTAGAAAACACTAGTAACACTGCAAAATAAAATACATATGGATTCAACTGAGTTTTTTTCAAATTATTTTTTTCAAATGAGTATTTTTTTTCATTCTTAAACTAAACAAATTCTTCTTTTTATTGCTTTTGTTGTTGTTCTTAAGAAATGTTTTATTTCTGATATGAGATTCAATGAAAATGTCTCCTGCTAGGAAAAGCTTATCTGCCATCTGTTTAGCGGAAAATCTTGACACAGACTGCATGTCAGGGATCTGATTCTTGTTTACATTTCTAGACAAGAGATGCTCTCCTCAGGAGAACATTTTATTTTTATTTTGCTTCCTCTTTTGTTTCTAAAATGCTCCTAGCCAAAGGTGGAACTTCAGATCCACATATGACAACAGCTCAGTTTTGCCAAGGGTGATTTCTGCACTTCATCTAAATAGGAGATGATTGTAATTTCTTAACCATGAGAACGATATCCCAAACTTTTTTTTTTTTTTTTTTTTTACAAACCTGTATAAAAAAGATCATTATTACTTCACAGCTGAAACCTTATTCTAAACAGAGAACTATTTTCACATGCAACCATAAACTTAAAATAAATAAATACATAAATAGATCTATAAAGTGCCCTCAGCAGGAAGTTCAGCATGTTATTCCTTATGCCTTTGTAGGTTTCTTACCTAAGGCAAATAGTCATTTCATATTTTTTTACATGAATTACTCTTGGCCACTTCAGGTACATGATGGATAAAATAATATAGAGCATTTTTTTTTCTGGACTGACAGCAAGAAAAAAGGTTTAGGGGATCTGAGAGGAAGGAACGTGAGGAAGCTAAGGATTGCATGCATTCGATCTCTTTCTCATATCATTTCTTGAAGTAGAAGACTGAAAAATAAAAGGATGCTATTCTCTAGGTGGCTGAACTGAAACATAAGCTAAGTTGCACGTGATTTATATAGTGGAAATATGCCCAGCATGAAACCTCTCTCAGCATGTTCCCCCATTGCAAGGATTTCCCCATTTTTGTAGACAGGGTGGAGTCAGACAGAAGCAGCCTATGGCTCTTTTGTGCAACAGATGCACTGTACTGCCAGATCAAAATGTAGCAGCATTTCTACATAGTTTGGAGAAAAGGTGTGATATGCAGAGGCAAGATGGTGTTATACACGTTCCACATAACAAGTATACACTTAATGTTCCTGGTACTTTTAATGTGGGAAATTGCACAGCAGAGAGTGACAAAAACAAAACAAAACCAAAAAAAATGATTAAGGTATTGCTTCAAACACTGGTGATAGTAGTGCTTATTTCTACAGTCTGATTCTCACCATCTTGAGATGATGTTATTACAGAAGATAGGAAGTTTCAAAACAAGATTAGAAGCTGGAAGATTTTTTATTTGCATTTTGCAGCACTGACTGACAGAATAAAACAATGGAGCTTCTGCCTGTGAAAATGTAATAACCCCAAGACCTTCTATGGTCTGTAGATATAAAATATTCTTACAATAAGAATGTGAAATGGAAAACAGACAGATAAACATTGTATTAATCTGAGCTATTGGGTAAATGCTACCCATTAATGGAAAATATTATGCCATGTTATTACCTCCCAATTTTTGTTATAGCTCTGAATTTTATTAATCTGTTTAATGATGAGAGGTTAGTCTACTCAAAAAAAGAACAATGGAAAAAAAAAAAAAAGCCAATCTAAAAGCCAATCTAATAGACTGGTCTTTCTCTGCTACTAGTTTTGACCCTAGCAGAATGATGCACCTTTTTAAGAAATAGCCCCACTTTAAGCAGAGCTCTTTTAAAGAAAGAGGTTTGGATTTGGTGGAAAGGAAAAGTAGACATAGCTGAGAAGTCTTCAAATGATTACTGGTTGATTATGATTTCAAATGATACCAAGAAATATGAGCAAATTTAGGGGTGAATAACTCCACATAGGCACTGATAAATAAAAGAAGGCCAGTAACCAAGTCCAGGGCCCCTTATCAGTGGCACTGCTAAACTGCTAGCACAGCCCTTACCTCTCCTGTAGAACATTCTAATCAGAACAAAGAGAAATATTCAGTAAAAAAAGATGGCTGTAGGCCAGCAGGATGTAGCTACTAGGTCTTAAAGCCTGTGACTGAATTTCTGTAAGTTTTTTTTGTAGTCAGGAAATTGTTCTGAAAAGTCCTAAATAGCCTCAAAACATTGCATTCAAGGCTCCTTCGGTAGAAGTGGCAGATCAAGTTATTCTAAAGTTATCATTCAGTGTCCTGCCATAGGATGAGTCCAAGAAATTTAAAATTATGTGCTAATGTATTTATCTTTATATGTGAGACTGTAATTTATGGATGGGTTAACTTTTCAACAAAAGAACTTGAATATTCACCTTAAGCCATAGCTATTCAGTTTTAAAGTTTGACTTTACCTTTAATAATATCTGTCCATAGTGTTGGCTCCTTGAAGAGCTCCCTGTCCTTTTAGACAGACAACTTATTAGACACTCAGCAAGCATGCAATGGGAAATACTTGAACAGCTAGCACATTTCAGTCTTCATTTAGCTTTTTCCTAACCAGAGAAGGTGATGATGAGAAGGCAGGAACAATAGCATGGCATATCTAGACAAAATGGAATTATATTTGAATTCATTGGTAGTACAGAAAGTCTGCAACAATTGTTTTTTTCTGGACAGTCTTCAGATAAGTCTCTTAAGCTAAAGTAATATTAAATAATAAAGCCTATTTGTGATGAAATGTGAATGATAATTCAATCTAGAAACTGATGCTATTTTTCTAAAAATGCAAATGAACGTAATAGTGATATTCTTCTACCATATTATTCTACATAGCACCTTGATATCTTACTGGTTTTACAGATGCCTTGTTCTTATCCTTTTGGTTATCTTAAAATGCAACAATTGAATATGATTACAGGGAGAAAATGCGATACTTATCAGCTGCTATCAGATTCCTTTGATTTTTGATAGACATCAAGTAGCTTTTTAATAGAAACTTCAAATAGCATGCATAAGTATAATTTCACTGACTCCTGTGAAGGTATGCTAGCTGCTACCTGGTCAGGATCTGGAAGCAGTGAACAGTGTGCAATCGTGACAAACTAAAAGTGACTGCTTAGGTCATGAAGTGGCTTACCACAGTAGTAGAATTACTCTTTAAATAAAGAGGTAAGCTGTAGAATGAAAATGAAATTTGCTTACCACTAGCACATAAACAAGGGAATTTGACAGAGTTTTCTTCCAAACAGAAACCATCAGCTTCATGTTTCATTTAATGCTGTGCCATATAACTTAAATGGTTAATTTAATACTAGATTTATAAAGGTATGACCTACCTTTGTAGGTCATGTTATTCCATTTATCTGTCTCACAGTTCAGAGCAAGACGATAATGAAAGATTTTCTATTAGTTTAAGTACATTTTAAAATAGCATAGAAAGTAAAACACAAGAACACGTGGGCAAGACAAGATAAATACTATGTCTGCAGGCTACTCCCACTTAGCCTTGCCCCAGATGAGACAGCTTACTGCTAAAGAGGTGGGCAGGAGGGGTCTTTAGGGCCACAGCAGCTGGTTAGAGGACACAAAAGATTGCATCTCTCTTTATTCTTCCTCTCTTTTCCCATGTCCTGGACATTTCACTCTGCTCTTACCTGTTGTAACAGCAGTTTGGCTATTTTTTTCACAGTTTGGTACTAACACTTCATACAATACCTCAATTGTTCTTTGCCTCCCCCTTCATTCTGAGATGAGTACAATAAATCCATGTTGTAAACAAAGTTACAAAAAAAAAAAGAAAAAAGAAAAAAGAAAAGCTATAAGAAAAGTTATGTTACTCTTATGCTATCAAAGAACTTCATAATGTTTTCTTCCTCCTCAAAACCTAGTTCTGTAAATCTTTCCTCATGTATTATATTTTCACTAACAGTTCTTATTCTTTTCCCTGGATAAATTCCAAATACTCAGTATAAAATGTAGTGCTCAAAAATTCACAATAATATTAAAGAGTCTTTATAGGAACATATAAAAATACTAAATCTGTTTCATTGGAATATAGAAAAATATTACTGATTACTTTTCATACTTTTTTTTTTCATTCTCTTCCCTTACATGTATAATTTTCTTCATACTTTCTTTCTAATTCTCTAATATTCAATTATAATTAAAGAGTAAATAACAGGCAAACTCCATTATGAGTATTCTCCTATGGAGGATCTCTTCCCCCTTTAAAATCTGTTCTCCAATGAAATCTTGAAAGAAAGATCTTTTCAAATTTTAAAATTTGCTGGAATTGTTATCCCTTTTTCATTTTACAGAGAACTAGTAAGAATTGGGGCTTTAAGGGAATGGTTTTGAGGTGCTTTTTTGTTGTTTCTTTGCTTGCTTTGAAATTTTCTTTCTTCTTTTCAACTATATTCAAAATTCATTTTATTTTATTTTTTTTTAATTATATAGGCATTTCTGCTATATGTGTATATAAGGTTTGAGGAAGCTGTTAAAAAATAATATGTAGTTTTCAGTGTATCAACAGCATTCAAGTCTGCAGAAATACAGCACATACAACCTAATATGCACTGCAGTGAGAAAAATGCAAAAAAATGCATTATATCTATTCTTTAAATCACAAAATTAGCTAGCAAAAAATACAGCTTTAAAAACCCTGTCTGTCTGGGAGTAAAGCCACTGTTCTTACCATATCTTGATATGTATAAATTGCTCTGTACTTTTATCTTTGGCTTTGTCATCTCATTCTACAGGGGACCAGGCTGTTGGGATCTTGCCTTTCAGTTATCTGGGTCTGTACAGAGGAGCCCTCCTTCATACCAGCTCTGAAGGGAGAGTTTTACACAGAATGAAAGATGCAGTTTCTTCTGACATCACTCTTTCTCTATGCACTCCTCCTAGGGGCTGATGTAGGCAAAATTGCCTTGGATCTAAGCACTCCTATTATTAGACTCCTGCTTTGCAATTTCATAATTTTGGAAATTTGATTTCCAGAAAAGCTATCTTCCTTCGCTTTTTATCAGAAATGAATTATTCACTTAGAAAAGATAATTTCACTTCATTATGAAAACAAATACTTTCTATTATGAATATATTTTTTTTTTGAACTCTTTGTCACATGCCTAATTTCAAGAGAATACTCAGTAACAAACTAATGAGAACTGTCATAGGTCACTGTAATTAGAAACATTTTTCGAAGTGCTGTGTAAGGCAATAGCAGCTATATCATTCATAATTCATTAAAACTTAAAACATTCAAGTGAATATGAAATTGCTGTATGGGCAACTTTGCCCGAAAGACTGTATGCAAGAAGAGATATGAATGTGTTCTAGTTGTGTGATAATTTTCCTTTTATTCAAGTGACCTAATTTTTCATCTTTCTTATGATGTGATTACTTTCATAGCACAAATTTCAAAGCTGTGATCAATTTAAATGAAAAATGATTATGACTGGATGTTCCAATTCAATGTTCCTACAAGATAATAAAATGAAAGCAACAGTGGTTAAAAGCATTATATGAGCATTAAAGCTCTGAAGAGTTGAAAAACTTTTTTTTTTTTAAGAGCTGCCAAATTTTCACGACTGTAATACAGTTAATTAAATATCACTACTAATTTTAAATCATTTAATTTCTAAAAATTTTGAAGTACACTCTTAAAGACAGCTGATCTAGTAGCATTCCAAATAAGCTGTCATTTTACATTAAAATGGCCATGGCCTTTCTGATTACCTGGTCTTGATACTATTTGTTTAGTCCAGATGGGATAAGGATCACTGGTCATGGATGGACTAGGCATTGGTCAGCAGGTAGTGAGCAACTGTGTTGTGTATCAATGGCTTTGTACATTCTATTATTATCATTATTTTTCCTTTTCTATCCTATTAAACTTTATTTATCTCAACCCGTGAGTTTTTACTTTTTTTTTTCTTCCCAATTCTCTCCTCCATCCCACTGGGAGTTGGGGTTGAGCAAATGGCTGTGTGGTACTGAGCTGCCAGCCAGGTTAGACATCAGCCTTACAAACACTGCAATTTCTAACTTGTTTGCCTATAACTGGCTGCACTCAATTCAGCTTTTTTTCTCATTTTCTGACAGATTTTTTATGTTACAGAAATCATTGTTGGGCATGGCTTCTTTGTTAAGAGAACACAAATTGGTCTAGAATTTATAACTTGGATTCTTTTAACTACCTTTATAATCTTGTACCTCTAAACAGATGAAGGAAGGGACCGCCTCTGTTGGGATTACACTCCAGTATCAATTTAGTAACTGATCACAGTTTAGTGATAGCTCCCTACGTAAATAGATCAATATTTTCTGGCAATTTATAAGAAATTGGCCTACACACTCCATTTACTTTTATAACACAGACAATTTGTTTTGAAAATCACACTCGTTTTTGTCTGATTCATGTTACATTTTGATGAGAAGAAGCAAAGCTTACAGTCTGCTACAAGCATGGTTTATAGGAAAATAATAATGAGATCTGTTTTTTTGTTTGTTTGTTTGTTTGTTTTTAAATTGGTATACATCTAATATACTTGAGCTGCTTGGTTAATATTTTAATTAGGCTTAAGCATAAATGACTAGACAACTAGACCCCTCAGTGAAATACTTACTTCTTTGTAAAAAAGTCTTGAATAAATTCCTGTAATTTAAAGATTTTTATTATTATCAGACATAGTGCACTAAGCTGTAAATAAGTTTTTCATTGTTATATTGGTGAGACTTGCAGCATGTGTACAGCAATGAAAGTCATGAGTGTGTATTTAGAGGTTTCTAAGATTTGAACAAACAAAAAATGACAAGTCATCTTCCCAAAAACTTTCTAAAACTGCAATTACTTTGATCATGAGACTGGTTTTCAAATAACACACCTAAGAGCTCTTTCTCATTTATGTTTAGGCCTGGTATTATATTAATAAACTTTTCTTCACAATCATGAAAATTTAAGCCATTTAATCATGTGTTTCTATGAGAATCTTTAAATGAATAAATAGGAACTGCTAAGGCTGCACATCAAATTTTCTCATTGCCTGGCTGGAGATGGTTTGTGTGCCCAAGACCACACAATTACCACATCTGAATTTAAAAGGAACCTCCCTCAGCTCAGATGAGGCAGCTGCACAGTGTTGCACAGATGGTTTTGTTTTTCTATGTACCATCATCTGGTACCTAGTGGTACTTCGTGCCCTCAAAATTTACTGCTGCTGTGAAGGTTCTCCAAATTAATGATGGCTTGTTTTTTCTCTTCTTTACCATAATCAAGTATTGTAATTTTTAAGGCTGAAATATTTTGTGTAACTAAAGATTTTGAATGTGTTATTGAGATCTGGGGTGCTCTCAATGGCATGCAGCATAGAAAGAGTAACCCTGAAAAGTACACTTAAGAATATCTCTAAACACCGTACAAATGACATTCTCTTTCTTACTGTAAATTGTCTATTTCTTAGATGGGTTGTCTTGGGAAACACCGTATACAAAGGGACATAGCTCATACTGATAGAGTTTCCATTCACTGGGTACCAGAGTTGACATCTCTGCACATGGAAGCATTCAGCAACAAGAAAGGGAATCATTATTTAATTTGTAGTGTGAATTATGTTTGAGCTGTTTCTGCTCCTGAGCTCCTGATAGCCAATAAGGAAGTTTGCGTTTGAAAAAACAATCTGTTCACCATGCTGGATGACAGAAATAAATATCTTCACAAGGAATGTGCTCACTATACTTTTTCTCAAGTCCTGTTTGAACCAGATGACTTTCCCCAAAATTTTTCCTTCCTATCTAAGTATCTGTAAGCAGAGAAATATTTTCTTTTCTCATTTACCTATCTCACCACAGCTGATCAAGAGCAGTGTACTTTTAGAAACGAGATATTTCTGCAAGACAATAAATTACTTCATATTTTTTTCAGATAGTCAGTGTGACACAGAAATTGCTGCTGGCCCATGGACATGTAGCTGGTAACTGTTCCAAGGGTAGTCCCAGCTGCTCACTGGTGCATACATTTTGATAAGCTACTGTTGCTCAGCTGGGAAGTAGGAATGATCACACATTTCTACTCTGCTGCACTGAATTTCCGTATACTATTTATTTATTTATTTTAAATTTGAACTATACAAGCATTTCTTGGCTATACCATGTTATATGGCTCCCAGGTTAAGGAATAAAGTAATAGATGGGAGTAGAAGTTAGACAAATGTTTTATTTTTTTATTATTTTTTTTTATATTATTATTTTCTCCACATTTCAAGGTTTTTCCAACGTTTTTCATATTGCTTAATTACTAGGATTATCACTAGAAAAAGACTTTGGCACTGAGTAGTAGTACATATCCATTTTCTTAAGAAACCGTAATAAGTATTAGAGATACAGAAAGCAGCTTTTTCCCGAATTTCAAGGTACCATTCTTACTAAATATGCATAGGTAAAACTTGTATAACAGGAATAAAAGAAGTTTTGTATTTCATTTCAGCATGCTTTAGTGTGCCATTAAATGTAGAAATGCTTTTAGGCATTTTCTTGAATTTGACTTTGTAGCTATTGGCACCATGCATTAATGTAATAGCAAAGTGAGGAATAAAATATAGAAGTCATAACTTGTAGGTTTCATAATTAATTTTTCAGAGCATTTACGAATGAATAGTTCTACTTCATATTTTATTATTCATAATTGTATATAGGATCTTATAATTCTTGTTTAACATACAGGCAATTTAATCTATTCCCACTGTTCCAAAGTATTGGTTACCTTTACAGTATTCTTGAGAATAATGAGCCTTTGCTCTTAAATATGATCACACATAAATAATTGCAATAGGTATTCATATACACAAGTGATTACTGGAGTTATTGATGTAAAACAGAAGCACTTGTTAGATGTGGGCCATGAAACACTCTAGATGCTCTTCCACCTAAGACCTCAATTTACTTTTGAGAGACTAAAATGGGGGAATTAAAACCAAACATGTCTCTGTCTTGCAGAGGTGTGTTATTTTCTCCAAGTAACCAACCAGTTTCCGGTTTCAGGACCCACTCAAACAACAGATTCTACCTTCCAGTTGCTCATTACAACTGTGCCCAAGCCTCCTTTTAATATGTCTTATTTAAAAGACAGATAACTGTTTTTTTTTGTTTGTTTATTTTTTTAATACAACTTCTGACTCCACACTGATCCAGATTCACTACATTACAGTTTTGTTTGTTTATTTGTTGTTTGTTGTTGTTGTTTTTTTTTCAGACATCCTGTGCTAATTACTATTGCAGTAGACTTTTCATTTTCTTGTATTCTTAGATTTATATATGTTTGTCACTACATTTTCTGCTGTCAGAATTTATGCAGTTTTTATCAATCAAAATTTCATATTTTAGACCCATAAATCTAATTTCTAGAAATGACTGTTTCTGGTCTAATGCTGTCCTTCATTGTCTTAACAGTGGAGTAACTGTGTATTTCTATTTTTAATGCATGTAACCAAACCCATCATCTCTTCCTAAACTATTCAAAAAACTGGGCATGCTTTTGAAAAAAAATCAGCAATGCAGAAGTCTATGCTATTGGCTGACAGACAGAAATTATCACATTGATTTAACTGAATATATTTCAGTGATCAAATATTCACTAAAACTCGATAGCTTTAACAATTTGGCAATATGTTGAAAAATATGCAGTGTTCATGTAATGACTGTATTTATCAGTCTGTGTTTTACTTCAATTCTTAACTTCTTACCTGAGACTAACTGTAAGCTTTTTCAGTGGAGAAAAATCTCTCTTCTACAGTACGCTCATTCAGTCTTTTAAATATCATGGCAAGAAAATGAAATACTTATATTGGTGAATTCTTTTGAGTATGTGATTAGCCTCATTAGATTAGACTTGATACACAGTGTCATATTCTCAAGAATGTTCTTCCCAGTAAGAACTTCCTCATCATTTTGCACAATGACTTGCAGGTGGTCATGCCCGTGTATGCAATGTGTGTACACAAGACAAACTGGAAAATTCCAATCATAGAGGCATTATGTTTAAAGAAAATTAGAATGATACACACAGATGTGATATCTTTGGAGATTTGTAACATGAAATAATCAACTCACCTGTTTCCAAATACACTGATTTTTCTTAAGAAATATGAAGTAAATGATTGATAGATTATATTTAAATCACATAGCAAACAGAGTTGTTTAGGGCACAGGTGCAAATCCTCAATGACATACTCCAGATTTCTTGCATTTCAGTGTCTTAAGATAGCAATACATCAGAGGATCAGAAAAAAAAAATTCTAACACCTTCCAATGTATGTCCAGTGTTTCTGCTGCTCTTTTTTGGGCTATGGTTTTTGATTTTAATTTGTTTGGGTGATGAATGATTTTGGGTGAAGTCTTTTTTTTTTTATTTTATTTTTATTTATTAACAATTCTATTTGAAAAACGATATGAGAGAATTTAATGATTTAATTCACTAAGACCCACCTAGAACCTTATTCTGTCTATGGCTATGGCTAATAGTCAGCATCTAAGGCTGTATTTCCCCTCCGTGCTTTCCCAGCCTCTGGGAAATGGTGTCTCTGAGGCACCATCATTCTGTGCCTCAGAGACATCTCAAGGTGTTTTTTTGTTGTTGCTGTTGTTTTAAGTTCTTAATAGTCCTTGACAGATTCTTTTCCCCTATTTTTTCTGTTTGCTTTACCTCAAAACCCTTCAGCATTCCCCATGTCTTGTGGAAAAGGTTTCCGCATCTTAATTACACAGTGAACTCAGACTTTTTTTTTCCCCAAATGGAATATTCCTTCTTTTTTTATTCCTTTTTCAAATGGAGCCAAAGGAGATCATCCTCATTTTCCTTCTTTCTACCATTCAGAGAACAACTATGCATCAATAAGAGATTGAAACTGGAAACATTAAATATAAAATTCCTGAGACACTGTTAACTTGCTTGAATCATTTTACAGAGCTTCCCCAGAAAAAGTAATCAGGACCTGGTGCATATTTAGAAAAGCACAGGTCATCAGTGGGAATTACAGTTCTGGTAGATATAAGTATTCTGCAAATGCTCAACTATCCAGAGCTCTACAAACATAAGAAGCCAATGAAATGATGAAACAAACACCCCATACAACATTTCTTTCTGTCAAATACAGGCCTAACATATTTTGTTTTCCCATCTTTATTTCTTGCTTATGAAAAAAAAAAAAATAGGCAACTGGTAAATGCTTCTGCTTGTGAAACATGTCTGTAAGAACAGCCAACTGAGATGATGCATCTGAACAGAAACAACCATTATTTTACAGGAAAAAAAAACCCTCATGAAACTTCACTTAACAAACAAACAAACAAACAAACAAGCAAAAACCCACCAAATATGTATTGGCAGTATCTGCTTAGAGAAGGCTCTCACTATTACATGACATTTGAACTTAGAATAGGCTGAAAATATTCACAGACATGATCAAAGGCTTATGAAAGTATTGTGTCCATACGGTAACTGCTATGAAGAGAAAGTCATCCATTTGAGAAACAAATCCATCTGCAGAGGATTCTAAGCTAAGCTAAAAATAGGAAATTTCACCAAATATTTCCTATTTTTCCCATGTTCTGAATAATATTTAAATTTTTTTATGAAATGCTATCTATTCAAAGTAATTTTAAACTATACAGAGCAGAATAAAATCATTATGTGAAGTTATATTTGAAGGACTGCACTCTTTGCAGCATTGGCATGAAGTTACAAGATGGACAGAAAGAACTATTTCCAATTATTATCTAATAATTTCTCCATCTATATTTGAAAAAGATGAAATAGTAAACTTCACAATTTACAGCTTAGAACTCTAAAATTCTTTGATTCACCTATTTTTGCCTTCTCCTAATGAGCAATTTTCAGCCTCTATTCATTCATGCTTACTGGAGTATCAGTTTGATGAAAAAATGATTATATTTATTCTTCCTTCAGCAGTCATTCTTTATAAACACTGACCTTAAAACTAGCCTGCTGGGGATACAGACACTTTCAGCAATAATGATTATTAAATTCCTCAGTGGAGGCTTGACCCAAGACAGGAGAAGGTCAATACACTATGACAGAATGTATTAGCAAGTGAAGAACATATTTGTATGGTCCAGCTATCTTTACAACGTTCAGAGATACACTTCTGTAAAATCTTTAAATTGAAGAGATCTTCTGAGTAATTTTTATGTATCTGAGCTACTGGTTCTTTTTAGAGATTTTAACATGCCTTCTCAGAAATCGGGGCCATCAGTAGTCAGCACCCTCATTTTTTTTTTGTTTATTTTTTAAAATTTCCTTGTACACTGTTGACAACAGGGTACTGTCAAGCCTGAATATCACTTAGGTTAAACCTAAAAATGTAGTTCCATCTGTGCGTTTCTCCCATCAGACAGACTACAGAGCTCTGACATATCAGCCGAACTGTTGCAGTAAAAATAGATGTAAAAGACAATAAAATTGTCTAATCCTTGTCTAATCTGAAGCCGTCCACTTCATTTTTCATAAATCCTAATGGTCATGCATTAGCCCAAGCTATCTTCCTTTAGTTACTATTCTCTATTTTATTAAATCTGCAGTAAGAATATGCATTTGTGTTCCGAGCTGAATATAGGAAATTCTGTGATGTGAAACTGCGCAATAGTTGTTTCTTTTAGTCATACATTTCAAATTGCTTTCTGCCCAGAAAAAAATGAAAACCAGATTATCTAATTTAATATCAGTTCCTACCCTGATAATAGCTTTCTAATTTGCAATGTAATGCTTCCAGTTCCAGACTTTTCATCTCGAACAAAAGATGTTATAAAATATTCTTCCTTCCTTTAACAATGTCATTGTTCAGTTCATTTGTAACCCCCCATTATCCTACTTTCAGAGGTAAATTGTCAGTGAATTCAATCACTTGTGTCATGTAATATCTCAGTTTAGTCTAATGCAAGAAACTGAAAAACAGATGAGGGTACAAATCTCCCAGTGAATAATCGTTTGTTATTACAAAATCTTGCTCTGCCATAAAGATGTACAATATAGCTTGTGAAAAACTGGTTTTGTTTTTCTGGAATTTTCTGTGAACAGTACAACGACAAGTGAAGGAGAAAAAAGTAGAAGTTATTGCTAGAGCACTTTACGTAATATGACAATCTATAAAGAAACAGCTGCTTGACCCTCCTCTTAGGAACTCACAACAGGTTAGTTGATCAAATCAAGTGCACATCATCATCTTATCTCCCAATTTCTACCACTGCACCACAGATCCCATGTGTTCTCTGTGGGACTGTGATAATTGCTTACAGATAGCTAGCAGAGGCTGACAGGTTGCAGAATTCAGAATAGCAGCATTTCATTCTAAGAGCATTTTTCCCTTGTTCAGTATGGTATAGAAAACAGGTAGTATCATCCCCACTGATGACAAATACTGCCCAGGTTGCCAACTGGAAGTGGCCAGTCATGTCCTGCTCAGAACCAGAATGATACTGAACTACATTTCATTTGATCCCTATTTTACTGTTTATGAATCTTATTCTAGTTCATTGCTACTAAAAGTGGTCCCATTTGTCAAGCATCTTTCCCATCAAATTTTCAGTGGCAGAATGAGCTGAGCCTCTGTGGGTACCTGCAGCTGTCCTATACATCAGCACACAGCTCTGCTCAGCTATCTAAGCAGGTACTTCAGGACCTGGCTATTGGCTGCTACAAGAAATGTTGCTGTTACTACTGCCTAACCTTGCTAGTTCAGAAAAAAAAAAAAAAAAAATCTTTAAGAATATTATTGCTTTCAGACATGGTGCTTAACATTTTTAGGTTAATGATTTAGCCCATTTTCCTGCAGTGAAGCAAACAGAAAATGCTGTTATCTAAATTGATTGAAATAATGCACATAAAATATACTTTGACTTGGAAAAACTGTAATTGATTACATGTTTAATCACATATGCAGAGAGAGCTGTAGACCTACCGAAAAAAAAAATTAAAATAAAAAAAGAAAGCCATAAAGTTCAGCAATGCTATTTACTTACACAAGCACAAGTTTTTGGCTGATCTAAAATTATTTTGACAGTTTTTGAAGTATTTTTCTTTGAATACTGTAAATCCAGAAGCACTTTTCCCACTATTTCTGTAATCTAGAGCCTATACTTCAAAACGAAGTGCAGAAGAAACTCCACATGAACTATTAAAACATGGAAAGTTCTATTTCAGTGTTCTTTAACTTTCACTGAGGTAATGGCAAAGCTTATCAAAACAGTCTCAAAGCAGCAGTGCAAGATTTTGTTTTATCAAAGCTTTCCTGTTCACTTTTTCATTAAAGACTTCAATTCCCCTTCCCCAAACACCCCATCTCTTGCTCTCATTGTCTCTCACAAAAGGCTCGGGCACTCCCCGTTTGTGATTAAGCACCACACAACTCTCCATCTTGCCTTACTGCATACAACGTGGAAAAGTCCCATAATATGACAATGCAGTTGCACCCAGGCATGTTAATGGTTTTACTTGCACACCGTAAATTATTAAAGAAACTGCACTTAAGTTATGGATGACAAAATCACCCCTCTCTTGCTTATAGCTATTACTTATGCATGTTTTATT
The DNA here is from genome assembly GCF_963932015.1 of Anas acuta. Classification (NCBI taxonomy): domain Eukaryota; kingdom Metazoa; phylum Chordata; class Aves; order Anseriformes; family Anatidae; genus Anas; species Anas acuta. The sequence goes on along the minus strand of NC_088986.1, from coordinate 24,537,201 downwards.
TAATTACAGAAACAATCATAGACATCTTTCATGGCTACTTAGGCAAGAGCATAATTAGAAAAATATTGCTGCTAAAAATGAGACTAGAGCTTTTACTAGATGCTTAAAAAGCCTAACTTCACATATGAACTTGATGATGCTGTCATCAGGCCAACAAGCATAGTGTATCTATTATGTAGAACATCAATCACTTAAAAAAAATTCCCCCAAACTGAACCTTATGACATGGTGTTTAACAGCAACGATTTGAACCAACTCTTGGAAAAACAGTTCTATTGATTTGCTTAGTGTAATTTAAGTCTACTGAGATATAAAACAAAGTTTCTTTCAAGGCTCCCAGACCACAAATGTCACCCATAATGCAATTAGAGACAGAAGAGCATCCTAGAGGATACCAGGGCTCTACCCATAGAGACTCTGTGAAGGGCTACACACGCCTAGTTTTGCACAGGACAGATGGTTAACCACAAAGGCCAAAGGTTCCTCTCAATGATCATCCTGAAGAGGAACTTGTTCTACTTCATCATCCAGACAGCTTAACATCAATTTCAATTACCTTTTGTCTTTTCTTATTAGACATGAATTATTCAGTTTGTTTTTGTCTGTCTTTCCTTCTATTCTAATGGTACTGATGGTATACTGTACACAGTTGTATTGGAAGAAGATTATATTTTACAGCTAAAATCTCGTATTACATAGGTCACATAATAATAAGCATTATTTATGATAGTATTATTACTCATTAATGGTGACAGAAACTGACAGTAATAGGGGACCACATAACACAGTATCTTTTATAGTGACACCAGGAAAAATTCCAAATTCCTCAATCTTTATCCTTTTGCTTTCATATTACTTTTATATAAAACATGCTGTTCTGCAGTACAACTTTATATGCTGCATAAAGCTCCTTAATTCAGGTGCTGTGATGCACTTTTTACAACAAACGTCTGAAATTTCTTTACTATACTTTGGCCCTGAAGCAGATATAAGGAAGGCAAACTCACTACAGGAACCGTAGGGACATCTTGAAAAGGTACAAATCTCACAAACACTATTTTCTTAGAAAAGGGAAGTTGCTCATACACACACCCAGAAACATTTTTTTATGCATGTTTGAGAAACAGATATCCTTTGCAAATGAGTATTTATGAATTAATAGTAAGTTAGGACATTAGCAAGTATTAGAAACCTAAGCACTTCTTAAAAGTCCCCTATGTACTACACATGCACTTCTTTACTAGGCACAGTCCTGTAACTAGTCATCATTCTTTGCCATATATATATAATGGAATTTACTGAAGACTGACTTACATGAAAGTGATATACTTTTTATTTTATTTTTTTAAACAAGATCAGTATTTCAGGTACAAAGCAAATATTTGTAAGTCTGAAAAACTGAATAACTTACTAAAAAGCTTCACAGCAAATAGAAGAGAACCATCACAAGGCAGAGTAATTTCATTTTGAAACATGATAACGCATACCATCCTACTGAATATGTTTCTGGTGGTTCCTAGTTTTCTCAGGCTCACTTAAGCTTTTAAATGAATTTTAAGTGTGACACGAATGAGAGAAATTCGTGAAATATCTTAGCAATGTATTTACTTAATTTTAATTTGGGTAAAATACACAAAACATACAGTCTACTAAAGTCATTACTGCAACAGATTAAGTTCATATTTCTCTCAAATTTAATTACAAAGAATTGATTTGAGCAACTTTATACTTGACACACTACAAATAGTTTCAGTTAACAAGGCAGTTTTATCAATTAGTCTTATGCCACATTTTTCTCTTGTGAGATCACGTTCTGTTTAAGCATTTTTACTAAGCTCATCATTACTGTGGTAGCCTAGCACCTATTTTAGAAAGCTCTCCTTGCAAGAAATGTAATTTTACTCAGTTTCTCAGAATGATAAGAATATGCACTTTTGAAATGGGAGTGATTATAATTTGTTTCGAAGCTAGCAGAGCATATCAGCTCAGGACCTAATCTAAATCCATCTTCTCTATATTCAATTCAGAGATCTCTAAATTTGTACAAATTGCAAGGTTGTGGATTACTAAACTTGTTTAACAAGAGCTAACTAGATCCAGCTTCAGAAGTCATTCCATTTGGGAGACTTCACAATGCATTTTGTGCTTATTTTGGAAGATTTGCTTATTAAGGGCATTAGAGAAAAGAATTATGAATTAGCCAGTCATTCTAGACCCTTGGAAGTTCAGAACTGACCTAATATTCCACTAAAATCAATATGAGATTTAATATTGACTACGAAGAAGGCTGATCTAATGATAGACCATTTTGAATTTGCTCCTTCAGAAACACAATAGAGATTTGCTGTTTGTTTCCTTTGGGAGAAAGGCAGATAAGGCCAGGCCATGTTAACATCATTATCTAGACTTAATTTCCACTCATTTATGTGGAAACTCTATCTGAATATATTATGAATTGATAAAAGATGTGGAGATTTAACCTCTGACTGAAGAAAAAGCTTTGTTTTGCTCTTTAGAAACACTGTCATGAATGTTATTTCCAGTATGCCTAGGTGTACAGATGAAAACCTAGCATGTCTTATAAGTGTCCAAAGATGCATCAGGAAATGAAATGTTTACATTTGCATGTAAGATTTGCACCTAAGCATGCCTAAAATCCCTTGTCTATTTGGTCCATAATTTTTTAAGAGTTAAATGCCCTGAAGAAAGAAGAATTATTTTTGTAACTGAAAAATAAAAACTAAAATATAGAAATGAGAGTTTATCAGGACAGAGAGAGCCTTTCATAGATTCAAGCAGTGAAATCCACAAAATTCTGTTTAATAATAGGTACCCTTTCACTACTATTACTAGATGATTTTTTTTTAATATATATTTTTTTACAGCTGCCAAAAATACATATGGAGCAGTGTAAATGTCTAGGAAACTGTAATTAAACAAGACATTTAAAGTCAAAGCCATTAGGCCCTGGCAACTCTTGTTTCTTTCTTGACAGAAATTACTGAGTATAGGAGAAGTCTGAATAAAATAATTGTGAGGCTAAAATGTAGGTGGAAAAAAAAAAACAGGGCTGCTTGGATAGAATTACTGAAACAGTGATCACTGGAAGTAATGCATGATGCATGATATTAAGGTCCTATATACATATGTAAAGAAAACACCCTAGATTATGATTAACTAATTTTCTGTTGAATGTGTTTACATTTTCAGTTGGCTGGGGACAGGGATGGTATCAGCTCCTCTGTATGTGGAAAGAAATGAACACAGCGAGTTCAATAGCTGAGCTATTAGGCATCATTTCATGATTTTATTAGTTCATTGATTCTAATTTTGTGGCTGTGAAGTATTTTGTATTTGCATTTCATCACCGTTTGGTTGGTTGGTTGATGTGAAAAATCTGCTGTATCTGAAGGTACCATAAATGAGAACAATGAAATACTTAAACTCCACACATCTTAAGTGCATTTAAAAGAAGTTCAAGTGCCCTCTTGGTTATCATGGGCAGTATAAGGCATTACACAGTGCTGACCACAGTAAGGGAAAAAAGTTTGCAAAATTCTTGAGCTGCACTTTGCAAAATGTTTTCCTGTCTTTGTTTACTTTAACTGCCTCTATTATTCAGACTGGTGCTGTTTTGCACAGAATTCTTTCTCCAGAGCTGCATTCAAATATGCACTCTAATTGCTGGCCTCTTATATGCAGTGGGTTCAGGTACTGACGATTGGTTTCATAGCTGTATAAACAGATCGTCAGTCTTTTATGTGATTCTGAGATTTCCTTATTAGAAGTTGTTCAAATGGGGTTTTCTTTTTATGGCCAGCAATCCATGCATGACATCTGTAGACAGGTGGTCTGAGAAATGTCTCTGTTCACTTAGAGTCAAAGTACTTTTTATGGAGCAGTGGTAAACTATAAAGATCAAACATAAAATGACTGAAGGTGCAATTCATGGGAGAAAGGGACATCAAAGGCTCACCTATGTTCCCTGTGGAGTTCTACATCTTGTTACAGGCCATATTCTGCTATTCTTTAGCAGTATGTAGCAGAGGAAGAGTAGCAATATCTTTTCTCCAATGAAGGAACGATACTAAGCTGCCCTTCAATAGGACTGAAAGGTCAGTATTAACCAGGATAACTCTTAGTTTCAGCCTCTGAAAGGACACACATCCTGCCTGTCCAGAGAGCTCATTAGGTTCATCGTATAGCAAATTAATCTTGCTGTACAAAAAAGTGGGCTAGCAGCCATTAGTCAGTGAGCAATGACATTTCTGCACTCTGCATGTAAAGTAACTTACTCAACAGAATCCTGAAATACAGCATGTGTAAGAGTCACGCTGCCTGCATGGAGCAGATTACCAAGGTTTCTACCTTGCAGCATGGGAGTACTTGAAGAAACTGGGAGAAAGCTGTCTACATGCATTCATGGTACTAAGATGCCTGATCTTAAAGGGATTTCATAGTAATAGACCCACTAACCCAGAGGCTTGAAGAAGTCACCTTCTTTTAAGGGAAGACTATGCATTCAGGTGCTATCAATGGTCCCAGATTCACACTGGAATTTATATATTGAGTCATACTTCAAGTATTCTATCTTGTGGCATCAGGCCATGAATAGTGCCAAAGTTATATCTTTAATTAGGTGTGACTGACCTACAGCTACAAGAACTTGCTGTATTTTCACTTGTACACTGCTCATATTCTCCATCATGTCACTGTTTTTTCAGTTATGTGACATTCTATCATGAACAATTTTTTACTACAGGGTATCATCTCACATAGGAGAGTGAGAGTCTTTCTATTACCCAAACTGAAATAGGAATTAAAAAGAAGAAAAAAAAAAAGGTTCATTAATTCAAGACTTGAAATGCAGGGGGAGCAATATTGGGGGTGGTGGGTGGGAGAGGGGACCAGGGAAGATTGTACAAACACCTTAATTTTAGTCAATTTTAAATTTTGGGGTTTGATTTTTCAACTACTCTTTAACATAATATTTTCTATGAAGCACTACTTATTATTTGTTTAATACCAAATGTACCATGCAATTCATAATAATATATAATAAAAATGCATTTTAACTTAACTGGTTGTGTCTGACAGCACACAATTTAAATCTCCACTGTCCCATGGAGCATTCTAAGTAGCAAGCATGAAATATGTAAATGAGATAATTAGACTACAGATGATACAATTGATGCAGTTGAACATCTATGCATGAAGATATTGGGGATAAGTAAAAGGCCATGAAATACTTGTCTTTAAACCTCTGAGAGCTGCACTACAGATTTATTAAGAAGAAAGAAGCTTTCAAA